>NC_068419.1:17893940-18208940 GCF_023724105.1 Carassius gibelio
CAAACCAATTTTGTCCCTGTCCCTGTGAATTTACCCGACAGCCCTGTGGGATCCACTCATCGCAGTCTTGCATATGATTTGGGACTTGACTGAAGTTGCACACAAACGTGATGTTATCTGTTTTGAAATGCACGGCCTGCTCCGCTCCCCAACTAAGCTAAGATTGGTTCAAACTTCAAGCGAAGTCGAAGCAGCTCCCGTGGATCAATCAAGAGTCTGTATTTACTAACACTTCTGAGGAACCGCAGGTGTGTTTTCATCCACGTAATCTCTGCATCAACAGGCGCGCCTGCCTGCCGAGAAGAAACAGAAGCCAACCCACCTGAGAGAGTTCTTCTCATTTCCGTCGGCCAAATTAAACAACGACTGCCAACATAACGACTCTGGACAAGTTCTGTAGCGCACAATACGCCGGGATGAGTCCCCACCTGTTTCCTTAGGTGAATTCGTAAATTTTTCAAAAGGATGCTAATAAACCTGACCGACAAACAACTGTCTTCCCGACAAAATTACATTATCAAAAGACTCCGGCCGTAGCTGTAATTAAAAGGCACTGTGCGAGGAGTCAAACGAGAGGAGACAAGCTGTTTCATTTCTTGCACAGGAGAAAAAAGGCCTCCCTTTTCTTTTGTTGCCTTGCTCTCTTTCAAGGAGACGAGCGAGGGAGTCGGGTAGATCTCCTTTTCGCAGTTTTCTGCCTCAGATGAAAGACTCAAAGCCTTGCGTTATCGCAAACACACACATTCGGTTTGGCAATCTACCGTTACAGATGTATGGGGAAATATTTCTTGCTTGGCTCTTGGCAACACAGCCCCTCTTTCTCTTGCTCTCTTTCTCTCATTCTCCATCTTTACTCTTTCTTTTTCACAAGCCATCCTCCTGTTCTTGATTTTTATGAATAATGAATAGTTCACCCAAAATTGAGAAATCTTTCATTTATCCGTGGTCATGTTGATCCATTTTTTTTTTCATATTGACCACATTTTGCTGTGCTTCTACTTGAATTGCATCACACAGATCTATCATATGACTTCTGAACAATTGTGATACAACACACAAGTCCAATCACACACAAATCAGTTTACAAGTTTTGAACAACATAAAGGTGAGTAAATGGGTCTTTGACAGGTTAATTAAATGCTAATTAATCTTTATTAATTAGTTCAGGTTGCACCTTTTCATTTAGATTTTTATTATAGTTAAAACTGATGTGGTAAATAAATAAATATAAAAATGATCATGACATGTATCTGACATGTACACATTGTAATTTAGCTAAATAATGAATTTGATCTTTTTTAGAACTTTTTTTACAGTTGAAATTGTTCTGTTGATTTTTTTTTTTATATATAAATGATGAATTTTACAACAGTAGCGCTTGATTTATTTATTTTAACTTAAAGATGCTTTGAAACTCTCTGCATTGTATAAAGCATAAATGTGAAGTGACTTGATTTAGGCCCAATCCCAATTCTACCCCTTAGCCTTTCCCCTACCCCTCCGTTTTCGCGTTCACATGAAGGGGTAAGGGTGTCTCGATACTCTTTTGGTTGTAGGGGTAGGGGAAAGGGGAAGGGCCAGATAGCCCTTCAAACGAAGATTTTTCGGGACCACACTTCAAACGAATTGGTATGAATTATCTCGGCAACATGGCTGCTACAGCGAACAAAAAGACACATAAATGTAAGCTTTTTTGGCGTAAATAAAGATTTTAACGAAAAGTTATCATTTTGTTTTATGTTACATTCAATTGTGAGTTCATATTAACGGTCATGTTACTCAAAGAAATGTTTGCAAAGAATTGCTAATATTTGCTAACGTCATATCATAACATATCATTGAAAGTGCCACAGCATATGTCTGAACAGGGCCATAACTGCTGTAGACATTGATGGGGAAAATAATTAGATAATCAATAATTAGAAATTTCTAAACCATTTTCTCAAATATTGCTTATTCGAGAGAGAAAGAGAAATTAAAGTTGTGTGTATTCACGTGTGTGCATTTATCTTTTTAGAGTGAGTTTACTTCAAAACAGCGATTGTATCCTCGCGTCGCTGGAAAATATAATGTAGCGATTCAGTATTTAAACTGTATTTAATAAAAGTCGTGGGGCAGCGTTGTCAAGTTTATCATCTCCTGGATTGTTTTTCAATATGTGTGTGTGTGTTTCAGTAAGCAGCTCATTAATACAGAACGATAATTAAAGGCTCTAATGCACACCAGTATATGTGTGTATTGTAAGAGCTAGACGACGTATGATGATGTGTGACGTCATGGTAGTAGTGTCCCAATCCTTAGGGGAATATTTTCTCCCCTACCCCTTGACACTCTGTTACAAGGGACAAAGGGAAGGGGAAGGGGTATAAAATAGAATTGGGATTGGGCCTTAATGGCTAAAAATATAGTATACTTAAGAGTCATTAGATGTTAGATTTTGTTGAAAAACTTTATCGATTTTCATCAAAATAACCTTCACACATGGGTAATTTATTTATTTATTTATGGTCTTTACAGGGGCACGATTTTGTCATTAAGACTGACTTGATTTGGTTTTCATTGGTACTATTTATTTATTTATTTTTGACAAACTGTTCCTTTTCTTGTTTGAAATTCCTGTAAGTCCGGTTCCTTGTCTTTCTTTCGGATGATGTGTGAATAAAACACACATTCCTCTGTGTTCCACAAGAGCAGAGTCTCATGCAAATACAGGCTTGGGTCAACACGGCCAGGAATTCCACTCATCCAACAGCCATTCCTTCAATTCCTTCCTGTCATTCAACGCAGCAGACATTTCCTCTCATTTATATTTGGATTTTATTAGTTTGCACATCGGAGATGATCCTTGACCTGACAGATGTCCTTTGTGTCTTTAATGAAAGAGAATTCTTCCCACATGACTCCATTGAGTCCTTAATGAATCTCGGAGATATCTGAAGGAATGTAGTCCTTGTTTGGGCAGATGATAATGGAGATATAGGCCAAAGTGAGTTATCTGAATTGCATATATTAATTATAGATTGATGGTTGGTGAACGAGCTGCTTCATAATGACTTCCCAAGGGCTTCTTATGGAAATTCTGCAGTCCTTACAAAAACAACATTAGATCTTGTATAATCTGGGTCCTACACACTGTAATACAGCATAAGCATCCTTGGTAAACAAGCCTCTGAATATTCACGCTCGGTTAAGCGAGTTTGCTTATCAAACATTGGATTGGGAGCAATGCAGGGTCTTTGATTATTTATGAGGGTATAGTCATGGTGAAGGGAGAAAGAACATAAATCAAGGCATAATAAGTGATGGAACGTAAGCGCAGAGATATGTCCGGATTTTGAACACTTCATGATATGGATTGCAATCACAAGGCAAGTAGAGATCTGCTCACTGGAGATCTGAGAGGAACAGACCCTGAGGAGATCATACATGCAGACAACTGAAGAACAATTATATAAGCACAAGAACTGGGGCAATAGAAATCTATTATAAACATCTATAATAGGCTATTCAATGGCATGTTTCCATTCTGATGGTTCACCGCATAAACAATGACAACCTTCAAGTTTAAGCCACTCTGAGAAACAGTAGGTAAAACTAGCCTATCAATATAGCCTATATTAGTACATGTATTCTACACAATTTAGTCCATGCATACATTGGTCATGGCTCGAGACACCACATCCAAGAATGCAAAAATATACTGGTGTTCATTCTGGATTTTTGCATTTGCATTTTATTGTCTCCTCAAACTGTTTCTAAGTAAAGCCGCTTACAAGAAACTGCATATTGTGTCAGCAGGTAGCAAACGGTATATTTGTGCAGAACGACATCACACGCTGAGAGTATGAAATTCACTCCTAAACATGGTGCGAAAACTTATCAGAAGAACCGTCGACTTCCAAACGACACAACTGAGCCGAGACTGCAATTCCTCCCTTGATTTAACTATGACCTTCAACCTGACGATGGCAAAAAACTAACAAAAAGCTTCACCCCGGTCTGAGTTTGATTACATGAGTGAAGCGAGTGATTTGTGGGAGCTGTTTCTCTTATAAGTGGATGCAGATGTTTGCTGGAGAAGTGTTGGGTGGAATTATCAGTCCATTGTAGCATCTGATGACAGAGTAGGGATCTAATCAATACCAACTCCACGTCAGTCTCCATCAGTCGGAGATGAGCGTTAGCACTCGCTAGCACAAGGACCATTTTCTCCTGATTGTGATCAGGACTCGACTCACACCCGGTCTGAAATACGGCTCTCCAATTAAACAACCTAAATGTGCTCACTTCACTGTCTCATTCTATCAATATCCGCAATCAATGGCCGTGACAGCGCTAATTATTCGAGAGCGATTTTATCACGCCGGTGAGAGAGTTGTAAATGAGACAGTATAATTCATTCAGAGAGATAAAAATACGTCCTGTTCTCCTGAAATATCTGCTTACTTACTGTTTGTAGCAGGATCATCAAGAGTGACATGAGGTCAAGTTAATTTGTCATGTTTATTATGAAAATGTAATTTTTATTCACTCTTCAAACCATCATGTAATCGTTAATAAGTTTTGCATTGCAAGTCAGTTGAAATTACATCAAATATAATTTGTTACTATGCATATATGAGGAAAAATCACAGACTAACTGAATTCACAACCTAAATTTAATCAGTCAATATATTTTCTGGCAGGATGTGAAATTGATTTTGGCTTCTAGTACAAGAACACACACACTCGTACCAACATTACAGTGTCTATCTGACTCATGAATGAATTATTCCAGTTTTGCAGAAAACTTTTGTATGACTTAAAGAACACTTGAAATATAGTGCATGACCACTTTTATAAAAATGTATTATGGTGCTTTTTTGGAGTTTGACAGCCCTTGTGCTCTCTTCTTTCATTGTACTGAAAAGAGCTGCCAGGATATTCACATAAAATTCACCTTATATGCTCCACAGAAGCAATAAAGTCATTCAGCATTGGATCAACATGAGGGAGTAAATGACTATCTCCTGAAATGATTTTAAACTTGAGTTTTATATGTATTTATTTGTCCTTTTACTTTACTATGCCTCTGTGATGCAATGCATATAAAGGTTTTTGTGACTTTTTAAACGCACAATTCGGATTTATATATTCATATATATATATGCTTCATATGTCATTTAAATACTGAATTGTGAGATATAAACTTAACTGCAAGAAAAAAGTCAATATCAGAAGTTGCTATTGCTTTTTTTTTATTATTATTATTCCACAGTGGAAACAAAAACACATACTGTAAATGCAAGATATAAATGCAGAATTGCATGAAAATAAATTGGCAAGTAAGATCTGGCTCTGCTGTCTTGAAACTGAAGTATGTTATTTGTGTACCACTAGTACATTTTTTTTTTTTTTTTTTTTTTTTTTTGCAGCAGAATTGCAAAAATAATGATTGTTTTCAAACAGGTTTCTTAAACACTCGTCCTATCAGCCATTGGTTGGATGAGACAGAAAGCCCCGCCCCAGTTACATGCCATTGGTTGAGTTGTTGCTCTTTCAGGCTTGCAGGGATAATCAGACAAATAGCAATGTTTTGGATATGCTACAGAGCCACAGTGTATAGCCACATACTATCTTCTTTCTATGAAAGTAGTATTTAAAAATAGATAGATAAATAAAATACAATGCACAAAACACAAACTAATGTACAGACACACTGAGAGCTTGTTATATTCAGGCAATGTGAAAGCTTGTTAGCCATGTTTACCGCGGTTGTTATGTAAATTACTGTGTTCTCTTATTTATGGTTTGTAACTGTGGTTTTTCTCGGGTTTGGTATGCAAGACCACACTCACATTCACAGCCTAAGGGACCGAGATACAATTGATATTCACAGCATAAAACTGGAAGGATGTCATTAGCGAACAACGGCTTTTTGGTAGTATACAGTACTTCTAGAGTTTACTGCCCACATATTTCAGTGTTCATTCTTGTGAAGAAAGGGGAATAAATAATTCAGCTTCACTTCCTTGAGGACAGCATACAGCAGAAAGCGATGTGATATCGGCCTGACCCCTGGACTACAACACTGTACTGTAACACAAGCACTCAGCTGTGAGTACTGTAGATGAAAGAGCTTCGCTGGAAGTTAGCGTTTGATGAAACTTTTGACGCTAGCTGTTTAGTAGTCTACGGTGAAGTCCCAGTGCACAAACAGAAGTCATTAAAACCACATAACATTTACAGCATACAACCTGATATCAATCTCACGACTTGTTTTCTAATCAGCCATTATTCTGCCTTCATAATTAATGGATTTGCAAACATTGTGCATCTTTTGTGTTCAAGAAAGTCGAGCTGTGAACTCTCTAGATGTTAAATTCAGATGTCAGATCATGAGATGTGAATTTGAAGCACTATTGTGTGGTGTTGAGGCCACCACAGAAGATCTGCTTGGTTGGATGGGCATCAGCGTGTCGGTCTGACGTCACTCTTCATTTACTACACGTCTGCTGTAGCCACTAATTACGTGGGCTGTACTCTATTATTGACTCTATGTTTATCAAGTGATGTTTGTTGTAGGTTCATTACCAATTTTAGCTCTGTTTCAGAAGCTGGTGGGGCTCCTCACTGTTCAGTGCAAATGGCTCCACTGCAAATAATCATTTTATTATGCAAATATGTGTACATATATTACATATTGTCATCTGAAGTAAAAACATATATGGAACCTATTAAAATCTGGAAAATGTATTAGCATATATATATATATACATACATATATACATATATATATATATATATATATATATATATATATATATATATATATATATATATATATATATATATATATATATATATATATCCATCCTGCTAATACAATACATATAGAACATAGTAGAATAAGAATATATATATACCTCTTGTTGCTTCTAATCCCTGATCACATCTTTTACTTGTGCATTTGTAAAGTAAAGGCAACAAGTAATGATATCTATCTATGTTTTTAAAAATAAAAAAAAATTAGAAATGCTACAGTTATGCAACTTCTCTTGCATTATGCCTTATTTGGACTATTCAGTGAAACAGAATATGTATTTATGTGCATGTCAAAAGTAATTCAACATAAGCTATTTAAGTAGTTGAAGACTGAAGTGACTAAATAAGTAATTTGTCAGTAAGAACTTTCTTCCAAATAAACAAACAAACAAACAAATGCAACATCTGTCTCATTTTCTACATTTTGCAGTTTTTCAGAATCAGTTTTTCCAGATGAAAATAATTTTCTGATTGTCACGGGCTGTATATATGTAGATATATTCCTGGATATAAAATCTCATATATACAAATGTATATAATGTACTACAACATTAAAAAAAAAAAAAAAATAATAATAATAATAAAGGTGACCAAAGGCAAACTGTACAAACTGGAAAGAACTTTAATAAATGAAGCCGTGGATGACATCTGCATATAACTGTAACTCACATGTTTCTGATTGAACACACATTATCCTGTCTGCCTGTCTTCTTTCCATCCATGCACTACCACTTAAAACATGTCTGTCCTCTCTCATCCCTCATTTTTTATCTCCTCACAGCCTGCCTTTTATTATCCATGCCTGGAAATATCAGTTCATAGCAACGCTCAATGACGGAAGACTTTATTGTGGTTGTGACTTTGGCCTGGCCAAACCTGCATTCCTGCATGCCAATACTGACTACATCATTGCCTCTCTCTCTCTCTCTCTCTCTCTCTCTCTCTCCCCTCTATTTCTCTATCATACCAAATTTCTGGATAGCACACACTATCATGACAGCCCTTCAACCCTGTGTGAGATGTTGTGGTCGCACAGACTGTGTGCTGCTCGTGGCAATCTGTTTCCAATGATCCGCATTTATCAGATGACTTTAGTTTGCTCATATGCCTTGCATTTTCCCATCTCTGAACACAATCTGGCACTCGGTGAATCTCCCACACATCCGTACTGTCAGTGATTCCACTTTATTGGTGCAACTCTTAAAAAAGTATTTAATAATAGTTAACCCAGAAATCTTCTCAGAATCATAATGTTCCAAAAATGTATAACTTTATTCTTTCTAGGAAACACAGAAAATACATTTTGAAGAATGTTTTGAAAATACAGGGAAAGTCAGAGAGGTCTGATACCACACTGGACCAAAATGACTCACTCAACTTATTTTTCTTAAATATATGCATGCATGTGTTGTATTTATATATACTTAATAAATATACACATATATTATGTAAACAAAAACTTTTATATTGGATGTGATTAATCACTAATAATCGTTTGACTACAAAACAAAAAACAAAACAAAACAAAACAAAACCCGATTAATTACACCACGAAAATTGATCATGTAAAAAAAAAAACACAGAAGAAGATTTGTAATGACTTCACTTATCTAAAAAATATATTTTTTAATTAAATAAGAAAAACATTCGAGGGGGTGGGGGTTACTATGGATGAAGAAAGAAAATCTTCTCAAAAATAACATATGAATCACAAGTTTAAAAAAATGTGGGTGAGAAAATGATAACAATTATCACTTAAAGGCAAACTTTATCTTTAATGAAATAAAAGGCCACTTAAGTGTAACTAAACACTTTGTTTCTTAACACACTTAAGTACACTTTTAAAAAGTGCACTTTACAATAATGTCAATTTAAAAGTCTTACTTTTAAGGAATTTTTTTAATCAGTGTTTTAATAATACTTTGTCATGCTTTAAATGTGTTGACCATACCATAGAATATGTATAGTACTTAATTATAATTTTAACTGTAGTGTTATTCAGTGAAAATAAATATATTTTAAATGAGATAAACTGCAACTTCATCATTCAAAATGTGTAATGCAAATATATTTAAATAGAAGAAAAAAAACATATTCCAAAGACAATAGAGGTAATTATGAAATGACATATAAAGATGTATTTAAAATTCTACTTTGAATTCTACTTAAAATTCTAAGTGGATCAAAAAGCACTTAAGCATTTGATGTCACAGTATAATATAACGTTCTATTAAGCTTACAATAAGTATATTTATTTCTGTAGTAAGTATTCTTTTTTTAAGTATTTGTACTAAAAGATGTCACCTGAGAATTGCTGTTTTTAGGATAAATATGATTTTTAACATCAGTCATTTAAGAGGTTCGGTGATTTTGCTGCTGTATGCATGCAGAACAACACAAAGCATCTTCTGAAACGGGGCTAAAGAACAGAGAGAGTCAATGCAAGCGTATCTATACTCACAACTTCTGCAAACTTTCATATCTGGGTCACTGAGAACTTAATAAACACTGAATGCATTGAAATTATCTTTAATTAAACCAACAAATCAACTAGAAAATAACAAAAATAATGTATTAATTAACTCTTTCAGAGCGAAAATGAAACAGAAAGGGATTCGGCGGCGGTCCCAGATGACTCCAAACCACATTCCAGCATCAAAGAAGAGAGCAGAAAAAAACAGGCATGATGGCAGACTTGAGTTTCTGGGTTACAAATTAACAATGTAAATATCTTTGCTGTTAGCAATTATACATGCTTCCATCTGTGCATCAGGCCTTTCCTCCCGCTCTCTGTAGATCTCATCATTTGCAGGGACCAGGCCTCTCGCTCACAGGAGTTAAAGTTCGTTTTGCTCATAGAGAAGGCGAGGAGAGCGGCTCTTCTGTGTCATTAAACTCATTTGGCTAATTCAACGAGCTAAGTTAATGAAAAATTCTAATTAATATTCTCATTGCATTTTTTTTATATAATTGCCAGCACCCTCTGATTATGGAGCAGGAGGGTATCGCACACGACACAGGCACAATAGATACCAGATAAAGATTACTGTAATATTCAGCCGCTAAACAAGTTCAGCTATCGTGCTAATTACAATATGCTTTGATGATAAATACATGCCTTCAGTCGACTCATTAAGCTGCACGGTGAATTACTTCACTTCCCGCGTGACGGAAGAGTGTGCATTTGTTTACGCTTATTTACTGTTTGTTTCTGGGAAGGGAGGATATTTACTGCAAGCTGGAACACAAAAGGTGTTTAGAATAATTAGAAATATATACTAAACTAATACTTTAAACAAAATAAGTAATTTAGTATATACTCTTTGAAACACAGGTAAAGTGTACTGACAAGCATTTATGCTAACTTTATTTAAACATATGTAAAACATGGTTTAATGTGCTGTTCTTTTAAAAGTGTACTTAAGTCATGTAAGTATTCGTCTTTAAATACACATGGTTTTTTACTTTTCATTAATATTGTATTGTATGCATGTACAGTTTTTGAGCAGGATTTTGGAGACCGGTTCGGTTTGTTTAAATCCCTAACTGTAAATATTAGAAACTCTATTAGTTATCCTTGTCTAATTAAAAGTATTTTTTAAAAGAATGAATGTGAGAGGAACATGTGCCTTGCGTAAGAGGGAGATAATGAGACTGGAGTGTGTCAGCGGTGAAAGGCATTCCTCTGCCGTTCCCCTCTGAGCTGACACTTGATTGACAGCTGACGGCAGCAGGGGTCCAGCCTGCAGGAATGTGTCTGAACACAAAGAGCCCATTCCTGCCCGAGAAAGATAGTGTGTATTGATCATGCGCATGGGAGTTACTCATAGTCGGCCATTAGTTCACATTGGTTTAGACAGAAAACAGTTAGACTGGTAGGGTATTTATTTATTTATTTATTTATTTATTTATTTATTTTTAATAAAGAGACCTGTTCATTGTTAACCACCCCTGAAGAGCAATACTTACACTTGATTTGATTCTGGACCCGAGGAATATAATATATATATATATATATATATATATATATATATATATATATATATATATATATATATATATATATATATATATATATATATATATATATATATACATTATTATTATTATTTTTTTTTTTCTGTATTAATTATTATTTTTTTGTTTTCAAGATCCACATGAGAATTTTGCTATGTATTTTTGAGCAGTGTCATGATTTTTCCACTTAATGCTTCATACACTGCATCGATATCCTCGGGTCCAGAATCAAATCAAGTGTAAGTGTAATATATATATATTCTTTTGTTTTGTTTTGTAATTAATTGTACTATTTACTAGCAATTTCCGAGTAAAACTTGTTTCAATTATTTTTTTTCCTTCAGTATTTTTAGAAAAGATCTCAATCATCTCTCAAACTATGCTCCAGTTTTATTTTATTATAATTTATTTACTTTTATAGTATTTATTTTTATTTTGAATAGTTACATTTTCAGTTTTCATTTTGAGTTTTATGAATGTTTTGCCATTTCTTTCTGTCTTTCTTTCTTTCTATTTGTATATTAAGCTTTTGTTTATTCTTTTTTCATTTTAGTGATACAATATTTTTTTTGTATTTTAGCAATAATGTTTTTTTTTCTTATTACGTTTTAGTTTACAATTACACTTATGTGTTTAGATGTTTTCAAGGATTTCGATATTAAATAAATGAACAAACAAATCTTGAAATTTACTGTAAAAAAAAAAAATAAAAAAAAAATAATAATAAAAAAAAACAGGAGCTGTGGATGTCAGAATTTTTATTGTAAAAAATATGCTAGCAAAATAAAATAAAAAAACTTCTGAAGCAAAGATATTAAATGAAACATAACTGAGACCTCAATTAAAAAAAAAAAAAAAAAAAAAAAAACAAACGGAACAACTAGATTGGATTCAATGTCAATTTCTTTGTTAAAAAACGTATTATTTGAGTTTCTCATTGGGGCATAAGAGAAAAATTTACCCAAATTTAAAACACCATCGGAAGATATATTCATAAATGAATAATGCCAAAAAATGACTTTGCCACATTAATGATGCTCTAGATCACTTCAGAATGATTAATTCTGAGCAAACACAAGATCTCATCCAAACTGCCCACACAGCACAAAGCAGAGAAAATTCATGACTCTAGGCTGAGCAAACTCAGTCAAATGACAGGCTGTCAGGTCACGCCTGATGCCTGCCAACCCCATGCCCAAATGTGCCATTTCCAAATGGTACAAGTGATACCACAGCCTGCTCCTTGGTGCTCCGATAACGGCAGTTGCATGGGTTCATCATCAACTCCCCATTCCCTGATCCAGACCTCCTCCGGCTGTGTGTATGTGTGGAGCTTCATCATACAGTCAGAGAAAAACAGATGGGCACTACGCACTTCATCTGGACACCGGGGAGTCGCGGGCACCCTGATAACACCCATGGAGAAGAGCCAAGCCTGGGCTCCACTCCTCTCAGAAACGGCCTGGGCTTGTGCTGAATAGAGCAGTCGGTTTGTTTGTATTAAAGATTAAGTTCAGATTTGTCATAGCTTTGGTGAAAAGAGCGGACATTAGAGAACGATTTGATCTCGGAGCTGTCATTAGTCTGATTTTACAGCCAAAATAAACTCTGTTATGTAGATAATAAACTGTGAGCTGAGCCATTTGTATTGAACAGGCCTCAAAGGGCGGTCTGCGTTTTATTGTGTGCAACTCTAAATATTTTGTCCAGTTGCATTCCCTCTGATCCAATCCTGTGTTTAATTTGTCTGCTGCTTTGTAGTTGCACAGTATACAAATAAATAAATGTATTTTGGGAACTGTATATGTTTTTCTTGCGTAAAGTTATAATCCGTTGAAGGTTGCGTTAGGTTATCTTTCCTCTCTGCTGCAAAGCCGTCCCTTCAAATGCATTTTCCTGCTTTCTTACGTGCCGATTGTGCGTGTGTTTTCTGTGTATCTGGTCCGGCGTGTCAGTTTGTTACAGAGGCAAGCTGTTTTGCATTTGCTGTAATACACAGTGCATAAATATTGGATTAAATAAACAAATCTAGGGGCTAAGGGGATGAATGGTATCGGAAAGTGGTCCTCTGGAGCCAGGAGGAACGCTACGGTTGCAGTCTGTCGCAAGCCTGGCATATGAAAAGAAAACGAGGGAGGAAAGAGAAGGAAAAGGGGGAAATGAAATGGCAGCTAATCCCACCGTAACGTTATCTCTCAGGTGTTTTGAAAGCTTTGCCGTGTGGAAACTTTGAAACCAGGCCAAGCTTTCATCTGGAGTCTAGGGTGATAGTCTCTTTCTCTCTGTCTGTCCGCCAGGGAGAATATTTCAACACACTTGGCAGCGACCTCAAATAACATTCATGCATTTATAGAAGAGCTCATCTTCATAAGAAAACAGTGAAACAATCAGCCTTCAACAGTTCATTAAGAGTAAAACCGCCTACCAGTTATTGACCCACTCAGTCTGTAATCCAGAGATTTGCAGTATTTACCCAGTCATATATATACTGTACATGCCTCGCACAAAGAGAAAACAACAACACTTGAGAGAACTGTTTTGAATATGTAATACTGAAGCAGAGGGAGTGAGTTATCACAGCTGACGTCATCTCTGTGATTTTATCAAAGAAAAAATATTAAAGTTATTCTCAATAATACATAGAATGGGTGTCCTTTTTTCTTGTATCTACAATTCCTTAAACACGTACTTTTCCACACTACCTGTTAACATGATTTTGGTGCATAAAATCTCAATTCAGTTTTACAATTTACAGTGACAACACAATGCCATAAACCCTAAAATGAATGTAAAAAGTTTCACAGCTCAAATCATATGAAAGTTTTAACATTAAAACTTAAATGTCTGCTTATAGAAATGCTTCAGAAATTGGCCCAATTTACTTAACCTTGTTTGTTTAGTTTTTATTGATCCAGGGTGTTTGCACTGTCAATGATTTATCGTGACAAAATGACCAGAAGACATTCATTTTCAACAAATTTTGACTTTATGCAACTACCATTGGACTATTGATCCACCAGAGTAGTATCAGCTTCTAGAAAATATTCAGTAGTTTGACCTGTAGCAATTGAATCCTCAACGTGAATGCCTAGAAAATGCCAGCTTAAAATAAAAATATCTTTAGTCACTCTGACTGACTACTGAATATGTGTGGATTTAGCCTCGCAGTAAATGTCAGCACATCCAGTTGGTGACCTGAGCTCCTGGGCTTTGTAAAAGCACATTCCAGTGGTGAGTGGGGTGAGTAATTGTGTTAGAGGTGGGCTTCTGTGCAGGAATCTGTGGAGTGCCATTGTGTATCAGGTCTAAGAGAGCACTGAAAGAAAGCTGACAGTCTCACCCCAGGATACCTGAACGCCTCTTCCCTCTGAAATGACTTTAATGCTCCACAGAGAGAAAGAGACCGAGCCACTGGCATGGTTTGTCAGCTTGGATGACCTTTCATTGGGCTCGCCAATTCACCTTTTCAATGTGTATCATCTTCTCTCTCTCATCTCTTTCAATTCTTGCATATAATTGTATTTGTAGCAGTGAGGTGCCCCAAGGGGAAATGCTCGGCCCTATGTCATTCCCACTAACGCTAAGATGGGGAGGTGAATAATCCTGGTTATTTAAACTATATCGTGCAAGTAAAAGTGCCATTCTGAATATAAACATGGCTGTCCAAGCTGTAGTGGAGTGGTTCAGCAATTTACCTTTGCCAGCTGAAAGCAATGTAATCACTCCAGGTTTTCAAACTCCATACACTGTTTTCCATTTCCTGTTTCCTGCTCTTGGAACAAAACCAAAGTCCCTTTCAAGGAAAAGTCAGTTCACTCTGGAGCCATATTTGAAATATTTTGGGCATGCAAAACCACCTCCCATCTATCTGTAAGGGGAAATACTAGCTCTTCCAATGAGAAGGCGAGACTTATTCCATTATATTGTTCATTGCACTTTCTTCTTTTCATTATAATGTCCGTAAACCATCTTATTGTATATATATATATATATATATATATATATATATATGTGTGTATATATGTATATATATATATATATATATATATATATATATATATATATATATATATATATATATATATATATATTTAACACTCTGAGCTTTAGGCAACACCATACTTCCACTTGCACTTTGGTCTACGAGTAAACACATAGAAAATATGTGAAACAAACAGCGAAGAGTCTAAAATATCAGGACTAAATATTAGCACTCTTAGAACGCACCTCAGATAATTACATTAGTGCTGATTGTTGCATCATACCTTACCACCATAATCACAACTTAAAACCTAACCTTTATATTCCCAAATCATTTTTACAATACTTAAAATATAAAATTTATTGTTTATTATGCACTGGGGCCTAATTTAGGCCTGGTGCTTTCCAAGCACATATACTTTTGGGGTTGGGTTGCGCAAAGTGTCTTGAAAAATTAGGTCTGGCAATAAAAACTAGACCAGGAAGTCTGAGGTCCTGGACCTACCCCAAACAGGTGTCCTTCATGTTTAACAGTGGAATAGAACAGTATTGAGTGGCACTCCCTGGTTTGAAGACAGTGTTTTATTAGATCTGTCCGTTGAGGCGTCTCCAGCTGCCTGTGTAGAACAGCTCCTGCGGGGCCTTCGAGTTTAAATCCCCCCCCCCCCCTTGATTAATCACACAAATGTCTCTCTACATGCAACACTGGTCATCGTGTTCCATATTTTCAAATGGTAATGGGAGCAATCGTTTAAGGCGCAGCACAGGGAGCCATCAGTTAAGAGAGCCAGACGAGTAATGGCCGCAACTGTGAAGAAACACAGATCTTAGTGTGTGTTTCAGCCACAAGTATGAATTCAGGTGGCTTCGTTTTTAGGGTGTATAAATCAGAAGGAGTTCAAATTTAGCTTTGAGGGGTTGACGAGCATGTGATGTGTATTTGATGACTCTGTGTGGAGCTTCGAAGGGAAAAGCCCTTTCGTGTGGCAGAGGGATGTCCTCTCTCTCTGGTACCATTAGCTGACACCACTCACCATCTGCTCTAGCTCGTTCAGATGCTGTACAGCAATGCCTTCCCAGGTAAGCATTAAGTCACTCTGACACCATACAGCTCCCACATTAGATCACAGGAAAGACAGAGGACAGAGTGAAAGAGAAAAAGACCTGGCAACACGCCCCCGCAAGCTACCTTCTGTAGCTACTCAACTACCTGCGGCCCCTGGTGAATTATGGGAAATCTGTCAGGCCAAATGAGATTCTCCATTTCAGCGCCTTAATTTATTGGCCAAATCCCACAGCCCTCAACCAATCACAGAACACCTGAAACATACAAACATCTAAGCTTTGCCAGAGAGAGTACAAAGTAAAGGAAATGAATGAGCATTTCCAGTTCAACCTGACGACTATAGGAATGGAAGTTTTCTTTTTCGATTTGAAGTCAGTATTTTGGTCTTCCATATTGGCAGAACTTCTTTTTAGCCCAATTTGAATTAAAGAAGCTACATATACAGTGTATAGTATAATTCATATACTGTTATAGTGTGTGTGTGTGTGTGTGTGTGTTTTCCCTTTTCATTTTTGTTTAAATTTAAATAAATATTTTTGGGGTTTTAGTTTTAGAAATTTTTGAATTATTAACTGTTTTTATTTTATTTTATTTATTTTTCTGCTATATTTCAATTGATGAAAATGATTTTCGATAGTTTTAGTTAACAATAGCAATGCTACTTCTATAACTTTTTGGATATTTTGGCAAGATATATTCAGTGATTCATTTATGTGTCCATTACTTTAACTCATCAAACTAAAAATACATTTAACCAATTGATAAAAATTGTTATATGGTTATATGGAATTCAAAAAGTTGTAGAATTCAAATCAAAGTCAATTTAATATAATGGAAGCTGCAATGAGAGCTAATATGATTATACCTAAAAACTTCAAAAAAGAAATATTATTATTATTAATTTATTTGTATTTAACGGGGGGCCACTGTGTAGACGCATTGTCAAAATGAGTCTTTTGCAGACTTTTGAATCACTCGTTAGACATCACCCAGTTGATTTAGTTATTTATTTATTTTTTTCGATTTATTTGGCCTGAAGAAATTCAACCCAGAAAACAGAGTGCAGAGTTTCAAAGAGCATTGCAAAAGCAAGCCTGTGAGGCAAGGCATGTGCAACAAGCTAATCTTTAGCCTTCTTTTGGAAGGACCAGAGTCTCCTTAGGGCCTGCTGAATAACATCCAAGTTTATCAGGGAGAGGGACTCGATACAGAGTCCGAGGAGATGCAGAGACAGGCAGTGTGGAGGAGATTGCCATCAGGACAGAGAAAATAGATAAGTCCTGAACGAGAAGCCAGATAAGAGTGATTGGATGGGTGTGGGAGAGACAGGGGGTCAGGTATGTTTGGGGATGGGACGCGTCATGTAAGGTGATGACAGCTGAGACCTGGAAAAGGTCAGAGTTAGTGAAGCTCGAGAAAGAGTGCATATCATTGCGTATCAGTATATAAGAGTATACGCTTAAATTAAAGTGCACTGATGATGGAAAGACTGTAATGCACTGTTTCTCGAGCTTCTCTGCAATGCAATACACTTTCGAAAAGAAAAATCTGTAATAAATATTAACTCTCAATGAACTAAAATTAAGTTTTAGTCTAATCAAGTTAAATGAGAATTTAAAAGGAATGTAATATATATATATATATATATATATATATATATATATATATATATATATATGTGTGTGTGTGTGTGTGTGTGTGTGTGTGTGTGTGTGTGTTTAAATAAATAAACAAACTAAAACTAAAATCTGAATAGTGAAAATAGAAATCCCTAAAATAAAATAATAATAATGACAATACCTAACAACTGTTTGGAATATTCTAGCAACATCTCAGAAAAGGTAAAACAGGTAACTCGACTCTCCTGTCTTGCAGAGGGAAATCAGTGAAGTTTATCAGTCAAGGCAGCAGCACAGGACTGACAGTCTGGTAACACAACCAGCTACAGATATTGCATTTGAAAATATTGCAAAATCTCCCAAAGCAGAAGCATCCATCTGGATTCCCCCTCTCCCCTCATGCACTCCCTCAGACTCTCTCACTCTCTCGTTCTCTGTTGTTATTGCCCTATTTTATTTTCCCACTGTCTGCCGGTGGTGGTGAATGTCAGAGAAGCAGCCTGTTGCTCTTGTCATCTGTCAGCAGGTCTGCTTCACTCTTTATCACTCTCTCCTGACTCAGGATCAGTGCAGCGGCCAGCAGCAGCCCAGGCTCCTCTTCCTAAAAATAAATCAGCTGTTGTGCTGTTGGGTTGGGTTGTAGAGCAGTAATAATAATCATCTGAAAAAAATACTGAAAGGTGAGCAAGAAAAGCCTGAACAGTCATTTCACACATTGCAGAATATATTTTTCTTGTGCGATTACCATGTTTTCACATCCACAGCAAGTGAAGACATTTTTCTCCTATACTGTAAAATAAAAGCTTCCATACTCGCATTGATGGTTTGATGAAGAATCTTTAAATTATATGGAAATTTTCCATTACAGAAAAGTTCTGTTATAGTAGAATAAAATGAAATACAATCTTATTTATGAAGTTGATTACTAGACACCACTTCTTTAAGCTCTATATCTCTCACTTTCTCATATATGTAAGAACGGAGTATGCTGCATTCACTCTATGTAAAGCGCTCCTTCGGGAAGCTACTCAAATCCAAACACAAACTCTGAAAATCTCAGCTCGCTGTGAAGACCTGCTGTGAGCTCTCTCTGGCTGCGAGGAGGTTCAAACCCGTGGCAAGCCGCATGGAGAAATGAGAAACTGATCTGTGTGACACTTCTTCATTCTCACAGCCACCGTGGGATGAAGAGGCAAAGAGAGGAACAACAGAAATTACATGAAAGAGCACAGCTCAAGTGGAGAACAAAGGACGAGACACAGCTGCCAGTTGACAAATCTGATAGAAAAAGCCTCAGAGACCACACTGAGAAACCAAACATGCATTTAGCTCTACAAAGATGCTCCCCAGTCATTCTCCAAAACTATTTGTCTGAATCAGGAAAAACACGCTGAAGGGTCCTGACCAAGTGTCAATATGTGACGAGTGAGAATGTGCTGGAAAAGCAGATTTAAGTAGATTTTAAGCACTGAATAAAATATTTCTAATTATTGTATCTGCCATGTTAGATGTACTTTTCCCAAAGATTATCGCAATGCATTATGGGATTTCATCAGTAAGGAAGAATCGATGTGATGCTGATTTAGAATTTCGACAAAATATTTTATAATACAGAAATAAGCACTGTGAAGTCTTTTGTGATTTTATTATGATTTTACGATGGATACGTGGTTATTTTAGTCATTCTGTAATGTTACTTTAAATGTGGCTCTTCCAATCAAAATTTAGAATTCCTTAATTTCTTCCTCGTATCTGAATTGTAACAGTTGCATAAAGAAGTATTTTCCCTCTGATCTGGATTTCTGTTTTCATCTTTCCCTTTAATTTAATCTTTTTAATGCTATTCCAAATGCTCTGGCCTTATCAATCAAACAGTATTTATAGAGCAGTCAAGCAGGTTCATAGCTGTCTTTTTTATGTTCTCCACTTCCTCAGCTCATGTTCTCATCTGTTTTGCATTGGACTGAGTGTGTCATTTTCCTCACGTGTAATTCCAGCTCGGCTGATACTGGCCGTCTAAAGCTACGGTGCTCGATGTGATTGTTTCTCTCTCTGCTGGATCAGGCAGGTTTGGTTTAATCAGCTCATCCCGGTCTGACGTCCCTGGGACAGGTGCTCTGATTCGCAGTCTTATTTATTAGCCAGACTTGATCAGTATTGAAATTTATTCTGCTGCCACAGCTGCTCTTCCCACAGCCACTCCAGCGAAGAGTCCCAGAGCAGTGCTGCTTTCTCTCCTCTTCCTCCTCCTCCTGCTCTCTCCATCCGTCTCTCTCCTCCTCTTGGCTCTCGTTCTCTCCTCCTCCTCATTTTCTCTCCTCCACCCTCACTTTCCTCAGCTGCTAGACACGCTTTCTCACACCCTGTCTGTACTTTGTTTTTTTCTCTCAAAGTACCATGGTGAAACAGAGAAACTCCCAAATTAGATCTTAAATGTCTAAATATTTTCTCTTTAAAAACTAGACAAACTCTACCGTAACAATCGTCTCATTTCTATCTTTAAACTCTCCTAAGATACATGCTCCCTCAGTTTTATGTTCATTTATTTATATTCTATGTATTTATTTTATATTTACTTTATTTAAACAAAAACTGAATGCATATATCAGTGACTGGTACATTTTGGATACAATACACTGAATCAATCATTATCCTTAAATTGTTATCACCACTCTTACAATTTAATCATTGCCTTAGTAGCATACTGATAAGGTGAATTATATTTTATGATCACATGAGTAGCATTATTGTATATGTACATTTATTTACCAACCTCATTCCACTCACAACATGACCACAAGGGATGACTGTAAAGTTCACTGCATTTGTACAAAATAAAACAAAACTGCATTTGAACATGGCAACAATCCATGAAACAGGTTCATTTTTATTTTTATTTTTACTGCTAGTGAATTATGACATTAAATGAATTATGAATTATCTCACAATTCAATATACATCTCAAAATTCTGATCTTTTCTCTTGCAATTTTGAAATGTAAAAATTCAGAATTATGAGATATGGAAGCAGAATTGCATTTCTGTGAAGAAAAGCCGGAAATGAGAGAAATAAGCAATTTAGAATATTATTTAGAATATGATTACATATATGTAAAACAGGATAAAATAGTAAAACAATGGAAGGGGACAAGGTTAACAGAAATAAAGTGCATTGGGAACTGATGGTTATCTCTCTCTCTTTTGAGTTTCACCTCATTATTAATCTGCGACACTTTTCCCTACTATTTCATATTCTCATTTCTGACTCCGTCACACTCTTGTGCCAAGACCTCCGTTTCTGAGTTCGCACCTTTCACACCTCCACGTCCCACAATTCAATCTGCTAGTTCCCTCCCTCACACCTCCTCTCACCGCTCCCTCGTATTTACAGCCGTCATCTCTCGCTGTCTTTCTTTGTTCCTCGTTGCTCTTTTGTCTCTCTGCTCACTCACACGGCTCTGCTCTGATTCTGCCGTTCACACGTTTGTCATTACAAACGAACCTCACGCTTTTCAAAGAGAACTTCAATGAGACTGATGCAATCCTCACACGGCGTGTCACAATCACCCTCTTAAACCAAATTAATCAAAGACGGAAGATACCGGCGCTGTCAGAGAAACACGAGGCATCAAAGCCGTCTGTTGTTAAGCCAAGCGACAGCGTTTGAATCTTCTAGATGGCAAACAGGAAGACCGTCCCTTCCATCTCGCTTTGAGAAGAAGATGCAGAATTCAAAATAAAGCAGATTTAGATGCAGGCCTATGGTTCGCAGGTGTATGTCAATGCCTAACCAGAGAGTTTTAGCTGGAGTCCTGCCAGTGTGTGAGACTTGAAGAGACTAAACACTGTCAAAAGAAGCTACCATCTCATCAGCGCTGGCATTGAGGCCGCTAACCATGTTTGGCTTCTCTCTGCCACAACATCCTTTCATCCATTGTAAGTGCCAACAAAAGACTCAATTCTGTTGTCATCTTTGCGGGAGAGGAGGCTATGAATGAAAACGAACCACTACGAGAGCAAGATCCCTCATATCGTGTTTCGGCTCTTGAGAACGGCTGACAAATGATTACATCAACCTAGCAGCATCGAGTTGCAGGCAGCTTTTGGAGAATGTCTTATTATTTTGCCTTATTATGGCGCAGCTCCTCAGTGCTCAGGCTGTTTCTGATCCAAACTATTCTGTGGCTTCAGCTGAGAAAATACAGCGGCCCGGCCAAAATAAGCTACGTTTGCCTGGTTTTCGAAATGACAGTCGGAGACCCTGCTCATGGAAAACTTCAGGAGAGAATCGAAAGAGGAGATCTTAATGTGTAACTCACAGTTCAGAACCTTTCCCTCTTATTTCCTCTTTGATTTATCATCTTTAGCATCCAGATATACACATGCATAAAAAGTGTGAGTTTGGCATTCCCAAAGTCATGGAAAACTTATTTTGATAAAATAAAATATGCAATTTTATAAAATAACATAACAAAAAAAGAAAATAAAGAAGAACGGAAAAATATATATATATATATTTCTTTTGTAACATTTTCTGCCTACAACGTCAGTGGAAAATAAGAAAAAAAGGAATCTATATCCAGGTTACATTTCAAAACAAGAAGGAAATAAACCATATCTGACCTTCCTGCGAGGAACACCAGTGCATGAGAAGCAAGAAAAGAGTGCACTGTGTGCAGATTGCTGACCTTTGACCTTAAGGCTATTTTTTCCATCTTCACCCACCTTTGCTCACACTATTTACCTTTAGTACTAACAGCATATCACCTCTATTAACATTTTGTGTGATTCATATATTTATACTATTTGCCTTTAGTGTAAACAAGATGCTATTTCAACCTTGTCATAAACAGCATCAACTATAGATGGTTAAATAGATCGATCACAAATCAATTTGCAAATAAATGCAAAGGGAAAAACAACCAGGATTAATATGCAACTATATATATATATATATATATATATATATATATATATATATATATATATGCACTGTAAGTCGCTTTGGATAAAAGCATCTGCTAAATGCATACATTTTATTTACAAAGCGACTTACAGTGCATCCAGGCTATCAATTTTTACATATCATATATATATACATGCATCTTGCCAGTGCTGTAGTGCATTATTGAATAAAGTATATATATATAGACAAGACAAGACTAGTCTTCAGTGTCAATTTCAGTTTTTCAAAATTTAGATTTATACATCATTGAAGCTTTCCATTGATGTATGGTTCATTAGGATTGGACAATATTTGTTCTAGATACAACTATATGAAAATCTTTAAAATGCATATTACATTATATGCATATAAGTTTTGATATATTTACGGTAGGAAATGTACAAAATATCTTCATGGATCATGATATTTATATAATATACTTATAAGTGTTGACATAAAAGAAAAAAAAAAGTGTAATTTTGACCCATACAATGTTTTTTTTTTTTTTTTTTTGTGCTATTGCTATTGCTAAAAATACACCCCAGAGACTTGACTGCTTTTGTGCTCCAGAGTACTATATGTATATATACATATATACAAATACATATATATTTACACAAAATTAAATCACTCAATAAATGTTAAAATATTTGAAAAAAAAATAGTAAAGTAATTCAATCTTACATTTATTTCAAATTTCAGTTTTTTTTTCTTTTTTCTTTTTTTTTTTTTTTTGCACTTCTGACTTCTTTTCTCCGAACTGTAAACTTTATTCATTTTTTTTTTTATTTTTTTTTTTTATTTTTTATTTTTTTATTTTATTTGAAATATGACCAGGATGCGCTTTTGTGAAATTCACCTGAAATTTCTCAGACTATTTTTTTTTTTTTTTTTGTCCCTCTCTTTTTTTTTTATTCACACAGACATACTTTTGTTCAAACGTTTGCATGTGATTAGCTGTCTGCTGAGTGGCTGTCGAGGCAGCAGTAAAGTGTATTAATTATTGCCGCACACGTTTGGAATTATTCCCTTTATTGAATCCAGACAATTATCATGACAATATACGCCTCATAATACAGGTATCATTACAGGTTCTCAGTGTAGTGATAGATATGCTATTGAATTGCCTCTATTCATTTACAAGCCTTAGCTTAATATATTGGAACAGAGTAACAGAGTAATTCCTTCAAGAGTCTGATAAACTGAGCTCCCATAAACCACTGCGCTGAAACCCGAACTGGGCCATCCGTCATAACACCACCGCCAGTTCTGAGGGGGAAAAGTAAACGAAAATGGAAAGAATTCCTGGTTGTTTGATGTGGTATTGGCTTCTGACTTAAATTCAGTGGATGTTTTGTACATTTTCAGTATAATTCATCAAAACTTATGTTTCATGTGAGACCAGATCCAAGAAGAATAGCTTTGAATGGCGAATCAAGACTCGCGTACACAGTAACTGAACCGAACCTACCCAGTTTTACATAATTTCACAGCGGCTGGGCCAGATTAGAGCTCTATTATGATGTTAGCGCTGTCATATTCTTTTCCTCATTTTGTAAATGGAAGTAGCTGCTTTCATGTTGACCTTGCCACCTTAAACTGATTCCGTCGCTTCGGGTCCAGGTCTGCCAGGGGTTGTCTGCTTTTATTAGCGGACAAGATTGTGCGCTTGTTGCAAGATGAGCGCTGGAACCAGACAAGCATGACACTCAGCAGCGTGAGGTAATTCCTCCCAGCTCTTCTGAAACTCAGCTAATGGCTGATGACAGCTTCTCAGAACGGGACATGCAAATGAACAGGGATGTTTCTACACGCTCTGGCCAGTGACATCAAAGAGAAAATGTGAAAATACTGGAACGAGTATAGAGATGAGAGAAAAAGTGCACATGGACAGTGAACTTCATGGTCTTCAGGGGATGACAGTAGGCCAGGGAAAAGATTGGAACAACTGCAGACCTTAACAAATATGATTTACTATTGAGGTAGTAAGGTATAGTGATGACTTTAAATAATACAGTACTATACTTCTTTGATAAATAAAAGGTTACTGAATTATTACCATATAATTACACTGTATATCACTGGTATTTACAGGGCACAAGAATTCCATGTTATTAACGTGTGTGTGTGTGTGTGTGTGTGTGTGTGTGTGTACAGGTGCATCTTAATAAATTAGAATATCATGGATAGTTCATTTGAGTAATTCAACTCAAATTGTGAAACTTGTGCATTAAATAAATTCAGTGCACACAGACTGAAGTAGTTTAAGTTTTTGGTTCTTTTAATTGTGATGATTTTGGTTCACATTTAACAAAAACCCACCAATTCATCTCAACAAATAAGAATACTTCATAAGACCAATAATATAAAAAATTGTGAATTGTTGGCCTACTGGGAAGTATGTCCATTTACTGTATATGTACTCAATACTTGGTAGGGGCTCCTTTTGCTTTAATTACTGTCTCAGTTCGGCGTGGTGTGGAGGTGATCAGTTTGTGGCACTGCTGAGGTGGTCTGGAAGCCCAGGTTTCTTTGACAGTGGCCTTCAGCTCATCTGCATTGTTTGGTCTCTTGTTTCTCATCTTCCTCTTGACAATAGCCCATAGATTATCTCTGGGGTTCAGGTCTGGTGACCAACACCGTGGTCATTTAAACAACTTTTGGTGCTTTTGGCAGTGTGGACAGGTGCCAAATCCTGCTGGAAAATGAAATCAGCATCTTCAAAAAGCTGGTCAGCTGAAGGAAGCATGAAGTGCTCCATAATTTCTTGGTGAACGGGTGCTGTGACTTTGGTTTTCAATAAACACAATGGACCAACACCAGCAGATGACATTGACCCCAAATCATCACAGACTGTGGAAACTAAACACTGGACTTGAGCTATGAGCTTCTCCACCCTTCCTCCAGACTCTAGGACCTTGGTTTCCAAATGAAATAGAAAACTTTGGACCACTGGGCAACAGTCCAGTTCTTCTTCTCTGACGTTGTCTGCGGTTTCAGAAAGTTCCTCAATACGTCTGTGTGTGGTGGCTCTTGATGCCTTGATCCCAGCATCAGTCCATTCCTTGTGAAGTTCACTCAAATTCTTGAATTGATTTTGCTTGACAATCCTCATAAGGCTGCAGTTCTCTCTGCTGGTTGTGCATCTTTTTCTTCCACACTTTTTCCTTCCAGTCAACTTTCTGTTAACATGCTTGGATACAGCACTCTGTGAAAAGCCAGCGTCTTTGGCAATGAATGTTTGTGTCTTACTCTCCTTGTGAAGGGTGGCAATGATTGTCTTGTGGCCAACTGTCAGATCAGCAGACTTCCCCATGATTGTGTAGCCCAGTGAACCAAACTGAGAGACCATTTTGAAGGCTCTGGAAACATTTGCAGGTGTTTTAAGTTGATTAGCTGATTTGCATGTTACCATAATCTAATTTGTTGAGATTTGAGCCAAAATCATCACAATTAAAAGAACAAAAAACTTTAGTCTTTGAAGAAACAAACTACTTCAGTCTGTGTGCATTGAATTGATTTAATACACGAGTTGCACAATTTGACATTTAATTTGACAATAAATTGCCCTTTCCACCAATGATTTTGCAGCTAGATATTACAGAACTCTTCATCCTGTGGCACCAAGGAGGTATGATTAGAGATGACCTGGAGAAAGGTCATTTATATGATCAAATGTCTGATTCATTTTCATCTGTATGAAAATCTTTCATCAGCAGGAAACCCAAAAAGCTTTGCACACACACACACTCACTCACTCATCCTCTTACACCTGTACACACACAGCTGCTCACAGAGCCCAGGTGCACAAATAATCAATCAACCCATCTAAAAACTAAACCCAGTTTATATGTGACAGGTTAAGACATTATATAATAGTTTGCAATTAAACAATGTTTAGTGTTTAGGAACAAGTCACTGGATGTGTCCAAAAGCTACTTTTACTGTTGCTGTAGTATATATTATAGTACATATTTGAAGTATGCAAACATTATGTATGCACTGGTTGGCATATTATATCTGCTTATATAAGCAATATCCAACACTGAAAAATGTGCAGTATAGTGTATTCCACAATGCAATTTGATTGACTTCATTTACAGTCTAATTTACAGTATAATTTTGATATCTTTTTACTATTGGATGCAGAACACTACAGAACACTATAGTTAAGTTATGTAAGTGAAATACAAAATAAAGTGTATTGTGACATATTATACCCAAAATTCTACATACAGTATACTATCAGTTGAACGGATAAAACTTTGGGACCAAAAATTATAGAGACACTTTGAGCTGACCATGCTAAGTGCTTTTTATTTAATTGCTAATGCAACATTTTTACACCACAGACTGAACAAAATTAAGCATTGCTTGGTAATTGGTTGACCCAAATTGGTGTTACCCAATTGTGTACTTTTCACCCCAATTAATTATGTACCTTTCTATCAAAGTTATCTGACATTATCAAGATGAATTTGTTCTGACACGATCTTATTGTATTACCTTTTTCTAATCTAAACTATAGCGAATAAACTGTGATAATGTGAGAAATGCTGAAGGTGCCTGAATACATTTTGGTCTGTGTGTATTTCCAGCAATAAAGATAAATCTGAAGGATTATTTATACATTAATATTAAATATAATGAATCTGGAAGAAAAAATAAAAATAAATAAATAACAGCAAGTAGCTGAAATTTCAGCCTCTCAAAACAACAACAGTTGAAACACAACTCTCAACTTATCATGTGTGTTTGCAGCTCTGTGCCAGCGCTGGACTCTCTCTGGAGCCTATCGGCTGACTATGTCTGTGACTTTGGCCAGATTTGTTGCCCAACATTTCCAATTTGTTCACACTACACAGTTTTTGGACTACACACTCCATCCCACCTGCACCCTGTTATTTCAAGAATTTTCACAATGGCCATGTGCAGCCTTTGTGCATTTTTTAAAGCATTTACACCCATTTACAGAAATGGAAAGGGCTGGGAACTAAGTATCTTTGACCCCTTTATAGCAAGTGATATTAAAGTGAGCAATTGAGAAACAATGCAAAACACATTTGCAAATTAATATGCCATAATGCATTTTACGGCATAGACCCAATGGAGTCTCTCTTTAGTGGCTTTTGAGTGGACACTCTTAATGATTAATTCAAAACAATTAAAAATGCATGAAATGCAATTTCAACAGCACAAGGACATTCCATTGACGGAAAAGCTCTCTTTTTGAGCTAAACGGCCACAAGATCCAAAGCAAGATCCCTTAAGTAGTTCTAGCACTGTAAAAACATTACGGCTTTGGCCCGAATTGAGGCAATTACTTCACAAGTCAACTAACACTCCAGACTGGGCCGACGTCATTCGGACAATCTGTACAAGCTTCTATTGCTCTTGCCTTCAAAAAGCTTGTAAAACAACATCATTCTGACAACTGACATGCTAGTATTCATGATAAAATGTATCTTAAAGCTTAATTTAATGCTAGTTTTGCATTATACAATTTATGAGCAGGACTGTGTTTCGTTTTGTTATGTAACTCTATCAAGATATTTTTCATTTTGGGTAGAAGTAGCATGCTTGCTACGCATGAAAGCCAGTAATTTTTGAGAGAAGACTCAATACTTGCTTTGCTTTGCCATGCTTTCTTTTGCACTGTTACTTCTTTACTCCATTCCCTTCATCTTGGGTTGTTTTGTGAGATTGTTTTAAGTTCCACTCCATTACCATCCCTCCCGCTCACATCTTCAAGCGCACACTCAATGAACCCCCAACAGGAAATCCATTGAAAACCTCCAGCTGAGCTCTTGCTGAAAGAACGGGCTGATACAGCCATCAAAAGCCCGTCAGCTGAGCTGTGGTGCAATGGTGTAATATGTGGTTTCTATTAAGTCTTGAAACTCGAATATGGGTGATGCAGGTTTGAATCCAGATGTGTCTAAATCCAAATTTACTATTCCTCGTGTCAATGAATTTGTTTCTCCATCAGATTGTGAGAAATGTGTAATTGCATCACTTTTTTTATCTCCAATGGATGCTATGCAGTGAATGGGTGCCATCAGAATAAGAGTCCAAGAAAGAAGTCTTAAGAAGTCAAAAGCTGCTCGTTTGTAAGAACTGTCCTTAAGAACTTGCTTTCATCCAACTGTTTTCGAACAGGTTTCCTGAACACTCCCCCATTTTCTGAATGTCAGAAGCATAGATAGCCCCGCCCCCAAACTCGCACCATTGGTTGAGCTGTTGCTATGCCAAACAGAATAAGCCTTCATTGAACCACAAAGTCACAATGTTTGGAGAAATAAACCTATTAATGGCTTGCTTATAATTCTCTGGAGATTAAGCAAGTGTACGGTAGAAGAAATAATTATATATTTTAACATAAAGTAATACAAAATACACACTTCACTAGTTCACTCATAGGTAGCCATGATCTGTGACTCACTCTCTGGAGTTATATGAGGACAAACACGTGCACAAACCTCAGAAAGACTCGATGTTGGTCACACAATCTTATGAATACAGACACAGCCTCGAGATTCTCAGCGATTCCACATTCATTTGGACTTTGCTTACATGTGAGACCGCTCTTGTCCAGTGCTGCGGGGGTCATCGTCTGTCCAGCAGCGAAATCTTTTGCCAAACAGATGCCACGCTCGTGGCTTTGAGAGGGGGACACGGTCGGTCAGTGGCTGCAGGTGCTGAGACCAGCTGTGTCCCTCCAAATCACTCCAACTGGACATGCTTGTGAGGTTCGGATGATTGCTTATCACTGAAATAAACACTCAATATGAAGTCTGAGAGGCAAAACAAACCTGAGGCGAACACAACAAGAGAAACAGACACCAGCTGTGTTTCTAGCAGGAATGGGTTATGATGTAGTAATATATAATTTGTTCATTTTTGAACCTTAATTATTTTAACGGCAGGCAATTAAAGATGAATTTAGAATGCAATAATAGCAAGTTCATTGTTATTGTGCCAGATTTATTTTAGTATAATTTATATGCTATTGTAATTTATATTAATATTTTAAATTTATTTGTTAATTTTAAATTTGTATTCATTCTGTTTGTTTGTCATTTTTACTTATTTTATCTTTACCATTATTATTATTATTATTATTATTATTATTATTAATAATATTATTATTATTATTTTTATTATTATTATTCTACATCAAGCTAAACCGCATTCAAATGAGATCTGTTGCCTTAGCAAGTAGCTGTAATTTAAGTTTAGTTTTTATATTTTATTATTATTTTTTCTATTTATTTATTTTTAAATAATGTTTATTTTATTTGAAGTAATGAAAATTTTGTTTTTACGGATTTATTTCTTAAGTATGTGCACATACAGTCTGATATCTTAAGCCATTGTGTCACTTTGAGACACCTTGAGAGCTCAGGTTTTTAAGAAACATATCAAGTTAAAAATAATAATAACTTATGTTTTGTCCAGCTTTTTTTGAATGCAAAAAGAAGAAAAAAAAAAAGAAAGAAATACAGTTCTGTTCTGTCAATTGGTTGTTGACTGGATGGATGTAGATCTTGAGGTCAATTTTAAGAAATGAGCAGGTTTACATGAACTAAATAACTGAAGAAATCTGTCATTTGGATTGGACAATCCAGTTATCACTACAAATTGACTACAAATAATGAAAAAGGGAACATAAGACCTGCAATATAATACAATGACTCCTCAACACTAATCTGTTCAAACAGCCCACAGACTAGAAGCTCTTTGAACATCGCTGGTTTATAGTTTCTCTTCCATTTCTCAACACGCTGCAGCACAAAATACAAGGACATCACCCATTTCTAATTCAAAAAAGGGGGTCACATTCTGAAAGAGGTTCTGTAAAGGGACACGTGGTCCAAGCTAAAGATGGGATAATTAGGCCGTCTGTGCTGTATGTTCAAGACCACAGCCAATTACACAGACACGGCCAAGAGAGGCAGAGAGGAGGATGATTAGAGAGCACAGGACAACACAGAAATCTCTGAAAAACATGGCAGTAATCACACAGGCTGGAATCACAGCGGTATGTCATCTGTGCTCATCTGAAGATGCCTCTCCACACACACAATCAGCTCTGCACTAAGAGGGACCGACCTCTACAGCGGGACCCGCTTCTGCCTCACCAAGGCAACTAATCTGAGCCCGAAATAAACAGCTGATTTATTTTATTATTATTTATGTTTCATGTTTTAAATCCACAACAGAATCCAGCTCATTTCTCCTGACAACAAATTCAAAATTAACAAATAAATAAATAGATTTAAAATATTAATATAAATTATAATAGCATATAAATTATACTAAAATAAATCTGGCACAATAACAATGAACTTGCTATTATTGCATTCTAAATTCAGCTTTAATTGCCTGCCATTAAAATAATTAAGGTTAAAAAATGAACAAATTATATATTACTATATCATAACCCATTCCTGCTAGAAACGCAGCTGGTGTCTGTTTCTCTTGTTGTGTTCGCCTCAGGTTTGTTTTGCCTCTCAGACTACATATTGAGTGATTATTTCAGTGATAAGCATATATATATATATATATATATATATATATATATATATATATATATATATATATATATATATATATATATTTTTTTTTTTTTTTTTTTTTTTTTTTTTCATGTTTCATGTTTTATATATATATATATATATATATATTATTGGATAAATGTATGTTAAATGCAATTAGCTGAAAGTTCTTGTGTGTGTTTTGACCCATTTAAGCAGGACTTGATCTTTATAAGTAATTTCTGAATTTATTTTTGTTGTCTAAATATGATTAAAGTGTACTAGTGAATGTACAGCCAAGCATTTAAAGCTAAACTAATATTGTACTTTAATTTAATTTCTACCGAAACATGTGTGTAATATTTTTTGATGACAGGAAATGATGGGGAACAGGGGCACAGATGTGAATGTGCATCACTCATATGAGCAGCACAGATCAATGCGTTAGACCATGTTTTCTCTCCTCCTAATCTAACAGGAACAGCTGAAATCCTCATCCAGCGGCTGGAAATCCAATCAAACTAAAATAACAGTGTACAGACATAATCTCACTGGAGTATTATGTGAATTAAAACTCCAAATTAGCAGTAAAATATGGCAGCTGAAGTCCTTTAGCAGATCTGTGTTCTCAGTCTGTGAGATTAGCGAGAGGAAGTTAATACGAGACCACCGGCTCACACTCGAGACCATGAACACGCAGGATAAAACTCAACACCTGCTGGACCGAAGTGATCTGAAAGACACAGTTTGGCATGTCATTTACAGCGGAAAAAACAAACAAAAACAAAACAATTTTTCTTATTTTTTTTTCTTTTTTTCAAAAAGTAGTGATTAACCTTTCACATGTGACATGTTAATTTTCTCCTTTGCACCCCCCCCCCCATTTTAGCTGCATGTCCATAATTATCTAAATTATTTTTTCTTCTCAGAGAAGATTCACACACACACACACACACACACACACACATATCAAGGTATTAGCATCTGAAACCATCACTGTACCAATACAATATTTATTAAGTTCATGATAGCAATAGAATTAGCAATGCTTAGCTTTGCATGTACCACTGATTGCTGCCAGTTCAAACTACCAGCATGCTATTTTCCTTTCAAATCTCGTTCTGTTGCCTCAGGTATGAGGTGAATGAGTTAATTCTTGTTCCGTTTTGGCCGTAAAACCGCCTTCGCTTTCTGGGACGTCTGACATTACACTTTATACAGAGCGAGAGCTGTTCGGATTTAAAAGTGTGAAAAATGTGTTAAACGCTAAATGAAAAATATATAATAATGGCTGGAAAACACATGAATCAAAACAGCAGAACATGAGAATATGGAATTGATAAAACATCTGGCTCGGAGAGCAGAGAGGAAGTGGTTTGCTCAGACAGGTGCACATGCTAATGCTAAAAACAAAACTTGAGCTAAAACATTTGGAACAGCATTTGAAACTTTTTATCTGTCTCTATTTCCAATACTGAGATTTGACCATGAAATACAGGCTTTGACATGATAAGATCCTCAGACACTGCAGTCTGTACTCTCCAGACAAACCGTGGATAATGGCCTGAATGTTTTCCGTATATTATACACTCACAGGTATTAGAACAATGATGTTTACTCACGAGTGCCAAGAACAGTCAATGCCACTGGCCTCTGCAGTGCTCCTGTAATATGAGGCTTGTTTTGCGTAAAGCAAAGCCGGATGATGAATTCAGAAACATAAACCTGATTTACTGTGGCAGCAGTGTCTGCAAAAAACAAACTTAGCTTGAGTGTGTGAGGTCACTTTAATTTACTCCAGGCTTTTAAACTTAAATATGGCTTGTAAACTTAATGTCCTGTTTAGAAAAACTGCTGTGCTAACTTTGTAATTTGTGAAGAGGAAAAAGGATGCTTTTGAAAAGTTACAGCTTTACATGTGTACTCACTTGAAACGCACAGGCGCAGACAACATTGGTTATGGTCAAAAAAATAAATAAAAAAATGACATTGTGACAAGTGCGATCTTCAAATCTTTAACCTAAAACCAATCTCGATGAAAAAAAAATATTTTTTTCACTTAATGTAAGGCTTCTTATATCAGTCTAATAATTTAACAGGGAATGTTCTCAAACTTTATTATTATTATATTTTTTTAAGCTATAAACTGTAAATATTAGGACAGAACATTCTTAAAGTAACATTTATTAAATGCTCTTATTAATATTTGATATATGTTCTCATAGCATTTAAGAGAAAACTAATTAAATTAAGATTGTTCCTGTAGCTCAGTTGGTAGAGCACTGCCTTATTAAGCACAATGCTGGGGGTTCGTTTTCACGGGAACACATGATAGGTAAAAAATTGATAGTATAAATGCACTGTAAATCGCTGTGGATAAAAGTGTCTGCTAAATGCATACATTTATTTATTTTATTTTTATATATTTAAAACGTTCTGAAGATCAGCATTCTCGAAACGTCTTTATAATGTCAATTGTCCTTGGTGAACGTTCTAAGAAATGCTTCTTTGTTTCTTTGTAACATTCTTTAGTTACTTTTAAATAACATTCTAATGTTGACAAGTACACAGGACATTTTAATGTTCTAAGAATATTAAAAATAGAATGTCAAAAATTATATATATATATATATATATATATATATATATATATATATATATATATATATATATATATATATATATATATATATATATATAAAACCAAAATAATATGTTTGCTGGGGTTGATGTTAACATTTTTAATTGTATTTCCAAATGGTCTGAGTGATTCATTCATAAATTCGTAAATAAGACTTACCTGATTCTCGATGTGAGTCGCCCATTTAAATAGAAGATTATCATCAAATAACAAATTAGTTTTTTGGTCTGTTTGGCTATCAAATAACTTTAAAAGACTTGGAATATGACACAGAAGCCTTATGATCAGTTTTATTATGTTTTCATCTTTTGAGTCTTTTTAGGGAACGGTTCCTTTAATAGTGGCCATCTGCATGCTGACCGACTGCCAGGAACAGTTCTTTAGTGAACTCTGAAGCCGTCGTGATGGTCCAGACCTCAGTCTATAAATATAAGCTAACTGTCAATCGGTGACTCTAGATGTCTTTGAAGCGTCCTGTTTGGAATTAGCGTTAAGCTATTTTGACGGATGGGTTTCAGCTCTGTCCTTGTAGTTACACAGGTGTTCAAATTCCAGCCTCCCCACAGAGCAGAAGCGTGGGGTTACCGATTCAGCGGGCTGACACTCGGTATAAATACACCGCTAACAAATGCTAATCTTGTTTGAGGAGCTATGTGAAACTGGGCCGGTACCAAGAGATAGAGTGACTGTCTTTCACTAGATGACACCTCAGCTTTCGTTCCTACGGCAGATTGTTGCACACAACACATTGATATTAATAGACACACGGGTGACAGGTACACATCACTGCCACTAGTGGCTTGATGAACAGCTAAGGTGTTATGCTAAAACTGACACTGGCATGCTGACACTTTCCGGTGTTTGTACACAGTCATGAACTCTGCTTATTTTTATCTGTCATATTCTGTTTGCTACTTCCAAATAAAAACTGCATTTATTTACATAGGGCCCTATGATTTCTGGGATGAGGAAAATGCAGACGGAATCGCAAAATCCGGTCAAACAAATGGATTTCACTGAGTAATGTGGAATTTCATGGAAGTTGGCAAATTTTTAAATGAATAAATCAAAAGTAAGTCTGTAAACTTAAATCAAATGGTGATATGGACTAGTGTCTGTGAATATTAAACCGCAAAAAGACTGTTTTATATGTATCCTGCATCTTCTGCGTGTCTCTGTGTGAATGACTGGCACAGATGCTTGGTTTCATCTGCTTAAGAGCGCATGAGGACATAAATACATGAAGTTTTATCTGAACAAAAATAAAATAAATAAATAAAATACTGACATACACACACACAGACACAAATAAAACTCTTCATAGCAATACGTCAAAATAAAAGTTTGGTTTAGCTTGAGTAAATAATGATAAAAATATACTCTACATTGTAAAGAATACACATCTTACTACTATTAAAAATACACTTATTATTAAAACTTTATATTTAAGGAATATGAGACACATTTTCATGTTTTAATTTCAACAGTAAATCTGTTTTGCAGCACTTTTTTTAAATAAATGAATGAATTGAGGGTTTGTTTAATTTTCCTTTGATTAAAATATAAATTAATGTTTCTTGCCATAATTTGAGAAAAAAAGGGGGAGTTGGCATAAAAAGGATGACAATAATAATTTCACAGGGCCCTAAAAAATGCTTTTTAAATAATATATTTTATATTTAATCGTTAAAAAAGAGTGTAGAGCAATTAGAATGGGGAAAATGGAATTTGAAATGATAGATGAAAGAAACAACAATTTAGGAAAATAACATTGATTTTAAAGTCCTCTATTTACATCACTGTCACTGTATGGAAACTCTATAACTAATTCTACATCTTTACAAACTCTAACGTCCACACAGGTGTTTAGACAATAGGCTGCTGAGTCTGAGACCTTCAGGAGGCTCGAGGAGCAGATGTTCTCCTATTGTTCCTCTGCTTTATGATGTTCACGAACCCAAATGAGGCTATGCCATCAGCCCGCTAATGGGGCAATGCTTTCAACACGTCACATAAACTTTCATTAGCGGGGCCTCTTGGTCCAGCCACGAGCCACTTCTTAGTTCAATTAAAAGCATTACTGCATTGAATGCTCAAAGAGTCAGAGCCTGTTGTGAAAGTTGGGGGTGTGGAACCATTCCTGCGATTTGATTAGGAATGAGATGGCCGGGAAACGTGATACACCCTCTCGTATCCATCGCGAGACAAAAAAGGACGTGAAGCAGCTGGTTCAGAATTACAATGGCAATTTATTTATTTTTTTTGGCAGAAAGGTTTGAGCAAGCCACTTAGCGTCTATCAATCTGTCCATATGGTAAGATTAACTGGCCAGTGTTTTTCAGGAGCTACTTTTGGAGAAATTGCATCATGGCAGGGTGGAAACGGTCATGGTGATATGGATGTAGATAAACGCTGAGTGAGGCTTGATTCTACCACTGTCCATTTTCTATGAATGAATGAATGAATGAATGAATGTCACAGTGGCAGGTTTTTTTTTTTTTTTCTTTTCTTTTTTTACAGGGTTGTTAAACTTCTTTGTTTCCTTAATGTCCGTCTCATCTTCCTGAAGTGTGACATTCCTTCTTTTGTCTGAGGATCTCTCATCCAGTCACCCCTGGAACATTGAGTCTATGGGGTCACAGTTTGCTTCTCTTGCATACATCAGGTCTTGTTTTAAGTTATTAATTTATGTAAATAGGTACGTTTTATCTAGTATGACTGTCAGTGAAATAAATCAATCAGCAGTTAACCATTTTTAGTCATAAAGTATAAGCCAATTTCATTACATTTCAGCAAAAGTTGCCCATTTGCAGTTTAAGTCACCACTTGCAGACAATCTCCATCTCTGTCAAAACTCTGGAATCTGTTTAGAACAGAGATGAGCATGCATATTAAATTCCAGTTCACTTCCTGAATCTTCAACAGTATGCAGAATTGTGTAAAAGTAAAACTGAATTTAGTTTTATTAGAAAAGCAAGACAAAAGACAAAAGTCAAGATAAGTTTTGAATTTCAGCTCGACAAAGCCTTGTTCCCAGGTGTTCCCTATGTTTAGTATTTCAGTTATGAAACCGTTATTACTAAATGTTTTATGATTGTTCAAAAGGTACAGGTTTTGTTTTTGCGTTTTTGGAGAAAAAAAATATCTATAAAAGTAAAATTTATTTATTTATCTTTAGCAAGGAAACATAATTTTATCATTTTGCAAACATTATTAGACCATTGCTTTTGATGTTTGATGTTAGATTGCTTCTGAACATTCTAAATAAATAAATAAATAAATATATAAATATATAAGTACATAGATAGATAGATAGATAGATAGATAGATAGATAGATAGATAGATAGATAGATAGATAGATAGATAGATATAGATGAGCATGCAACAAAAAGTTTATCAAAAGTTTAAACAAAAGTTTAAACAAAAGTTTATCAAAAATAACTAACTAAATAAATAAATAAATAAATAAATAAATGTTCCATGAATTATGTATAATTAAAATTTTTAACATTTTGAGAAAGAGAAGCAATTCTTCAATTCTGAGTTTTGCGAAGGCTTGCTGGAATCAAATCTGTGCTTGTTCAAAAGTTGCATTGCTCTTAGATAGATAGATAGATAGATAGATAGATAGATAGATAGATAGATAGATAGATAGATAGATAGATAGATAGATAGATAGATAGATAGATAGATAGATATAGATGAGCATGCAACAAAAAGTTTATCAAAAGTTTAAACAAAAGTTTAAACAAAAGTTTATCAAAAATAACTAACTAAATAAATAAATAAATAAATAAATGTTCCATGAATTATGTATAATTAAAATTTTTTACATTTTGAGAAAGAGAAGCAATTCTTCAATTCTGAGTTTTGCACAGGCTTGCTGGAATCCAATCTGTGCTTGTTCAAAAGTTGCATTGCTCTAGCTTCCTCACACAAATCTATCATATGGCTTTAAAAGAGTTTGCTATAGTTGGTGCTCCTCTTGATTTTGGATTCTTGGCTGATTACAATTCATGAAAAAAAAATAATCTAGATTCTTTAGTAAACACACAATCTTAAGTTCCGGTTGAATTATTTTAGATTTCCTGCCATTTTAATAAGTGTCAAAATGTCTGAACTGCTAAGCAGTAAGAACAGAAATCTGCTTAATGCATCTGAAATGAATATGACATTCTTGGTTACTTCAGAAAGCAAGGAAACAGGTTCAATGTTACCTTGGAAACATGTTTCTTATTTAGGTGCAGTGCTCTCTTTGGCGTTGACTTCTCTCAGTTATTGACATTGTTATGTTTGTCTGCCTGTCTGAATAATTATACATTTCCAGTGTCCATCAGAGCACAATCCTAAAAGTCACTTGTGCACGCATCTTGTTGCATTGAGAGATGCCAATCATTTATGAGATTTCTTGGCTTGTTCCTTTGAACTAATGATGAATAAAAAATGGTAGGAGGACTCAAGTCCCACTTGAGCCCTTTACACATGCTCCAGGTTTTGTAATTTGCAATTAGCCAAAGTGTCCAAGTCTTAATTTGATTCCAGCCAACTCAGTTGGCAACTCATCCTCTTCCAGACTTTCCTCATCAGAAATTAGCCTTTTGAGATAACAGGAACCTAAGGAACACAAAAATTTAAATAAAAATAAAAATAATAATACAACATGATAGAGAATATATCTCTTTTAAAACGAGACCTTTGAATCCTGATTCAATCACTGAAAAAAATTATATATATATATATATATATATGTGTGTGTGTGTGTGTGTGTGTGTGTGTGTGTGTAGGTAAAATTGTTAGACTGAATGCACTGTAAGTGGCTTTGGATAAAAGTGTTAATTGTGACTTTTTATCTCACAATTCTATTTTTTGTGTTTTTATTTTTATTCTTGCTAGTTTTTATCTAGCAATTTGAACTAAGATAAATAAACTCAAAATTCTGACTTTGTTCTTTGCAAATGAGAGTTTATATATAGCAATTCTGGTGTTTTCAACTGTGAGTTCATCTCTCACAATTTTGACTTCTTTTCTCAGAATCATGAGATAAAAACTCTAAATTGAGAGTCATACATCTCGCAATTCAGACTTTTTTATTGTAAAATTGTGATCTATAAACATAAAATTAGCAGTTATTTATCACAAAATTCTGTCTTTTTACTTGAAATTCTGACTTTTTTTCGTAAAATTGTGATATATAAAATCAAAATTAGGAGTTATATATTTTACAATTCTGTTTTTTTACTCGCAATTGCAAGTTTATATCAGAAATTCTTACGTTTCTCATAATTGTGACAAACTCAGAATCCAAAGTCCAGTTTAAAAAAAAAAAAAAAAAAAAAAAAAAAAACTATTTTCTCAGAATTACAAATTTTAACAAATAACGGCGGTATGCGCGGCGGTAAAGCCCATTTTGCTTGTCAACCTACTGTATCTCACAAACCTGACTTTATAACTTTAGAAAAAAGGCAAAATTGTGAGATAAAAAGTTGAGTTACCTTTTTTTTGTTCAGTGGCTAAACGGGCTTCCATACCAGACAGTAAAACAAGAAAGAAATTAAGAAATTTTAAGAAGTGCCGGTTAAATGAGAACTGTAAACTCTAAAGCAGCTCAGTTATAAGTTTGTGGAAATAAATAGGCCTGTTTGTCTTGTGGTTGGCTCATCCACACACAAAATCATACACAAGACACGACTGTCCCTGATGTGACCAGAAACCAGAGGAAAGTGGGTTTTAGGTTGATTTTACTGGAATATCAGCAGACAACAGGTTGTTTTCCTGTCTGTGGTTCTGCTTTAGACAACCGCTCATGAGCAAGCTTGTAATGTAATGTGACCAGAAACCAGACCTCAGACCTACAGTAGGTCACAATCACTTATGAGTGTTTCTCCAGAGCACAACCACAGACAGAGAGTCTATTGTCAGGATCTGCTCTAAGAAATCAACCCACAATCACAACACATGTTCCATTTCGGTTAAAGACAAGTAGTATTTTTCATATTCTAGCTGCAATCAAACTAGGCATGTGTTCATACATCGAAGTCAGTTGGCCATCCTCAATACAAAGGTCCACCTGCCTGTTATTGAAATATTCATATAGCCAGACAAAGGCTATTTGAATATCAACAATCCCAGCGAAACCTCAAAAACTGATAATACTGAAATATGAAGCTCCCAACTCTTTTCCACCAGACTGTATCAACATGTTAAAAACCACTCACAGCATCTTAGCAACCGCATTGCAATGCCTTGCCAAGCATTTAGGAGTCTGTTTATCCAGTACATTGTAGGATGTGAATATACATTTTTCAGCATGTTTTCACTGGGACTTGAATTCCATATTTGCATTACTGGCGTCATGCTCTGCTTGAGCTACAGAAATGAGGAATGCACAGTCAGGGACCACTGTAAAATATAAAAATCTAGTTATACTCTTCTGCAGAGCCATGTATAAACATGCACACTTCCATCAAACATCCGGCTATTTCATTAAACATTATATTTCAGCATGGCCACCTGGCCAAATGAGTCTGCTCTGAGCAGTGGGAATTCACAACAAGACCAATTATAAAGTTGGCATTCATGCAGAGCATAGGTGAGACGCTCCGAGACTTCAACACATCACTGCCTCACACACCACAGTCTCCTCATCTGTGAGTTTCACCTTAACACACCCGATAACCCGCAGTGTTGACGTCCGGCCCTCAGATTCCAGCTCTGTAATGAATCTAGTAGGTTTAATCCTGGTTTAGTCCAGTCTTGTTGATGGCTATAGAGACCAGATGCTGTTTAATTCTGACGTGTTACTGCGATGATATATTGACTCCTCACCTTGAGAGATGTTCAGATGAAACAAGTGAAATCACATCAAACACATCACCATAGCAACCAATGCAGAGTGCTGTAACACATTCACCTCAAGCATGCATCGCTGAAATAATGTTATTCAAAATACAGGTGGAAGTGTCTGTCTCCACTGATGGACACAACCACAGACGCATATATGAATCAAACATGACATTATGACTGTATTTATGCTATTTCTGCAGTATATTTTACATATAATGTTGACATTTACTGTGAATTTTCTGTGACATGGAATTTATCGAATTTAATGTTTTGGGTTGGTATGTTTTGTTAATGTTTTTGAAAGAAGTCTCTTCTGTTCTCTTCCTCAAGGCTGCATTTATTTGACCAAAAAACATGTGAAATACCACTGCAATTTAAAACAGCTGTTCTTCTGTGAATCTGTGTTAAAATGTGATTTATTTCTGTGATGCTCCGCTGTATTTTCAGCATCATTCCTCCAGTCTTCAGTGTCACATGATCTTCAAAAATCATGAAAATATGACGATTTACTGCTCAAGAAACATTTCTGATTATTATCAATGTTGAAAACGGCCCAGTATTTTTTGTGGAAACTGATACATTTTAATTTTCCCAAGTGATTTGAAATTGAAATTGACAATAGTATTTGTGACTTTTTATTGTGTAATTTAGATTTGTTTGTTTGTTTGGTTTTGTGGGTTTTTATTTATTTATTTATTTTTGCTGCTATGTGATATAAAGTCAGAATATGAAGAAGAAGAAAAAAATCAAGAAGCTTGTATAAAAACAAACTTCCGATCAAACCACTGATTAATTATTTTCATTTATTTATTGTGGTTATTATTTTGTTGATTAATTTCATTTTGCATTCTTTTAGTACTTTTTTACCGAATTGAACAAGCACATAACAAGATCATATGAACACACTGAGCAAGTTTTTTCTTACATAATGCATTGCTGCCATTACTTTTAATACTGAAATAGTACACAGTATGCAGTACATGGTGTTCAGTATGCAGTTAGCTATTATTTTTTGCTTGGGTAACAGGTGTTGGCATGTACTCCCTGGCTCACAGCTCAAATCCAGCCAAGCAGCATCCATTTATTGGTGTGATTAATTAGATGACAGCTTTCAGGGCTCAGGCTCCCCGCTCAGTCTCTGAAAATAACATAGAACTGCTCCAGAACTCACTCCAAGAGAGTGAAATGAAGGTAAAAAATCAATGTATGCAAAAACAAAACACATGCTCCCTTCAATTTCTGTATTCAAAAGAACAGCAGCGCTCCCAATTAATGATATCTCTCCTTTCCTCTCCTCCAGTCTGCGGTTTCTCTGTTCTTTGACCCGAAGGCAGCTCACAAACTGATAAATGAGCTCTAAGCCCGAATCAATTGATACAACACCGGCAAAGCAGCTTGTTTGGATGGTTATCGTAACACAGTACAGAGTTGTTTTTATGAGATATTGCATCTCCTCTCTGGGTCAATGAAAGCCGCCGGTGCTTCGTTTGACTGGATTAATCTTTGCTTTGAACAACTGATCATTGGGGGATGACGATGTGTATCAAAGTTAAGATCTGTGGCTCATACGGAAGCTCATTGGCGACAAAAGTGATTTTCTTTAGATGGTGCGATGGATTACAGAAAAATAAGTCGACAGTTCTGACAAACTCTAATATTGTTAACTGCATGTAATGCGCATATATATTTATTTTATTGCTATTTTAAAACCCTGTAAACCTCAGAAGCTGCAGTTAAATGGATATTTAAGGTTTCAGGGTGTTAATTGTGGACAGGTGTTTTCAGTCGAACCTTATGAACAGCCTGCTTCCAGCCCTCTTTCCTTGAACTGTAGTGACATTGCTCCTTCAAAAATCTGGATTAATGTTGTCCGTAATTAATTATGACTTTATTTGTTGAAACACAACAACAAAGTCACTCTTGCTTTGTTTCTCTGATTATATGGTGTGTAATTGCTGGATGCGTCAAGGCCTGCAGTCATTGGTTTTCATTATTTTAAAATGACAGAGGCGACACATCGAAATAAGGACTGCAAACACGGCAAGGACATTTCAGCTATTATTATTGCATTAAATTTCATTCTGACAAAAGTTCAGCTATTAAAATGCAACATGTATCGTGCTTTTGCTTTCATAAAAGTATTTTGAGAAGGAAAACGACGTATGTGCCGTACCTTCGAGAAATGCAGTTCATTGTCATGACCCTGTTTACTCAATATGCGCCGAATGGAAATGATGAAAGTATGCTTTCATCTTCGTTCTGTTGTTAAGAGTAAAATGATACACAGAATAAACCATAATTATCATGCAGTTTTTTGCGTTCAGTAGAAAATATTCACCTATAACAAATACTTTGCATGCTTTTCTTTTCTATGAAGTCAAAGTGATGTTAATTTCTTCTTAGCTACTTCTTGATGTCACAGTAAAAAACGTTCTCTACCAAAACTGCAAGACGTTAGTATGTTGCTTTGCTGAAGACACAAGGTCTTATAAGCAAACATAAATAAAATACCCTTTTAACTGACTATGATGATGCATGTAATTAAAGTTTAATGTACATTTATAACACTATACTTACTTTTGTATTACATTACAGACAATTAGGTATCTTAGAACTTATAGAAGTGATCATATAAATAATTTCTTGATAGTTTTAGAATAGACTTAGGGCTCACAGATGATAACTATAACCATAAACCCATTAATAATCATGTGGCACCCACTGTATAAAGGTCCTAGATCATGTAATTGTCACAAATCATAACTTTCAAAACTGTTTATGTAGTTTTTGTCTACTAATTTTTAACTGAACTTCAGTCCCTCACAGCTTCATTTTCATTTTTACCAGTTAGTTAGATTAATAAGATCACACTGGTTTCATTTCAGTTTTAATTTCTATAGCAGTTTAGATCCCTCAGTTTCTTTGTCGGATATTGATTGCTTTCTTTCTCGTCTGTGGAGTTTGTTTTTTATTTGTTACACATTTTCTGTTTTTTTTAGCCTTTTTTATTTGATTTTCTGCTTGGTTATTTGGATCAGTGATGTTACACTAAGGTCTGTTCTAGGGATGAGGGAGTACAGCATTATCTGTATCTGTACCTGTACTCTGACTGGGCGGGGCCTAACCCAAAAGTGGGCGGGATTTAACCAGGATGTGGGTCTGGTTGACTTAAAACGGGCGGGGCTTTAACCGGTATGTTATTTTAAGCATGCACTTGATAGGGGTTGATCAGAAATTTTTATATTTATTGCTGATTACAAAACTATTTACATGACAGGCTGTTCTACAAGAACAGCTAAGTCCATACTTCAACAGTAACGATATCGACACAGGAGAATCGACAAAATAATATTTTTTTCCAGACGATGAACAATAAAAACAACGGCAAACGACTAAAAGGTTTAGATTAAACAGAACAAATACCGTCCATTGGTGTGGACGCTAAAATAATTTTACCCTTTCTGTGGTCCATAAGCATAAAATACACCACGTATCCATTGCTCATCTCTCTCTCTCCAGTCATTGTTCTGTTCATATAAGGCTGATTCCAAACACGTAACCTAAACCACCTGCCCTCGGCTCCGTGTCTAACGACGCCAACTTCAACACACGAGATGCCTTGCTGTGTAGAACAAGCACAAAACAGCGATGTCCCCACTGCTAAACTGCACACAGGGATGCTCTCCTGACATGACAGCTAAACCCCACAGTCTATTAAACATATCCTTAAAATCAGAGACGCTTTTCTTCAACAGCGTCCCGCCATTCCAGAGAACAAAGGGACTCAGTGCTTGTCCTTCCACCGGAACATGAAAAGAAGAGCTGGCGATTATCCCTCTTACTCCATTCATGTTTCGTATTATATTGGCGCATTAGAATGCACCTCAAAAGGCACTTTATCTGTGTAATAAGGCACGGTGAATGAAAGATTGCCCCCTCTCCTCCTCTCATTTCATTATTCATGAAAGCTTCTCTTCAGTTCTTCTCGGTCACTCGCTATTTCTTTCATCCAACCTCTGGATAATGCAGAAAAAGACATTTGTTGGCAGGAAAATGGCCTCCCGTTTCTGATAGTTATCAAGATTAGCGTATTCATTAAGCTTTATGGGAGCAAAGGTGGTTCCTGTTTAGGGAGGATGACCCTCGGTTAGTCATTGACTAGAAAAGTGCTTATCCTTTTTTAATGTCACTTATCATTAAAGACGGAATCACACAATGGGGATCCACATCGGCAGTGAGGAATGGCAGACAACAAAGAGGACGGGAAGCCTGTCTGCGCCTCTGATGCTAATTTGACATCGCCAAGAAAACAAAGGTGGAAAGAAGAAAAAAAACGAGAGAAATACGTATCAACACAAAGATTTATCTCGCACTGGTCTAATCTCGTCCTCGAGCACTACTCCTAATCAGTTTCAAAGCGCCCCAAGATGCTTCCTTTATATATATATTTTTCGCTTTCCTACAATACAAATTTGTGTTGGGCTGTGCAGGGCATCACATCCACTACACTGACACAAACATTGAAGCGGGAGTGTTTTGCATTCCCTCTTTAATGGAAGTTTAAGTTGGAAATCCATCCAGAGAATTATGATAAGTAGTTCCCATTGGATCAATAGATTGCGACAGGAGCCAATCAGGAAGCAGAAGAAGATAAAAGACCAGCAGTTATGTCAAGCCTGATATATTGTCAAACGGTCATTACCTCAATCACTCCCTTTTTACATAAAACCATGAAGCCAATATAAATGTGTTTCACGGCTATTTGTTAGTAATCTGGATTCTGTTCGTTTGCCCATTATGGGTGCTCACTAAGCTGCAACACTGCTATGGTTTATACTTAAAACGATATCTTGTCAAAAAATCAAAATGTCATCATTTACTCACCCTCATGCCATTCCAAGTCTACAGTAAATTATTTCTGCTGAATACAAAATATATTTCAATGAATGCTGGGACCCAAACAACATAGGAACCCACTGATGCATTGCATCCTGAAATTGATCTGCAAATTAAAAAAAAAAACTTTGTTAACTATGACTTTAAGATTATTATTTCTATTTAACTTTCAGAAGTGTATAATGTAAATCAATCTAACCAACTTGCAGTTAAATAGCTACTTTTAAAATGAAGTTTTAGGAATTTACATTGATGCATTTAGCAGACACTTTTATCCAAAGAGCGACTTACAGTCCATTCAGGCTATATATATATATATATATATATATATATATATATATATATATATATATATATATATATATATATATATATATATATATATATATGTATATATATTTATTTATTTTTTATCGGTATGTGTGTTTCCTGGGAACGGAACCCATGACCTTTTGCACTGCTAACAAAATGCTCTACCAGTGAGCCACAGGAGCAAAGATATAAAGTGAGACATAAAAAAGGGCACAATTCTGTAAAAATAAAGTGAATAATTGCCGCAACTGTGAGATGTAAAATTGCAATTACAATAAAAAAAATAAAAATAAAAAAAAATAAATAAATAAATAAATGTGTATTTTTTCATAGCATGTTTCACTTATGCCAGAAGTCATGAAGTTACAGTACAATAAAGAAATCTGAAATGGATGGTATAATGGACGTCCCTTATTAACACAGCCATGTAAAAAAAAAAAAAAAAAAAAAAAAAAAGATTTGAAAAAAAGTGTTTTATAGTCAGAGATGGCATAGGTAAATACATCTTCCACTGAAGTAGAAGAACTGATACTCATGTTTAAAAATACTCAGATAAGTAGAAGATATCCGTTTGCAATGGCATAACTTTATTTTAGTTCAATATCACATTTTGACCATGTGTTGTCGTTTTATCTTAAACTGATTTAAATACTATAGTTATTTTGCAACCACCATAACAACAACTTAGAACAACTTAGCAACATAAAACAATGCCGTGACAACCACCCCGAACTTTGGACACACACAGTACATCGAATGCTTTCGACAAAGACTGTTCTATACTCCCGAAAAATCATTCAAATCTACCTCATGTTCTTGGGAGTGTGACTCATAATGAACCCTTTTCATAAATCGCCTGAAGAAAAAGCCTCTGATGATGTTGTAACCTTTAAAATCTGCAGAAATACACAGAGCTTCTTGTCTGAGAGGTCCAGTGTGTCTTTAAGGATGCTCTGGACAAGAGTATTTGAGGTTTTGGCCTTGAACGACCGGCTGTGCTGCATCAGCTTGGCACCTGATCGTCTCCATCCGACAGAAAGCAGTCAAGGTGAACCTCGCCACACAGGCTCCCAATTAACCCTCTCCGCTCGCAGGGCCCCTCTCAAACATTTATCACACGGTTTCAATTAAACCGGCTTAATAAAATGATTAAATAATCATTTTCATCAGCTGGGGCTTAATGGAACTATATATTCTTGTTAGACAGGACACGGCTGCAGCATAGAAGTGAACGCATGGCGAGCGTGTCATGCGGCGAGACGATTGGGATGTTTGGTTGTGGCAAAATGCAAATGGGAGAAATTACCATGAGGTGAGAAGACGAGGAAAACTACAGGGGATGGAAATGACTTTGTCTACGGTCCGGCTGGCATCTCTAAAGCCCCACGCAAGACCCATTTAATGTCACTCACATGTGCAGACGGGATGAAAGTGTGCTGACAGATGCAGGAGGAGAGGAGGCTATGCTTCAGCGAGCACTGAGCCGTGAAAGGAGAACCGTGCCACTGTTTGTTTGGTGGGGATGGGCGGCGCTGGTTAGGCAGTCGATTAGATGACGGGTGGGGAACCCTTCATAAGTGAGTGAAATTGGGAAATATTACTCCTCATTGTGTTTTATGGTGACACTGGTGGGTCTTTCATCATGCTTTGACCCCTGACCAATATCAACCGATAATTGATATTAAAGAGGCGCTACTAATCGAAGGCTTTTACCAATCAGCCCTTGAAATATTCACCCCCATACTCTGAGCCTGCTCAATGAGGCCTGCCACAGGCGGCTGATAGCTTTAGGGGCTGGGGGGCATTATTTTTGTCCTATTATCCTAGTCAATACCCCCCTCCTCTGCAATTACTCGGTGCTCCTGAACGCCCTCGTTTCATTCAGCTGCCATCCACATCACCAGTGTTGGGAGGTGGTGCTGTTCTGATGAGTGGCAGACCAGATCTGGTTCGAATCACTGGCTTTTCAATTCCTCTCCAAAATTCCACTGACACTTAGATAGATGATTCTTTTATATTTAAGAATTTATATTCTGATTTGATGCTATTAAAAATATATTGTATGGCTATGTATTAAAATAAATAAAGTGTAATAATAAGAAAAATAATGCCAAATATATTACAATAGAAAACCAAAATGTTTCACTTAATTTGCATATGTGGTTGTGAAGGTCTTTATCATGAAAGCTGAATTAAATTGAGTGGAATTTTTCATCAAATCCAAACCCCTTCATTTTTGGATCTTTCACAGAACACCAGCTGTTCTGCAAATAACCAATGAAATTCCGACACTCGCATCCAAAAATGTATTTTCAGAGTTTGGAAAGCATCGAGGCCCTGGTGTGTGCCGTTTCAGTCTGATCCTGGGATGCGTGAGAGGTGAGATCTTCCCCGTAGTGCTCTGCGGTATCCATCCATTCACTCTTCCTGCATGGATTTTTAGGGGAAACCAGGTGGTGGGCTTCTCTGGGTGAGATGATATTTGCTCAGGCAGGCTGACAGTCTCTCCTGAGGACCCGCTGCGTATCTGACTCAGACCAGAGAGGACGTGGAGAGATAAGAGTGAAAAAAAGGAAAGATTGAGGTGGCATGGTGTCACTTGGGGTGGCCACATAATGAAAGGAAGCGCACCGTCCTCCATCTGCAATGCCCAGGATGTTTTATTCACAATAGCGTGTGCATGTGTGTGAGTGCGGATTCATTCCAATGGGTGGTTTAATAGCACCCATTTTGCTATTATGTGTGGATATGGTTGCAGCTTTCTTTGGAACAGGATTGCGCTTTATAAATTGAATTTACACATCCTCAATATGGCCATTGTCATGAGTGAGGCCTTGGTGCATTAATATGAATTACTCAATAACCTTTTTATCACACACTCCTAAGCAAGCGCTGCGAGGTGAATGACTGTTTGAAAGGTGCGCCTTTTAAATGCTTTATCACTTTACTGATAAAAAAACATGAATGGGTTGGAATTCTGAGGAATTTGAAGTTCTATTTTTGTTCTCATCCACCTCGGGACACTGATTTATCCCACACCAGCTCCTGGTATCCACACCTGACAATTATTGCCAGTTGCACAACAAATCTGTTATTGTTATTAATTTGTCAGTTCCTTATATTCTTGCCATTGTTTTCATGATGCAGGTTTATACATTTTTGCTCTGTCAGATCACCAAAGTGCTATAAGATCCTCTACTGACTAACAGGGTATATAAATATACTCACGCATGAGCAATATGTTCTCCTGATTCATCATGACATGAGTCATGTATAAAGGCCAGGGCTGATGATCACTCCTCTTCAGCATATTGTGCTTTTCTCATTGCACAGTTTCCTGTAAGGCATTTTGGTTTCAAATTGTGCAGGCGAATAGAGTCTCATATGTACTATCACACGCAGATTTCGAGGATTTGGAGACAGATTTCCATTGCTAATATTTTGGCTTCATCTTACTTCATATCAGTCTTTTAGTTTTGTCATCCTGGAAAAATATGAAACAAAAACCAGAGAAGAGTTTCTGTTGAAAGCCTTCCAACCATTCCTTACATTACAAAAAGGGCAGGCGAACTGTCTCTATTTTTTACATGTACGGTACAGCTGCAATCAGAAATATTCAACCCCTAGACCTGCAACACATTTTGCTACCGAGAACAGCATTTCATGAAAACAGTTTAACAAAGACATCAGTAAACTATTATTGAGAGTCTATTAGCATGCATATGAGTGATCCTGAGAATGTAAAGTTGATAAAAAATGGCTCAAAAAACAATCAAAGAGTCAAATTTGGTGTATAATGTTTTATTATTTATCCCCCATGAACACAGACACTTCTGAGACCTCTCTATTGCAATCTTGGCCGATCCCTTGCCTAAAAAAAAGATTCCAGTTCCCTGATAATATTTGGTTTTCATGTTTCTACTGCTTTCTTCAAATATTCTTCGAATATGTTCAGTGTAATTTAAATCTGAAGACTGAGCAAGCCACTCAAGAACATTCTACCAACGATCCCTGATCAAGTTTTGGCAGATTTGGGTGTGTACTTTGGGATGCCTGTCCTGCAGGAAAGTCCATTGATCATCGAGCTTCAGTCTCTGCACCAAAGGCATCACAGTCTTTGCCAAAATGGCCTGATGCTTTAAAGAAACTGTGATGCACTTCATAAAGTCAATATTTTCACTTCATGCTACAGTTAACAAGACAAGTCCACTTCAGTGTTTGACCATGAGAATGGTGTTTTTCTGCTCATAAGCCTCGCCTATTTTGGACCAGATATACCATTGATCCATGGGTCCAAAAAGTTCCAGTTGAATCACATTACTCCATAAAATATTCCCCCAGATCTCAACCAATTATTTTAAGCATATTCAAGCCGGCCTTTTATGTTATTCTTGGTATCTGGCTAGGTGTCCTGACATGGCCAAGAATTGGTCAAAATTATTTATGTGAAACAACTGCTGGTTGTGAATATCTAAAGGAGCTCCTGAGAGCTCTCCAAACAAAAACCAAGAACAAAAAGAGCATTTATAATCTTGGAAAGTACAATGAAGTCATTCATCTTTCCATTGCACTCTCTTTCTCTGGCTGAGATTTCCCAGTGGTTTGCAACTTGATGAAGTGCCAGCTTCCCTGCCCGTTACTCTCAGAGAGCTGGCCAACCATCTGCACACATGAGCGTCCTCATCTGTCAGATAGCAACGCCAGGCCTCCTGTACACCTGCATTATCGTGTGATTTCAGTGATCAGATCGCAATAGGATTGCACTTGAATACATTGAGAGCCAGGTGTAAATGCATCCAATCTCTATCCGATCACATTGGAGGTGCAATGGACTGCAATCCAGACATGAAGTGCATGTAAAAAACAAGTGTAAAGGAGTCTCAAGGCTACTCAAGGTCAGATGGTCTTCTGTAAGTACAGGTGGTCCAGAAGGCCAGGTTTCATTGCAGATCTTCACTTCTGACTAACTTGCTCGTTTTTCATAATCAATAGAATGAGTCAGCTATACTACACAGAGTTATGTATTCTGAACATACAGTATATTAAATGTATCCATTGTGTATGGATGTCACTTAAAATCACAATGAATGATGTTTTAGTTTTAAAGTAATCTTTTATGTGAGCTTCAGGTATGTAGTACGTGGTCAGGAATATTTTACCTTTTAATGCAAAGCGATCAATTTCAATAAAAAAAGTATGTGAAGGCTCAGAGTGTATTAGAGAGAATATTCTGCCAGGGTTTTTGTTTCTTTTTGTCTTTAGTCTTTGTTGGCTCTCCCAGATGAAGCTGTACTCAGAGGTAATATCATTAGTTCCTGGCAACAGTTTGTTGTAACATGCTTGAAAAGAAATGAAGATTAGTACAATGTTTGGACTCAGTCGCTCTTAGCATTGGTATGAGTCAGTCTTCTTCTTCTGCTCTCATTGTTAAGGTTCACACCTGCTCAAGATTCACTCCCATGCTTGAAGCATCCAGCACAGTACACTACAATTCTTTAATGACTATTTTCAGTCAAAAGACAAAATAATATAGAAACAGGAGAAGGTCAACATTCCATTTCAAAATGGGCAAGTCAAAATCTTTAATTTTTTCTACAAAGGCTGGTACTATCTACAGCTGCATATAGATTAGGATTTTTTGATAATCCTAATCTGACTTGGCCAAAGACAATGTAAAGTTCTCAATGGTAGTTGCTCGGGTGACACATCTAGACTGAACCAAGACACACTGACAATTGGAAGCAGTGTTACCAACCCGATCTCACGGCAATTCGTAAATTTTTCACAAGGTGGCTTATTCATACGAATTCGTATGACCACACTCGTACAAATTCATACCATTGTTGCCTAATCGTACGTATTTTACGAGTTGCACAATTTGTCCGAATGACCTACACCTAACCCCGCCCCTAAACCTAACCGTCACTGGGGTTTAGACAAATCGTATAAAATCGTACGAGTGAGGTCATACAAATTCGTACGAACAAGCCACCTCGTAAAATACGTACGAATTGGCCGTGAGATAGCGTTGGTGTTACAGTAGTCTTCTATACTGAGGAAGAAACAGATTTGCTTGCACTTTTCTCTCTGTCTTATATCAGAGCCTGTGAGAGCTGCATTATCGTGCCTCTCTGAGGGTTTTGAGCGATGAGAAACTCTTCTCCAGCACTTCAAAGTATGATTTAATGGAATTAGCCGGTCAATAGTTAAGAGGCCGGGGAGCGAAATGTCAACAGATCTCATCAACAGAGAAAGAGTGAGGAAAGCAGTGAGAAACAAGGGGACGTTACATAATCTATTACATTAAGACTGTGCTTTAGTTCGTCCTCTGACTTTCGTTCGACTGCCTGACAGTGCAGAGCACTCGTAATTAAAAAGGGTTTGTCCGCCCCTTCTCTATGGGTATTGTACATCTGACGCTGCTAACACAATCACAATCCTAGACGATTGCCCCTAAGTACACAATGTTCATCTGTGGGGAAAAAAATGAGTTGATAGGCGTGATTCTTCTTCAAAGGAATGTGAGAGGAGGGAAAGGTTGAGTAGTTTGCGCTTTGATAGCTTTGTTTTGCAGCAGGAGTTCTTGGGTTCAAGAGAACTGGTGGAAATCAAAGAATCTCAGTTACTTTCATCGCAAACTCATTTGCAGATACATTCATGGATAATACTTGAGGTCCAAAATTAACATTCAACAGACTGCAAATGTGAGTGAAATAGGCTTTGGCCAGTTAATAAATAGTTGGTCTGTAACATTGTTTGTTGCTTTTTAAATCTGATAAGTCAATCCAATCAAAATCAAAATAAATAATTGCTCAAAGAAAATGTAGAATATATTTCTTACTTTCACCTCAAATTTTCAACACCAAGTGAATTTATGAGACACCAATATATGCATGCTATCATATACATGCTTTTATTTCGAATGCAATTAATCGATTCGTTTGACAGCACTACACACTCACACACACTTTTCTATCGTTTTTTTATATATATATTAATACAGATTTATAATGCATAATATATAATTCATTTTGCACCCTGGCAATGTTTTATTTTGTAAAGAAATCCTTCAGTAATCATAGCAAATCAATCAAGAATTATGATATTGTTATCAAACACACTGTTTTATTACAGTATTACTTTGAAACACGACTCTTTGTAACAAACTGAATCTATAGTGCTTTAAAAAAAAACACACATCTGTTTCAGTCGGGAAAACAAACGGCTGTCTGATTTTTCCTTTAATTAGATATGATGTCTTAATCTATGTACAATGGCACTTCACCGCAATTATAGCATATTTCACGGAGACCAGACAGAAGGTAAGATTCCCTCAATGCATGTTGACTCTGACGGAAAGCTCATTACAGACAGCACAAATCTGTCGTTTTTAAGTAAGACTTTTTCTCAGGCCCCTTGAGGACAGTCATGCTGTAATTCATCACAGCCACTAATTATGCAAGGTTTAAGTCAAAGAGGAAAAAGGAGGAGAAGAGTATCACAACGGAAGTGAACGGATGAAAGAAGCATATGTTGGGAACCGAGACTGCTGGCGTATAATTAGAAAACACGTTTCTCTAGCAAGGAGGAACAAGAAACTGAGCTATTTCTGCTCTCTGTTCCTGCTTCCAAGAAAGTGTGTATCTTTAGAAATGAGACATAAAAGCTTCAAACTTGAGAAAGCATTTAACCCCGGCTGATTTTTCGAATTTCATCAACTTCTTTTGCTTAATCGCAGTGACGAACTTGATTATTGTTTTCTGCCGTAGAGGCGGCAGTTGTCATGGAAACCGAGTTTGGCGCGCGAGGATTATTCACAGGTCATGATGTTAATGACGCAGGGAATCGAATGATAAACAGGTGATAGTATTGTTATCGTAGTCGGCGATGGGTGCACTGCTCACAGACACATTTACATACAGAGAAGACGAATTTAGCGAAGAATAAACTGGTAAATAATCAGCCTGCTAAAATAAAAGGTGAAGCAGTCTTTGTTCGTGTTCAAAGGAGGCTTTAACGCTCTGGTGCCTGTTTCACAATGCACACAAACTCTGATATGCATGCACATAGTGACTGTGCATGGCCTGATGCTTGTTTAAAAAGCAATCTTGTGGAAAAATCATCTAGCTTATTAGTTTAAATGAATGAAAAATGAGTCGGTTTTATCCCATAGGCGGGTCGATGCGCACTTGATATAATCCAAACGTGAGCTCTCATGCATACGGCACCTGCAGACGGGATCTTATTATAGGAGAGGAGCTGGTGAGCCTATCAAAACAGCGTTTAGGTGACTCTGTCACAAAAGACATTTCTCAGCTGAGAGATTTTCATTTTCAGCTTGAAGTCACACGGTGCCGTCCTATTAATTAATATCCAAATTGTTTATCTGGGTTATGCAAAAGTTACCTCTAATTATGCAATTATAAAAAAAAAAGGCCCAGATTTCTATGAGGCTCATGAAAAAGTGCAACACGACTTTTAGACTATTAAATTGTAATACTTTTGAACTTTGTCTGATATTTATTATTCACAAACAGAAAATTAGGGGTAATGACTGCAACTGTCTTGTTATCACAACAGAGGAATAATTACTTAAAAGTTCTGGAATCACTGCTTAAATTAGTTGAAATGCAATGGAGAAATACAAATAAATAAATAAATAGAACCTCGCCCCAAATCACATTACAGTGAACAAAAAGAAAAGAAAATAAAATAAAAATGTGATCATTTACACACTCATATTGTTCCAGATCTTTCATAAGGTTGATTAAAAATCACTACAAAAATATACTTTTCCTTGGGGCTATGGGGCTAACTTTGGAGGATTTAAAAATCACAGTTTATAATTTTACAGAAGCACTAATACATTTTCAGGTAGAACTTGTGTGTTATTTAGCCAGTAAAGCTTTGTAAAATAAATAAATAAATTTTGTTTTGGGGCAATTGTGATAATGATAATGCATACAAAAGTTATACATACAAAATTCTAGTGATTTTTCCACACTATAATCACATTAACATACACGATGGACCCATTTACTTCAGATTTAAGCAATGATATAGTTAACTAAAACTAAAATTAAAACTAACATTAAATCTCTCTTTCTCTTTCTCTGCACACACACACACACACACACACACACGTACATCTACGGTAAAACATCTAATTATGTATTTATAATCAAAAATGAAAATGGAAAAATATATATATTAATAAAAACTCTAATAGTATCTAATGACTGATTGCAATACTTCAGTATAATCCAGTTTTGGGTTGTTTTTAAAGAAAAGAAGAGGAAAAAACAAATTATTATTTTGTGGTAATTAACTTTATGTCACAAAAACTATTCAACTGAACGATCCTGTAAATTCTTCCTTTAACAACTGCTGTGACATGTTGTGTACACAGAAACAATCTAGCGGCTGACAGAGCTCTCAATACACCACTGCGATGAAGCACAGGCAGACATGCGCTGATATCAGAACAATGTGTGTTATCAGCACCAAAAGACTTGGAAAACTACAGCTGCTGATTGTGTAAAATAAGCCAGGTGCTCCAGCGATGCACGAGATTACAATAGGATACAGTTCTACTAGCTTTAGCTCATGCACAGTCCTTTGTCCACATTCACGTCGTCTTCAGTTATGCTGAATGTGTGTGTGTGTGTGTGTGTAGTGAATACAGAGTCTCGCATTTCTCTTTGTCAGTGGACAAAGGGCTCCAAGTAGCTGTTTCGATCACTTTGCTCTAAGTCAACAGAGCCCAATGTGATCTGTCAACATCTTCATTACCTGAGTAAGGTGAAGCAGCATGTCCACTTATAACACAATGACTCAGGCTGCAATGTTCTCTTCACCTGAGCTGTTGAAACTGAACATCCACTTTGTATTTGTGTTTGCTCTGAACGCCCCACAACAAAGTCCTTTATAAAGCAAGTCAACACCATCCGACGAGGCGATCCCATTCGAATGAGAAAAAAATGGCATTTGCTTGAATGGGGTAGAGAAACAAATAAGCTACTTAAAAAAGTATGTTTTAATAGCATTTTAAATAACTAATATAATGTGATACAGCAACATTTTTATTTCAAATCTTAAATTATGCTTAAAAAAAAAAAAAAAAAAAAAAAAGCAAATTGTGACATTACCTTTAATGTATTTATTTAAATTAAATGTTTGACTAGTGATAATTTTCTGTAATTGTTGTTAATTAATCATAAACAAAAACAGTAGCCTTTTTTAGTTTAGGACTGTAAAATGTTCAACATGATTGTTTGTATAAATAATTTTAATGGTCAAATAATTACTCATTTAGGCTTTAAAAATTATATTTTTACACTGCAAAACCTACACACACACACACACACACACACACACACACACACACACACACACATACACACACACAAGCAATAGTACATTAAAGAAAAACATTATTTCCCACTATACAGTTTAATTTACTCATTCATGTGGCTAAACAAAGTTATAATATTCCCAAGGTCTCGTCTTCAATTCCCAGGGAATGTGCAAACTGATAAAATGTCTACAATAGCTTGAATGCAATATAAGTTGCTTTGTATAAAAGCATCTGCAAAACGTGTAAATGAAGCTGTGACTTTTGTGGAGGGGAAAATTAATAATATTTGTATAAAAATATAGTGGAGTGGGAAAAACATGAAGTCTTTGTCATTTCAGCATAACTTTCAAGGCCACAATAGACCTTTTACTCTAGCCCTCCATTTGCAAAGTCTTTTGGAAAACCTACAATAATTATAAAGTCCTCAATTACTGAACAGTAAGAAATCTAAACATTTATTCATTTTCTCAATGCATTTAATCAGCGTGCAAACCTGGCACTTAACCACAGCCCTGGTGTGACATTATCTCAAACAACTGAGAGGTGAGAAAAAAGACGTCTGCATTCTCTCAGCTTTGGCTGAAAATTAATGATATGACACAAGGAAGGTGGAGAATGTGGGATGGGGGTTGGGTGTCGGCATTTCTCAAGGTACAAACTCATTATTTAGCATTTAAAGTACTTCTCTTAGTCTTGTTTTATCTACTGTTTCCTCATATGAGTGGGGGCTGTGTGAACATTTATTAAAACATGGCAATGCTCTCAGGGCCACTGCAATCACTCAGTGACTGCCTCTGTTTATGAACATTATCAACTCACTTTAGCTGTGTTCCCGAGCTGCTTCACTGCTGACTTACAGTGGACAGCTTCCTAACAATAATATGATCTTATAAAGAACACTCTACTCGGACAAGGACACCATGTGCAATATAAAATAGGTTTATAATGTCCCTCAAGCAAAAAGTGGGTACTTGCACAATACTATGTTATGAGTTCAAAACACTTTTTAAACATAGAGAATGATTTGTAAACTAATACATTTTATGTTTGCGTCACATAACCAGCTCCATATGTTTGGTTTTTCTGGCGTGGTGAACTTCCCATGAAGTTTTTCCCATCAAAGTCCCATGAAACGCAAGTCACGAAAAGAACTGAAAGAAGCAAGAAAAAAAAAATAACATGGTTGCTTCAGCAAATGCATTTATATCTCATGTTTGCTTTTGTTTAGATTAGGGTTTAGTATAAGTGGTACATTATTCTAGCAGTAACATTCAAAAGTGCCATGATAAAGACAACAGCCGATGTAAGAAAACTTTGCCAGATTCACTTTCATCCATTTCAGATAAAACTGAGCACACTTTTAGTGCAACTAACTGGATTTCATTTTTTAAATAAGTACAGCAAAACCAAGTATCGCAAAACCGTCAAGAAGCAAAAAAAAAACAACAATTTTTTTTTTTTTTTTTTTTTTTTTTTTCAGTGAGCCTGGGTTGCTAATAAGCCTCCTTTATAGTGTTCCTCATGTAAAACATCTTACAAATGATTCCATTCGAGTTTACCATTAGCATGTTGCTGAGCTAACAGTATGAAACTACTAAAAAAAAAAAACTCACATACTTTACAAATACTATTTTTTTATTGGTGGTGATGCAACAAAGACAGTTCAAGGGCTTCTTCAAATGTGTCCTCTTCGTTTCCTGGGCCATGAGCTATATACTGTAACAAATAGATCCTTGTTAATGCTTGGCTTGACTTTCCAAGGTGTGGTCTTTGAATTCTACTTCCTTTGAAGGATGCAGCAACTGAACTGGGGCATAGCCTGGATACAGCTTGATTGAAAGGACGCATCATTTTCAGCTAATTATTTTCCGTGTATTGGGATGTGAGTAAAGCATTGTAGGTGATCGATACACCTGATGCGTCTGTCAAAACAGGCCAAATGAAGGATGCAAAACAAAGACTGCAAAGTATCGTTCGAGTTAAGACATTCTTCAACTGAGCTTGATGATGTGGCAGCTCATAAGCAGGCTTATAGGATCCTTCCATTTGAGAAGCACCTTGTATTTCTCCCAGCTTGTCCACCATTTTGTTGAAATGCATTCTGGGATAATTTAAAGGGATAGCCCCCCCCCCCCCCCCCCCCCCCAAATAAAGACATTCTGTCATCATTTAGATACCCTCACATTGGTCCAAACCTGTATAGATTAGTTTTATTCAAAATAAGATATTTTAACCAAACAGTTGCCAGTAGCCACTGACTTCTGTAATATATATATTTCTTTCCCAACATTCATCAAATTATCATGTTTTGTGATACAGGATTGAAACAACTTGATTGTGAGCAAATGATAATGGAATTTTCACTTTTGGGTTTACTGCCCCTTTAATTATTTGTTACCAAACAATGTGTTTAATGCTGCTGATAAATGCTTTAGAACAACTATCTCTCTCTCTCTCTCTCTCTCTCTCTCTCTCTCTCTCACTCACACACACTTTTTTAGGTGTCCAGAGGTTTATGAATGAGACGAAAGCTATACAATTACCTCCCCTGATTGCAGCTGTTAAAGAAAATAAACAATATCCATCTCACTGAAGAAATTCATTAAAGCATGCTGTAAATCGACCCTATAAAAATAAACTCATATTCATTACATAACTTCAGGACCCCCATCAAGACTCCCCATGAGGCAGAGCTCAACTGATATCTGCCCCTGTAAGAGCCTGTTCAAAAGGAACAACGGAAAAACTGTGCAGATTTACATCGGCATAGTATATCAGTGTTATAATAATAGGTGTATTGCAATACATTCTCGCATTTATGCTGTTTGGTGCAACTTAAATTCCCCTACATCGTCCAGCAATTTCCTGTGCTTTTTGAAAGAGGATTTGATGTGTAACACAGAAATGTCAAATCAATATCATCAGAGAGAGTTTAAATGAGCAGATCACACTGACACAGATCTTTCATCTGCAGTATTCTGTGACAACTCCAAATGATTCATATTTAATAGCCCATCCATTTCACTCTTCAAAGGCTTGTCACTGGCTTCACAAGTGGCATGCAAATCATCTCACTCCTGGGTTTTATAACAAGCTCTCCAACAGAGTATCTCTCCATCGCAGATATAATCTAATCTCCCTCTTTTACAGAGATTCATTCAAAGTAAATGTGGACTCGTCACTTTTATAAATGTTATCTTTTGGAAACGGGGTGGGGGCGGGTGAGTTCTGGCAGTCAAGGTGAAGCTGGAGTCTCTGGTTTGTTTATAGAGGTGGGTGATGTGTGCAGCGCTGCCAAATTCTCTCACAGCCGCAGCGGGAGTCTCACGGTGACTTGCTGTTGTGTCTGGATTTTGGCCATCTCAAACTTTCCGAGTGGAGGTGGAGCGATCTGCACTGGAAGTGACTGGCGTCACGCTGTGTCACATGTCACGCTGGAGGGATCAAACCAGGATGTTAACAATGAACTGACCTTGAATGGCAAAATATATGTGACCCTTGACCACAAAACCAGTCTTAAGTCTCTGGGGTATATTTGTAGCAATAGTCAAAAATTCATTGTTTGGGGCAAAATTTTGAATTTTTCTTTCATGTCAAAAATCATTAGGATATTAAAGAAAATTTTCTATGAAGACATTTCGATTTCCTATAATAAATATATCAAAATGTAACTTTTGATTAGTAATATGCATGCTAAGAATTCATTTGGACAACTTTAAAGGTGATTTTCTCAGTATTTAGATTTTTTTGCACCCTCAGATTCCAGATTTTCAGATAGTTGTATCCCGGCCAAATATTGTCGTATCAAAAAAAATTATAATTAATATAATTAATTCCTGATTTTTGTAAAACTGTACCAAGGCAACTCAAATAGCAAATCTTAATGAATGAATAAATACATAAATTGTTTTATGAATTAAGTATATAATATAAGTAATTCATATAATTAATTTCTGATATTTTTAAAACATTACCAAGCAAACCAAATAGCAAAAATGAATGAATAACTGAATGAATGGATTAGTGATGTTTGTACTATATATATATATATATATATATATATATATATATATATATATATATATATATATATATATATATATATATATATATATACATACACAGGATATTATTCATATAATTGCAGATTTTTGTAACAGTAACAATACTTTTGTAACAGTACTTGGCAAATTTAAGGGCAAATGTAAATATTTAAATAATTGGTGTTAGAAGATATTTAAATATATTATGGATATAATTAATACAAACATATTTTTTATTTTATTTTTTTTTTATCAATCAATTAATCAATCAATCAAAATTAAATACGAAAAAAATGCCTTGTTATTGGTGAATCAACCTGAGTAAATGTGGACAGACAAAGTTCAATTTCTCTCTAAATGTAAATAAAACTATTTTGTTTCAGTCTGACAGAATGGCTTTGACTGCAAACTGAATCTCTGTCCATTATAACGGGAGTGAACTAGTGTTGCACTGTGTCCCACAAACACATTCACTGCAGACCTGGCATATCTTTCTCATTGACAAATGGAGAAGCACAGATTGAAAGTCGCCCATCTTCCATGTAACCCAGGCTGATTTTAGAGATAACATCTGGCACCTGTGTGACATATATGCGCCTCAACAGGTCTGAGTCCATGTAAACCGATATCACTAATCCTCGCTTATAATTCATCTCTCCTCAGTCCATTCGGCAGTCCATAAATATAGTGTCACAGCAGAAGTAAATAATGCATTATCTGCTGCTGCCATCTCAGGAACAGAAAGCAGCCGTCCATCTGTTCGTTTCAGTGGAGGTCATTGTAAATGTACAAAGAGGAACAGGATTATGGCGAACTGCTGCGACCCGCATGCCTCCTAAATAACTCTATTTTGCCATCACAGGATTGGTTATTTGATAAGGGAAGTTCCCTATTCTTTCTCTCTCACCGGTGCCTTTCCGGAAACCTCAAATTATGTTTTTGTCAGCTGAATGTTCTGAAAAATCATGGGGAAGTGAAAGCCTAAAAACAAAGTTCATTCAGCAAATTACAAGGAGAGGGTGACTTATGAGGACATAACCCATGTCCCCATTTTTCAAAACGCTTATAAATCATACAGAATGAGTTTTTTTGGAGAGAGAGCATAACATTTATAAAGAGAGAAAAGCATTTATTTTAAACATTGAATATTTTGTAACAAATTAAATGCATTTGAATTTTTTCAGGATTCATTGATGAATGGAAAGTAAAAAAAAAAAAAAAAAAAAAAAAAAAAAAATGAATATTTGTATCATTATAAATGTCTTTACTGCCACTTTTGATCAATTCAATGTACACTTACTCAGTGAAAGTATTAATGTTTTTCTTAATGACCCCAAACTGACCCCAATTGTTAACATCAGAGTTTGTACACAAACACGTTGTTAATTCACAGAAAATAGTGGAAGTGTTGAACTAGGTGCTTGAAATCAAGATACAAAACAAATGTAATTAAAGTTTTGACTGACTGAGATCCGGTTTTGACAGCTTCCACATGTGCTGCTCCGAGTAACACTCCATAAATATGACTAATTATAAACACAAAATTCTTCACACAAATACTTTGCACCCGATACGTCGCTTACACAACAATTCTGGAATACCAAGGATGCAAGAGTCTCCTGCAGGTGTGTGGAGAAGAAGCATGAACAATCGGGAAAGATGTGGGGAGAGTGGAACTGGAATGACTTGCTTTCCAGCTGTGAGAAGGTCAGACAACTTTTAATTCTGCGACCAGTGGAGGAGGAACACATGCAGGCCTCCATCCAGTTCCACATCTCCAGCATGTGCTCATTTACTGTGAATTACCTTGGAACACCCCCCTGGAATGTCTGCTAATAGTATTGACATTGGCTGGGAACTGAGAAAAAAACAATTTAACACAGTTCTACTTTACAGGCCAGACCTTTCCGCAAAAAAATATAAAAATAAAAAAGGTAGTATGGTAACGAATTGAAGCTGAAATATATTTCAGCTTCAATTCGCCGCAAAGTGATATGTCATGCTGTGTCCCAAATATGAAAGCTTTTAAATTGCCAGAAAAGCAGAGATTGCAGGAAAATGTAGAGCGTCCTGAGGAGTTCAACTGAGATATGAGCTCATGAACCACTGTTCTACTTAAATGCTGAAATAATTTCACGGTAAAAAGGTATAGATAATGAAATGCATTATGCAATTTCACATTATCCATTTTTAATGGTTTGATTTTAAATGGTAATTTGTATATTATTTAAAATATGTTCTCTATTCCAACTTCATAGTAAGTGTCCCTAACACATGTGTACTTACAAAGTAACTACGTGTGTACTAAGTATGTAATAACAGTATAAGTAGACATCAGTACATAGTATCTACAGTTGTAATATTTCTGCATATACTACACATATGTAACAACCCTCTGAATGGTGTGTGTAAAAACAAGTGTTTAACAAGACATAGATAACTACATTTAGTAACAACAGTATGCATAAGAGTAATTGGAACCATTTGATCCAGGGGATGGAGATGGGTAGGTTTAGGGATATGTAACATTGGAGGAGTTGGTGCACCACTGTAAAACCAGTGTACTTACATGGTAACTCCTCAGGAACTGTCCACAATATAAAGTGTAACACTGTCTTTACCAAAAAGTGCTGTTAGCCCTGTTACACATTTGTACTCTCATTACAAAAAGTGTTGTTACCAATGTCCTGTTACACATTCGGACTTACACATACCATTCAGTAGAGCTGTAGATACTATGTACCAATGTGGACCAATTATGGTTACATACTACGTACACATGCAGTTACTCTATAAGTACACAGGTGTTAGGGACAATATAAAGTCAGACCTGTTCTCTTTTTCCCAGTTTTATATGCAGAAACAGCCATAATAGCCATAATTGTTATTGTTGTTTTTCATCACAGCAAAATCTAAATCAGTATGTTCCACTCTTACAGTACCTGCCTAATTAATGGATTCTTAGGCTTGATATTTATATTTTAATGATTAGTTTTTTTTGTTTTTTTTTTTTTTAATCATTTATCAGCATTTTGTTAAATAAACAGTCTAAATGCACTCATTGTTGAGCACGGTTTGTGTGAGAAACATGACTAGATTTTTATAGTAACTGCTCCACCAATGGTAGGAGTTTGGGGGCGGGGTTATCACATTGTCAGGCCAATGGTAAGGTGGAGGGAGTGTTCGGGAAACCTGTTTGAAAATAGCCATTATTTTTGCAGATCAGATTGGTGATGCTAGCTATATTATTGATATAAAAAAGAGTCTACAGCATTGTAAGAGTCTTGTAAAAATGTTTCAAAGCATCAGAATACAATCGCGTGAAGGATCTGAGTAACTATTTAAACAATTCTTGGACAAATGTGTAAAGGGCCACCTCGGACAAAGTGATTAGAAACGCATGTCACACAAAAATCTGAGGCATTTCTGGACTAAACACTTCCTTCTTGTTATCTCTAGGTTAAGTTACTCTACAAAAAATTACCTTTCACATTCTGTAGAGTTTGTATAAAAGAATTTTAAACAATCTTCAACAGAAATGTTATCCACACCTGCCAGTTTTGGCTGCCAATTGTTCTGGCCATGAAACTGCATTCTGTAATATACTGTATTAAAATTATATTTTGTCACTCCAATGACAAAATAATTATCTAGTGGTATTTCCTTGAATATTTGCAGTTAACAGCATAAAGAATTGTTTATGACTTGCTGCATCATATACAAAATTACAGGCTGTTCATATGACACAGCATTCAACTAAAAATGTGTTTCATCTTTTATGTCATAGTGTTTTACAATAGTGTTTTGGGGGCCCATTTGCAAATGGGTTTCAGTGTGCAAGTTTAAAAAATGTAAATAAAGCCATTACATCTGATGTCCAGCATCAATGCACATGTATTACATGTTCAGTCTATAGGAAAATGCATGCATAATACAGCATTTATAGTTGATTCCTCTGCTCCAAGTGAGTGGGGAATATTTTGGCAATGTTGTCTGTACATTAAACTGCAAAAATGCAAAAGTAAAACTGTTTTTAGTACATGCTGTCATGTCCTTTTCAAGTGTCTAGATTTTAACTCATGCATTACTGTACAATTCTTAAACACATTAACAGATAACTGACATATAGCTCTATCTAATTAACATATACACTTTCTGCACTGATTTTGTAAATGTTTACAAACGTTAAAATGTGTTAATGGATCAAATTAGACAAAATGTACAATAATCAAACATGCAAGGGGACAAGGGGTGCCTAGAACTGTGTTTCTCTCAGAAAGCTATACGTGGGCGCAGATTTCGTTGGTTGCCGGCCGTAACTCCATCTGCTCCTCCTGTGAGAAGCTATGGTGTGACTCAAAGGTTGTTTGCCACCATGGGTGATTAACAACACAGAAATGCAATTACACTAATGTTTGTTGTCCATGTACTCACTCCGCGCACAAACGCTCCAGCAACGTAGGCATAGTTCACTGTATCTGGCAGCAACAGTAGCGACTGTCCACGAGTTTCCGATAAATCTACATGGCTGCCGCCCAACATCCATAAAAACCCTTCACTTCTTTTAATTGCAAGTGCAGGGAACAAACGTGGCGTAATTCCTCTTTTGTCAAAACTTTCTTTGTCCTTTTCTTGCGATTCTCACTGGAAACTACTGATACTCTTCCAAAGCAGTGAGCGTTAAAGGTAAGAGACCTGAATAAATCATAGTTGTTTCTCATGTGGAAACAAGCCTAGACTCTCTCTTTAGTCAGCGGCAGCCTTTGAACTGATCCTTGCAGACCGACGACTGATTATTTATTCATTTGTTCGTTTCAACGGTACTCTCATTATTGTACCCACATCGGTCTGCGAACATAAGCAAAAAGCTGTCGTTCTCTGGCTGTCTCGCCTTTTCTCTCCGCACACATTGGTTTCAAAGCCTTGTCAAAAGTGGGGAAAATCCTAGCATGACACATTTTGGAAAAAGAATCCTTTCAAATTATAAGGGCAAATGAATAATGCAAGCGCATTATCGAGTTCAATGCACTGTATCTGTGCCAGTGGCTTAAGATGACTGGGAAGGCATATTGTGCGGGATTTGTTACTGGAACTCAATAGCTCTGATTGAGAACATGAAGTCTGCAGGCTGCCCCTTAAAAATGTTTTTATAAGAAAAGGGCAGAGCAGATAAGAGAAAGACACAGCATCGCTGATGAATAAGACCTTCATTTGGAGAGCTGAAAAGATAGCATCGCTGCTTCTTGGAAGACGGCTGTACTTCTGGGAAGAGGGAGGGCAGCGGGAGCAGAGGGTCTTTTATAATAGAATACTTCTCTGAGTCTAGCTTCACCCGCTCAGCAGTAAAAGGCTTAAATTGGTCAGTGCTTTCTGATCAGCAGAACTGAAATTTGATTCAGATAGACTTCCAGGGCAAACAAACAAACAGCTGGAAGTGAGCTGCGAGCTACGCCACATGAGCGAAGAGGTTCATATGAGGTCAAAGACGACATTCCCACCCTAAGCATTAAATATTCTCACTAATCCTGAAATGCAATACCACCCAAGTGGACATACTGTGTTGCCGCCAAACACACAGACGGGTCTTTCCAGGTTTGGAAATGTGAGAGAGTAGGATCCAGCCAAACACCCTCATTGGTCTTGAGTTGATGCATAATCAGCTTAATCACTGCAAATGATCTTCTGCATTTCTAATGGAAATCAGAGAGGCTGGTAGAGATCTTGCTACTTTACTGTGCCTATCATGCTTTTGTTGAAATGAAACAATAAGGTAATTCAATAAAACCCAATAAAAACCCAAATATATTTTCTAATCTGATATTACATTTAGATATACACATGAAAACTTTATCTCTCTCTCTCTTTTTGTTTATATTGGTTTTGAAATGGTTTACTGTATGAACTAATATTAAAAAATTAGACGAAATGCAAAACATTAAATGTCTCTTATGGGTAATTATTTTTGCATGAGCCAATTAAGAGACAAAAAGTAATAAAGTTTTACTCATTACATTTACAGGGGCTGGACAAAATTAACATCTGGGAAATATGCACATTTTTATTAAGGCATTTTACCACCATTTGGCTTTAATATAGCTTCCAGCCTTTTTAGAGTAGATTCATGCAACTTTTCAATCGCCCTTGTTGAACGTTGCCTGTAAAAGCATCTTCCAGTTGTTTCAGAGATGATGGAAGAGAGAATTGGCTTATCTCTGTTCTCTCCACATCTGACCCCAGTGGTTTGATAATATCATCATACAGTCTGTCTGGAATGACATGAAGAAACAGAACAAACTGAGACAGAAAAAATCCAGAATAAATCCAGAAAAGCTCTGCTCAAGTCCACAGAGGGCAAAAGCTGCTTTAAACTCAAAAGGATGCTCACACCGGATGTTGGTTTAATCTAGTTAAGTTAATTGGTAAAGAAAATGTATTTATGACATTATTTTGATGGCATGCTCATTTTACATAATTTTTACACAAGTGTCTCAAACTTTTAACAGCACTGTAGCTTTGCAGGAAGATTTCTTGAAGCGTCTTGGAGATATTGCCACAGTTCTTCTAGATTGAGTCTGTCTCAGTTTGTTCTGTTTCTTCATGTTATTCTAGACAGACTGATGATGATCAGATCAGATCTCTTTGTGCAGCACTGGCTGTTGTCTTTTTGTAAACAAAAATCTCACTTGATTATTACAAATAATGGCAAAATGAATGTCTGGAAATTGATAACTGATATTTACTACTAACACACTACAGCAAAAGATAAAAACAATTAACTTAAAACCATTTTTAGCTGGTTTGGCTACGACTTTATATGAATACATACACCATTTTGTAAACATAGACATGTATTTTTTTTATGTATCTCAATTCAGTGTAGAAAAGGAGAAAAACAGGCTATGTTTAAACAGGTTCTATAGTAATTACCATAAATTTCTGCACTCTGCTTTTGAACAAATCATGACACTCCCATACTGGCCTGAGGATAGCAGTCATCTCCATTGTGTTAGTTTCTCGTGTTCATAAAGAGCATATCTTGGAATGAAACTGCAATTATATTACGTTACTATGTTTGGCAGAATCACAGTCTTGCTCCGTGGTGCACTGTGTCATAAATCAAACGGCTCTTAATTATGGGAGCTGAATGAGTTGACAGAGGCCTGACGCGGCCTGATCTGTCTTTTCAATACTGCCTGGCGCTTTTATAGCAACTAATAATGGAAAACTCACTCGGAGTGGGGAGGAGAGATTCGGTGGCCTAACAAGAGCTGGCGATGGCATTGACAGCTCTGACCGCAATCAGTCTTCAGGCGCTAGGAAGCTTTTAATGCATTTAACACACCTCCCAGCTTCCATGCTCTGCACGTGTATATTCCCACATTATAACTGATTGCGCTGCCAGCAGAAATGAACCGTTTTCTTTGGTCATTAGAGGTTCTGTGTGAAAAATGGCACAACTTTAGCCATAGCTTCCCTAGCAGGGAGGAAGCATTTAGCATCGCTGGATGATTTTTTGGGTTGCTCTGTGTATTGACGATAAGCCACTACGCGATCATGCATGCAAGGCACGATAAACATCCCTTTGAAAAGCTCCTGGTGATACTAGCTAAACTAATCTCTGAGATTATAGCGGCATCCATTACATGCTGCTACTTGAAAAAGCAGTTCAGAGTGTGCTCTTTGTTGTGGTGACAAAGACCAGCTTCAATTGCAAAGAAATACTGCGTTGGAGAGACAAGTCAAGTTTCAAATACCTCCTGGCTTCGGCTAGCATCAAACTAATGAGCAAAGGGGTAATAATATGCATCAAAAAGCGAGCTTCTGTAGGACATAATCCTGTAGGTATTGCATGCAGCCTCGACACCCTGACAAGTTTACTTGATCTCTAAACCAGACATATTTCGGAGCAAGTGGAAGTAGTACCCAGTGAAAACCACAAAATGGCTCTAGAAGCCAAAGACTGGCTGCCACACCATCAAACCCAAAGAAGAAAAAAGATACAGGACCGTTTTAGAAGGAAACCAGAATCATCATCTGGGAGTGTGTATATATAGAAATCAGCAGAGGTTTTCTAATACGTTCAACGTGGCCAACATCTGGACTGGGCACACTTGATGCATTGCTTGTAGGAGGGCAGCAACTTCAGTGGCTTTCTGTTGTGGGTGGACATTTCTGGAAGTCCTCACAGCCTGAGGGGTTGTTTAATTTCTCATTCGCCGTTAATCCATCATCTCCTACAGCTCACTGCCTGCTGATTGGTCCAGGCAATGTAGTGCAGGGACTCCAGAATAGTGTACATTTGTGTTTGTCTTTGTGCCAGAGAAAACAAACACTTCCTCGGAGAGCGTGTGTGAGCTGTGGAAAACCAGAGACCGATCACACCCGGGAGAACGACTGCAGCCGAAGAACTGTGTGTTCAGATAATACTGGAAAATATTGGTATTTCTGACAAGTTCTATGTGCTTCTGTGTCTGCTAAATATAAGAATAGGATATTTAATACAATAAATTACAGTAATTAGTCAAGTGCCGTTATCTTAAATTGGTTTAATTGCTTTCAGGTATTAACAGAATTTTTACAAGTCTTTTGTTGTGAAAAAAAAGATCATAATATAAAGGATGATATAATTCATAGGTAGAGTGCACACATTGATTTGCATGCACAAATGTGGAAATGCACAATGTCAACTTTTTTGCAGTGTCTTGAATTTAAGTCATCTAGCAGTAAATGGAGAAAGAAACTTTTAAATGAAGAAAATTAAGATGGAAGAAATATTCATAGTCATTACCATTCGTTCAATTTAACCAATGTATGTGTATATGCTGTTGCTCCAACCTAGGTTTAAAAATCACACAGAATGGAACAAAACCATTATAATGCACTCCTTTGTTAAAAGTGATTGCATTAAACATATTTAATATTAAATGTAATGATTTTAATATTATTTATAAAATGCATTATTTATTCATATGATTCTTCATTCATTAAATATATTTTAATTGACTCAATAATTTAATATTTAATTTAATAATCCCTAATTTAACCCATAACTCAGCTAATTCATGAATGTTTGTATATCAGTTAACTTGTTCATACCTAAAAGGGTTTGCATAAAATAAAATAAAATAAAATAAAATTACATTTTACCATGGGGGTAGCTCCCTTAAAAGCACAACTTTGTTCCTCATTTACCCCTTTAATGTTCACCTTAATGGTGCATATTATACCTTTATGGTACTAATATGCACTCTTTATTAATAGATAAGATACAAATTTGTCTCTTTAGGCTTTTGTACCCAATGTAGTTTGGCCAAAAAATGCAACAAATGCATCTCATATACAAAAGTATTTGTAGATGTTTTACCAGTGTATAACAGTCACTCACCTCAGGTATTATAGACCTCCTTGGTACAAACGTCTATGAATTCTAATGATATCATGCTGAGTATCAGACAGAGAAGTGGATTGGTGCCAACCTGTAAACTTTATCTACTGGCGCGACAAATACAGATTCACCACAGCTGTAATATCAGAGTATAGAGTACACAATGTCCACTCCCCATCAGACATATTGAGGAGCACATGTGCTCTAAAAACATTACCATATTAAAGTTACAAACACAGGGAAAGAAGTGGCTGGAAAAGCAGATGGTCGCGTTTTATGCAGCTGATGTTATGCAAACCATGCCCTGAGGCTTGCCCCCATTTACTTCTCTTTAACTGGCAGACGAGTGTGTGGTGCCAGACAACCAGGTGGCAAGGTAGCGCTCCTGCATGTTACATCCAAAGAGAGAATTATACATTTATTTATTTCTCCTCAACCTCTCATAAAACAGGCCACTCTTATGCACACTAAGCGCTCTGTTGATCATGATTTATTTAGAGAGTAGGCAGACGACAAACCTGACTTTTATACGAAGCATCATAATCTTAGATAATTAGCTGTAAACCATCAGAATGAATTAAAGGTCAACTTGTAAACGCTGCACATGTGAGATTAAATATTACTTAAAAGAACTGTCAGTTGTTTCCCTATCATTACGATTCAGTTATTTTTAACGATTACAAATGCTACCGTGGTTAAACTGCTATAATTAGAGCTCTGTTTGAATGGAATTTATTGCATGATATGCAGATTAATTTATCAAATAAATTGCATATCAATATTTACACTTAAATATTAGTACCTAAAGTGTACATACTGGTACCTATAAGGTACAAAAGTGTAGCTTTTGAAAAGGTACTGCCCCAGTGACAGCTTTTGTACTTTTTTTTTTCTTCTTTTTTTTTTTTTGGGGGGGGGGGGGGGGGGGAGTGTATATGAACTGAATCTTAATATATTTATAGAGCTATATATTATATTTATTTCCCTGAAAATACTGTTCCCAAACGCTGGCCACTAATTTATTGATAGCTGTGGTATAAAAGCAAGTAAGGACTATCAAGGACTACACCAGACTATTTTTAGCAAATTTGTTCATGCTCACCAAGGTAACCTGGACCACTACCTAGCATGCACTATGAATAAGAAGCAACAACCCAGCACTTTGAGCCATTGATTAACTCTGATTCACCCGGCAATGTGCTACGCTAATAGCAGCATACCATCTCAATGGCCCTTAGCCCACAGAGGTCTTTTCTGGTCAAAGAGAAACCATTTTCCTTCAGAAATTGGACTCTGAGGCCTTCTAGAAGGAAGAAACTGACAGAAAAATGAGCTTTGTTCACATCTGATTAAAGACCCACTTCAAAAAGGAATGGTTCAAAAAATTAAGCATCAGACAGGAAATGAAGCCCAGTACTTTGGTGTATGCTAAATTAAGACTTTTCCTTTTGAAGAATTCAATTTCCTCGCATGATGGAATATGCTCCTCATCACTGAGTAACGTTATCAATAGTAAGCTTCCTGAAACTTCTGAAGATACTTCATCAATCATCTGGAGACTGTCTGGGTCCCTGGAAATGAGTGGATTGAATCTTGGCACGATTTCAGAAATATGTTCTGAAGTTACTGCCAAATATACAACATGCAACATCTGCAAAAATGTTGCATTTTCTTTTCATTTTCCATCTTCTTCTTCTTCTTCTTTACTTAAACATGGTAAATGCATATGGTAATCATTCTGTACTATGGTATATTTTAACATACTTTGGTGTGTCCATCTGATATCATCAGTCTATTGTAATACTGCCATTACTAACATTCAAAGTTGCCTAAAAATGAAAATTCCTTTACTTTGCCCATGCACTGTCAAAAAAATTTCATGGCAGCTTATGATTTTATATTTACTTTAATCTACAAAGGTTGAGCAATTTAAACTTTTTAATAGGCTGCAAGAAATTTAACTTGATTGAAGTCAGTTGAAATGACTTATATCACCAATTTTGATTATATTTAAAAAGGCAGCAAGTGAACAGTTTTGAGGTAGAAATAAGTGGGGATTACTTTCACTCTGTTCCCATTCTTTTATGAACTATGCAGTATTTTGGCAGATTCTCTGGAGCAGACAATAGAATAACATCCTAAATATTTCAGAGCACAACCTGCCAAGTGTCATTTCCACTTCTAGCGACCTCCAAACTCCGCCCGGCAGCGACAACTCACAACATAAAAGAGTCATTCAGATGTCAGGCGCAGGTAAAGAAAGCATTATAGCTGGCAGTGTGCTTTCTGTGAGTTAGCAGGGGATCTGGAGACTGAGGGCATGTGAGCATGCCTTGTTCCTGACACGTTTTCACCTCTCCCAGGGCCTCTGGCAGTAAACACTTTAAATAAATGATGCCTTCTGAGATTCTCATTGGCTGCTTCATTGGCTGATTATTGCCGTTCGCTATGCTAACTCATTTATTTTTTGTCCTGCTAGAGGTGAGACAATAAGCTCCTGCTTTCTGGAAATGACATGTAATGAAAAGGTCCTTGGAAGCTGATTAAAGTGCTTAATTTAAGCATAAACGTAATCATAAATAGTGCAGAGGGATCTATAAGACAATATAGCTTTGAGCATAAAATTGCAACATGGGAATTCATGATCTTGTGTAAAGTTTCTAACGTTGTGGCATGTAGTCATAAAAATGACTTGGAGTGTATTTTAATGAAATCATCTTGTTAGCTGTGCTTACTGAAGGCATGTATCACAGTTACTTTACGGTTAGAGGTTTTCATGGATGTTTTTCAGAAAATGTGAAAATCTAGTTTACTGAATGCTGAATTGTGAAAGGTACATTGGGTTTCCGGATGTTGATGAGTGTTTCTGAAGAGCATCAGGACATTGTGTTTAAATCTATTCATGGAAATTGTATTGCACTTTTTAAGATGTTGCAGATGACTCAGCGCCATTGATTTCCTCCATTTTCATTAAAAAATGCCAGCAAAATCCAATTTAGCCTGCTCCTCAAAATGAAATTATAAAATTAAGCCAAACATTAGCACCAGTTCGGAAACCAATTTCCATCCTTGCCTCAACTTAATTGCTGATGGGCTCCATGCATTTTCAGCCATTTAGGTAGAAACAAATTTGGCAATAAACAGTGTGAATAAGAAGGAATATACATTACGATGTGCAATAAACCCATGTTCTTTTCCCCCAAAGGGAATGTAACATGGTGCATAATATTTCAGAGGGAAAAAGTGAAGAACTGTGGGACAGCAGAATTCAGAACCATCAATTCAGCTGAAAGCTTTCCGTCATAACCCTGCTGAGTCAATAGCCCCCTACAGGCATGGTCCATATTAAGAAACCTTTTTTTTATGATTTTTTTTAGAGAGTGATTATTCTTCATAAGAGGCACAGCACTCCAGAGAACAAACCACAGGGGAAAGGAAGTGTTGAGACACCTGCTATGCCTGCAATTAATCCCCTGAGCCACTGATTCAATCTGTTTTCACCCTCCAATATAACACAATCAGAGACTCTGGTTTACTCTAGGACAGCAGTGTGGATTTGTTTCATACAATATGTGTCAATATGTGTGGAAAAAGCAAGGATGCAAGGAAAAGTGAGGTTGGGTTTATTCCCTTACAAAACAATAAAGTGTTATGGCAAACTTGTGGCCAGAAATGTAACTTAAACTTTGATTTACAGCAGATATAACCAGTGGATCTCATTGTTTTGATATTTTCACTTTTGCTTCATATTCACAATTTAATTTAATTTAATGTAGAACACCACTGTAAAAAATATATTTCAAAGTTGTAAATAAAACAAAAAAAAAAAATGATTGGTGTATGTTTTAAAAGAAAATGTTATTTTAGTTTTACTTCTTAAGAAATGTAATGTTAAAGGGATAATATGAAGCTTTTTTAAAAGATCATTATTTTGTATATTTGGTGTAACATAATATGTTGACATGCTTTAATGTTAAAAAAAAATCACATTATTTTTCAAATACTGTTTATTATTGTAGATCCTCAATGCCCCATCTCTCAAACGCGTTGATTTCTACAAAGCCCCTCCTTCTGACAAGTGCAGTCTGCTCTGATTGGCCAACTGACCCAGTGCATTGTGATTGGCCGAACAACGCAAGCGTAATTTTACGAAAATGTAATGTCCTCTTTCCATAATTGTGATCTTCATCTTTCAAAATAAATGTAAAGACGCAAAACCCCCTCATTTGAACACTCAATAGCAAAAACCTCAACTGATAATAAAACATACTTCCAGTAGCTGATTCAGAAGCACCAGATTGTCGTAGCAAAGTCAGAATGACCTCCTCTCTTAGGTTCATGAAACGGTCATCCAAAAAATGTGTTGCTGTTTTGTTGTAAGTAATCTTAAAGATTCCTAAATGCATCTTTCAGAAGAATAAAATAAAGTGTTTTTTCTTTCTCCTATAAACACACACATCTCCCTGACATGACTGCTTCATGACTGTGTTACTGAAACCACGCTTTCTTTCTTTGCGTGAACATTTGAGCGGCATTGCGCAAATATTTCCACATAGTGATGTAGACATGTGGGGCGTGTCTAAACCAGGCGTTTTAGGGGAGTTGGCAGTCTTAACTTGATAAAGAATATCTCTTTGGATTTGAGACTTTAGTCTGCAACTTTACAGATCTTAGCTTGTAACACTCCAAAGAGAAAGGACACATTTTTAATCACATAATATGACCCCTTTACATCACTTTTTTTTCTCTTTGGAGTGTTACAAGCTAAGATCTGCAAAGCTGCAGACTGTAATATGTGTAATTACAATATATGTTTATTGTACAAGTTTAAATAGAAATAATAATAAAAAAACAATAGAAAAAATATAAATAGAAAACAAAATCCCTATAAATGCTTGTCAGTACATTTTACAATACTTCAATTTCAAAGACATTAAAATTTATTATAAATGTATATATAAAGATGAACTTAAGTCCTACTCATGGTTCAAAAAAAAACACTTTTAACTCCAACTAATTGCATTTAATATAAATTTAAACTATAATACAATTCAATTTAACTGCATTCAACATGCAATTAAGTGTCCAAAAATATAACACTCCTTCACACGAAAGTACATTCTTTTCAGAAATATTATTTCCATAATAAGTACTCTTTTTAGTTATGCTAAGGTGTACTTATTTTACAAAAAAAGCATTTCTTATTCAACCTCATTTTGTTCCAAACACAAAGTTGGATCTGTTATTTTGTTCAGTGGTACATTTGTGCATTTCAGATGCAAGGCCTCACATTTTAGGCAAGTTCATCTCCATCTCCTGACTGGCTCGTGATGTTAATAAACTGGCAGATCTAGCACCAAAAAGATGGATGCAGATGTAGCTTGGCTAGCTCCTCTTCTCTGATCACATTTTGTTTGAGGTCTCAGGTATGTGTGTGCCTGCAGAATGCAATATTAGAGGACATGATGTGATGCACAGATGGACACACATTCTATATTTAATATTTAATATTAGTTTTAATCTTATGTTGTTCTAGAATGTTACATTTCATATTTAATAGACAAATTCACTTACAATAGTCATCCAAAAGTGGGGGTATGAAGTCTGAAAGGTTTTCAGTCTGGGCTTGTACTCTTTGTTGAAATGACTGCAACCCCCATTTACAACACAATACAATGAAATCTACCTTTGACTACACTGAATATTAAATAAAATGATGTGGAACCCTTCCTAACCTTTTCATATCCCGCCAGACTTACTAACTAACTTTGCAATACATTGGAAAGTATTTATTTTAATGAATCTTCACGGCATGCCTCTGGTAATTATTCGGTTGTTAGCCCAACTCGCTTCATTGTTCATGCAGACTTTAAGGTCAACAACCTTATTAAAGGTACCGACTAATTTGAATAAGACCGTAATTATTGTAGAGAAAAAGAATTCAATTAAAACACCAACTCAGAGGACAATAAATAATTTTCCCTTGACAAGAATTGAAAGTTTAGTTGCCAAGCCATTCGGCAGTTAAAATCATAATTGCTTTTAAAATATTCAGAGCATAGCACTTAATACGTCTAATAAACAATTCAAGATTAACTAAATTAATACACGAGCAACCTGCCAGTTTCTGCCTGCTTAACGCAATTGTTGCACTCTAAGAATACAGGACTGTTCTGTCTCCATGCGTAAAATTTATGAGAATATAAAAAAACCAAACAAGGTGGGACAGGTTGCAGATATTTTTAGGTTCATTTCAAAGCACAACACGACACATGCTGTGCATGCATAATGTACGTGATAAGGAAGCTGGAGCGCTGAAGGGATTGAGAAAGAGAGGCTTAGACTGAGGAAAAGCTGCTCTCCTCTCTCTCTCTCTCCTACTGTCTGCCTGCAACCGATCCTGCCCTCTTTCTCCTTGACAGTAAGTCCCTGGCACCGAGTCAGCACACTGCCATCCCAGACAGAAAGAGAAAGAGAGACAGAGGAGGCGCAGACAGTCCTGTTATCATCTGCCGTGTCTTCCTACCACCTCCCACCCTTCTCCTCCTCCTCCTCCCTCCAGCCTTGCCTTATTTACTTCCCTCATTGTTGCAGGTTTAAGTGAGTGCCGTAATCTTCAACCACCCAGCCAGTCTGTCCCCGGCTTCAAAGGGAAGGTCCAGATAGGTCTGGGATGGAGCTGGGCTATCTGCTAACTTTCTCCCGTCAGCCTAAGGAGATAATCATTTCAATCCTGCCTGGGAGAAACGTTTTAATAATGCTGTAAAGGTGACTTCTGCCTGCCTTATCAGGAGAAGCAGATGCATCGAAAGCAGGGTACGGGTGTGCACTGGCCAAAAATGCAGAGAGAAAGAGGAGTAAACTGATAAAAAGCCCTGTTCTGACTTGGTGGGATATTTGCTATATTAAAATGTTTGGTTTTTTAAATAGTTTTCCTCAGACCAGTATGAGCTTCCATGCTTGTTAGTGCTTGTAAATAGTGGTCTAGATTAGGTGAAAGTAAAACTTGAGCTTGGTTAGCCATATTGATTACACTCTTAAAAATAAAGGTTCTGTATTGGCATCACTGGATCTATGAAAAACCGTGAACATCCTTGGAACCTTTCAAATGCAAAACAAAGTTTCTTTAGATTTTTCTAATGTTCTTCAAAATGGCTCTTTTAGGAACTGTTCGCTGACAGGTTCTTTTGGGAACAAAAAATGGTTCTTCTATGGCATCACTGCAAAAACACCCTTTTGGAACCTTTATTTTTAAGAGTGTAGGGTGACCAATGTCTGGGTTTTGGCTTTGTTTTCTTATTGACTGTCTCTCTACAATCCTCATACGTTATTTGTACAAGTATTTGCAAATCTTTGATCATTCTCTGTAGACTCACCTTCCTGCACTCCATGATTGGTGAATTATGTAAAATGCCTGCATGTTATTGGTCAAACCACTAAACATTTTAGGCAATTTAGATTAACCAAGCACAACTGGTAACTCTTTATTGTGATGGTCTACCAACATACGTTCTACTGACAATCAGTAACTTTGCAAGTACATGCCAACTTATTTTAACCCCAACTCAACTAATCCTCTAATAATGCTCTAAAGTGAGTTAGTAGACATGTAAGTCCAACATTACTTAACAGAATGTGTTTAAGGGTCCATCAAAATAAAGTGAAACCGGACATCTTGTTGAATAACCTGGTTAAGAAGGTTTGTGGGTACACCAGCATACAATTACATCCCCAAAGGTCATGATGGGACTTTTTTTAAAATGGTTTAACCTCAGAAATTTAAGAATGGACCATTTTACACCATCCAGAAAAGACACAGTTTTCACATCATACAGTATAATTTGGGGCCAGATTTACAGTTTTTACCATTGCAAACCCTTTTTAGGATTAACAACTACTGTCAGGAGTTGTGTGAGTAGCGTTATTTTTACTTTTGACCTTACTGCATACGCATTCATAGGAATTTACCTTTCAGATGGAAAATTTATGAAAGAAGGGTATTTATATAAATCATGCAAATGGTTTACAAAACTTAGCTGTAGTCAATTTACTGGCATTTTCTGCATGTGTAATGTCCCCCAAAACCCAATTTGTTCTTGACATGGCTGTGACATTTACTCATTTGCACCCGTTCTTGGTAGATTGTGTTGGTTATTGTAGAAATGAGCTGGCTGTGTCTGTGTTCTTTAATTAGAGCATTGTTAGTAGATCATTTGCAGAACTTCACACTAACACCTGATTATTTACATTTTTATAAAATAAATGTTTAAATAAACTACTACATTTTTGTTAAACATGTCTATCCAGTAATGATGATTGGCCATGGACAAAGCTTGGACATTTTATGCAAAACAGCTCCTGGCTCTCTTATTATATGCAAGGACAGTTCCTTTACAGCAAACTGGGGTTAAATGCTCTTCCCAAGAGCACAGTGGTGACTGGCGCTCATTACCAGCCTTAAGCTTTAGCCACTTCATTACGCCACCCTGAAACTTCTCTAAATACCACAGCAAGGATGATTCACGGTGCCTTTCCTTCCTCATACACTACAGTGACCGCAAGACATTCAGTAGCCATAAATACCTTGAGCGCATGACACATCTGCACCTGCAGAACCATACGTGTGCCTTTCATGTTCTGAGATAGATGGACACAGCAATCCTGTGTTTCAAAGGCTCATCTAAAAAACCTTTACGCACGACCTATACGAGGAGTTGAGGGTCACGGGCTTGATGTATCATAGAAGCCTCTGCCATTTTATTTCTGTGAAGTTATGAGTCTCTTTCACTCTAGGCCAGAAAAAGGAGTTGAAGGTGTCGGTCGAGGCATTTCTCAACCTCTACAAAATGACTTCATGCGCTTTGTTCTTTCTCTGAGATTGACCACATGGATTGAACTCCGTTTGAAACATTCTATTCCAAAGTGGATTTTTTTATTTATTTTTTTTTGCGCTGGAAGCAACCAAGATTCAGGGTAAATTGGACACAAATGTGTGCATTTATGACATTGTCACACTAGAGCTTTTGCTGCGGACCATTGTCAGATGTTTACACGTTTGTAAAGTGTAAAAGCTGTTTTCCGAAGAGGTGAACTATTTCTGACATGTGCAAAAGACACAAGAGCTGTTCCCTTTGTATTAAGTCCAAAACTACAAGAAAAATATAAAACATTGATAGTTCATGTCAACCAGTTCTCCAAACACAATTACTAGCTGATAACAGCTATCAGAGATGTTGACCTAGAGATGAACCACAGCGAAAAGCAAACTTTATGGTCTTCTTTTGTGGTTCAGGCTAGAGCAGGGTGGTGTGTCAGAGAGACACACAAGGATATATACCGATTATTGAAACCAGGTGAAAGAAAGGACAAAGCAGATGTCTCTGAAAACTATCAGTGCAGACACTCAGTCAAGTGGAAGTTTTTCTAAGCTTCCTGAAGAAACAATTTCCATTGATTTTCTGGAAAACTTTTAATTCCTTGCTACATCACTCCTCTAGTAAAGCACGGCACTATATCACCAAGGTCTTCGGTTTGATTCCCAGGGAATGTATGATAAAACTATTAATTTTTGAACAAATGTAAAGGCAAGCTGGCACTGTTTTAATATATAAACATGTACTGACTTAATTTGAACAGAACTGCACAGCTACCATTGCTAAGATCAGATGCTTTCTGAACCACTGTTTTCTCACCACAGTCATCTGATGTGCATTTATTACATTATTGAGAGGAAAGCATGCAGTACATATTCATATATTCACCAGTACATTACTCTCAGTAGCATGTCTGCTAACAATAAACAGGCTTGGGGCCTTTAGTACAAACATCACATTTTCTTTTTCTTTTTTTTTCGTGAACATGATAACCATATAACATGATACTATACTTCCAAATAAATGAAGTCTGTTTACATTACATGTTAACTCCAGTGGTGCTATTTAACCGCTGTATTTTGTATATCTAAAGTATTGCGCATCTTTTATTTTTTTTTATTTTTTTTTAGAAGAAGAAGAATCTCTCACCTACAGAATAAGATAAGATATGCTTGGGTTACCAATTCTGTTTTTACAGCGAAGCAAGCCTCAGCAGCAATAGTCAGTTTCTTAAACACACAATGAGACATACTGTAGGAAAATATTATTCTAAATACAGTGACAGAAATCTACCAGGCAGGTATGTTTTGCTAACCATACAGTTAACTAGCCAACAAGATTTTTTAAGCGCACACTGATCCACACACACTTTTTCAGTGTCTATTGACTGTGATGTGATGAAACCACCTACCATGAAGCAATTCTGCAGCCATGTGCTTTCTAACTCAAGGACAGAGGGGAGGAATTGCAAGGCCTGCCAACAGAGAATGAAAAAGGCATTTTTTTTCTAAGACCTTAGCCATTCTATAAAATTTTTTTTGCTGTTAGTAAAGATTTTCTTTGTGTGGGTTAGAAAATTATACATTGAACTGTAGATCTAGTATCTCTACCCTGAATGTTCTCCTCAGAGTGACAGATTGAGTCTCTAACTCATCTATTCATCCTCCCACACATCTAATAAACACTGTAATGTTGTCATCGGATACCTGAAGACACTGATTATAAATGTAGTGTACATGCATGCATTCAAATAGATTGTGTTGAACTTCTTTTCTAAATCCTGTTGCAGAATTGACGGTTCTCTGTGTTTTGTGGAGGAGCTTTAGGTTGGTAATGAATTAAAAAAATCACATCAAATATCCAAATGAGTAATTCACAGATAATGAGGTGTGAAATAAACATTGAATGCTTGAGTCATCCACAACCAGCATCACCACAAGTGCCAGTTTCCATACGTCACATAAACATATGAGGTCGAGACGGCACATATGTGCTGGGATTTGACAAGGACAATATTTCTATGGCACTTACACAAACAGTATTACTTTTCTGCTTTTAAACCCTTTGGAATACTGAACCCCGTAGACTCTCATTGTAGATACACTGCTTGTTGGAATTATTTAAGGTTCTTTACATTTGTTCATGCATTTGGCAGACAAAACCAAAGCAATGCATTTATTTATATATAGGATAGCAAATAAAAAAAAAGTATATATAGGATAGCAAAGTCCACTAAAGGAGGTAGAGCTTTCTCACATTTGGCTCCCAAACTCTGGAAAAGCCTTCCTGATAATGTTCAGGGTTCAGACACACTCTCTCTGTTTAAATCTAGATTAAAAACACATCTCTTTCACCAAGCATTCGAATAATGTATCTTTTTAATTGTGAGTGTAGTTGCATCTGTTCAAAGTTGCATTTTTATTCATTAGCTTGGGTTAAACTAATTTTACTTTGTTGGATCAGCAGCTATGCTAATGATGTCTCTATTTTGTTTCTATGTTTTGCTAGGATTTACTAGGATTACACAAGCTCCAGTCTGGATCCAGAACACCTGAGAAGAGATGATGCTGACCCTCAGGGGACCTCAGATGATGCTAACCCTGAATCAACAAACAGAACTAACAATTATTGCTAAATGTGTGACTGAATCATATAATAACTTAATTAATAATATTGATAGTTCATCGTCTAGCTGACTACGTCTTGTATTATTATTATTATTTTTTTTTTTTTTCTAAAATCCTGTCAAATGTGCACAAACTACTAGCTACTACTAAATATTGTAGAAACATAATTTTCTGTAAAGTTGTTTTGTAACGATTTGTTTTGTAAAAAAGGCAATACAAATAAACTTGAATTGAATTAAATTGAATTTATTTATATATTTTGTTTCAATTCATGCATTCCCTGAAAAAAAACACAAAACAATGGCTTTGCTGTTGCTAGTGCCAAGTTGTACTGTTTGAGCTGTAGAGCGCTTCGGAAATGAGTTCGAAAACCTGGAAATGAGTTTTTAAGATCCAAAGTTTTTTTTATAAATTTTTTGCTATTGATTTTTTGTTACATCCCTGGTTAACACAAACTTAGAATATTTTCATGAGGTGGCTTCAAACAAGTGTCTAGATGGGACACCGAAAAGTTAAACTCATCTACTAATCATAAACTAATCACACTTAAGCAAACTATTACAGCACTAGGTTGGTGTGCATTGGCAGATAAGCAAATAAGCGATGCAACTTTAAAGTCTGAAAATGTACAGTATTACCAAACAATGTCATGTTCAATTCAAGTGGAGGCCCAAAAACTGTTTATTTAGTCACCAAACAAGCATAGATGAGTGTGAAGTTTGGCATTTTATTTATTTATTTATTTTTTTTCTGTTGGCTGCATGAACTATTGTAACTCAAACTTTCAGGGAATATTTATTTATTCATAATGTTTTCAAATATAGTGTAAAAGAGCTGTCAGAAGTTCAATAGTTACGGTGTTGAAGTCATGATTGTGGTGTAGTTCATTTATAGCCTATGTTTAGCTTTTTACTTCTGGTGATTGTATTTATTCTTCACCATTCGTAAAGGTTGAGTATGGTGAACAAATGTATAAGAGTCATAACATTTTGCTGCAATAATCTAAAAGCCAGTGGAGAATTCCTACTGGGTTTCCGTTGACTGTCAGCTTCCAGGTTGGCATAGAAAAATCATTGCCGCACCGCAGCTTAATGTGTTTTGTACATAGAACATTCCTTTAGGTTCTGTTTATCAATCATGCAAGACTACTTTCCAGGTCTCCAAGCATGTTTTGAAATATATATATATATATATATATATATATATATATATATATATATATATATATAGCCAACATGACAGCATAGGGTAGAGTTGAAGAGCCACTTGGTTGGTAATAAATGTTAATTTTGGAAGCATCTATCCAGTACGTGATGTCAAACACTGTGTGAGCCTCGGGCCTACATCGACCTTGCTTGTGACCTCAGTAAGAGAGGGACATAGAGGAATATTTTAGTTTAATACATGACAATTTCCTATTTTATCCTCTTACTGTGGGACAGGAACAGCATCTGGTCTCTGCATACGTTGAACCCTCTGGAAGAACTCTGGAGGAATTTTTCTTCCACCTCAGAGATTGCTGGGATAAATTTGTGAACTGTTGAATCTCCTCATCTCTCGCAATCATCTCTGCATCTCTGCTAAAAATACGAGGCTGGAAATATCCTGAAGCCGGTTGTTTATCAGAGAGGATGGAGGATGATGAAAATAACTGCTTATTGAAAATGATTTCCTTTTCAAAGCAAGGCTCCTGATGATTAGTTTTATTTTGTTCCTACTGTAGCTCGAGGAGTCGTGGTCTTTTTCTTTTCAGAAAATAATTTTTATATGCCTCTATAAGGTTTATGTGAAAACCTCTCCCTAAATTATCATTTTGATAGCTCTCAGTTTAGTAAAATATATATCCATAATCTCTCTCTCTCTCTTTCTCTCTCTCACGCTGATGGATACAGCAGTCAGCAGTGGTGGGATGGAGGATATAGCTCAGCTAGCCTCCGTTAAGCCTCTTGTGATTTTTTGACTGGACAAAGTCCAGCTCAGCAGTGGCGGTAGAAAACTTCCGCTCTTTTCAGCCATTCCTGCTCCTTAACCCCTCCTCCAAGCAACCTCCTGGCCGATGCTGTGGTCATCATCCTCGCCTGCAGCCCAGAGCGCATCACTTCCCATCCTAATGCACCCAACCCTTTAATCCCTCCAAAATCCCGTGGTGAAATGGAACCGGAAAAAGTACCACTCAGCCATCCTTCCTAGCAAATCCTGCTTTGCTCTTCCTCTCCTTCACAGCCCCTGGCCGGCCGTAGAGGAGACGTAATGGAGAAACTCTTGAGTGACAGCGATGCTCCTTGCTCCTCCTCATTTAAACACCGACGATGAGGGCAATGTGTCTGTGGGGTGCTGGAAAAACACGTCTGTCACCTCCCCCTGGGCTCCGGGCCCCATAATTACATTTTCACAGGCATGTGAGCAGCTTTCTGTCAACGCCGTCAATCAGATTTGGATGGAATCCGCAAGAGGACAAATCATAGCTGAGGGAGGCCTGTGTCCTTGAGTTTAGATATAGTCCATATCTGAGGGAAATGTGGCTTAATGATGTTTAAAGAATAGTTCAGTGAAAAATGCACTCACCCTTATGTCATTCCAAATCTGTATGACTTGAAAAGATATTTTGAAGAATGTTCATGCTGACCTTTTCCTTACTATGAGAAAACCGAGAACTCCTCAAACAGCAGTCTTAATACAATTAATGGACTATATTCAAAGTATTTCAAAACCATATAATAGGTTTGTGTGAAAACCAGACCATCATTTTAACCGGTTTTCATTAAAAATCTTTCAATCCATCACAGTTAGGCCAGACCAGGAGTCTTTTTGATTGCAAGGAGCTCTAAATATCACTATCCCCTTTCAAGGGAAACATTTTTAAAGTCTAAAGACAGATATACTTATAAAAACCATTTACAGTGTTTGAAAAAAATAATTAATAATTGATTTAAAATTATGTAAGGCATACGTAAATTATGTTATATAATTAGCCTTCAGTTTACTGACATTATGAATCCAATGCATATTACTGTATGACCATAGTGCTGTACAAACAGTAAGACAATGAGCAGGAGACAACATTTAAAAGGGATCATATCCATGTATCTAAATGCACCTTAAACTCCTTAAAAATAATCAAAATACATCTAAAGTAAGATCAGTATTTTTTTAAGGCTTTTAAACTGACCGTGTCGGTATGTCCCTAAAATATAGTTGCAGGCTCTTCCATAATTTAGAGGCAGTGACTGTAAATACGCAATCCCCTTAGATTTTATCTTAGACAGAGCAACAACAAGAAGTTTCTGTGATTGGGATTGTAGGGATATCATTGGCCTTTGTTCCTGGATTACATCATAAATATAAAATGGAGCTAAACCATGTAGAGATTTGAAAACAAATAATAACATTTTATAGTTAATCCTAAAAGAAATGGGCAAACAATGCAATGCTTTTACCCTGGGGTAATAAGATCAAATTTACGAGTGCCTGAGAGCAATCTTGCAGACTCATTCTGGAGCATCTGTAATCCGTCTAAAATTTATTTTGAGGGAGTTGCAGTAATCTAATCTCGAGACGATGAACACATGAATAACTTTTTCCAAATCTTTCTGGGATAAAAAAGACTTAATCTTAGAGATCGCCCTCATTTTGAAAAAGCTATTTATGATGATTTCATTTAGCATTTAAATTTTCTGTCAAAAATCATTCCAAATAATTTTTTTATATGATATTTCCTTAAAGGGCTCAGGGGACCCATCTTAATTTGAAATTCATTTTCAAGTTCAAAAAGGGACCAAAGAGAATCAATTCCGTTTTCGATTCATTTATGCTCAAAAAATTCTTGAACATCCATGCCTTCTCATCATTAAGACAAGCCAGCAATCTATCCATCGCAGTGTAGTCATTTTATTTAAATGGTACACACAACTGAGTATCGTCCGCGCAGCAGTGAAAGGACACACTGTATTTACGCATAATCGAACCTGAAGGGAGCATATAGAGTGAGAAGAGAAGTGGTGCTAAAACAGACCCTTGAGGAACAACACATGACAAGGGTGATGAAACTGGTGTACAGTCACCCAAATAAACAGAGAAACTCCTATTTAACAGATAGGACTTACACCAATTTAAGGCATAAAAAGGTGATTGCTACAAATAAACTCACAATTATGACTTTGTTTCTCAGTATTACGAGTTTATTTTATACAATTGTAATAAATAAAAGTCAGAAATGAAAATTCTGAATTGAAAATTGTCACATTTATTTATTTATTTATTTATGTGTAAAGCTTCCATAATTTTAAATATATAAGCATGAAAAGAATGCAAGAAATAAAAAAATAAAAAACATTGAATTGAAATAAAGTATTTGTATTGTGATCTCCATAATAAATATTGCTCCAGGGCAGTTTTACAGTTATCTCTGTCAGTCCTACAAATCTTTTGATTTGTTTTTTCCCTCTCAAATTTTCCACAGAACTCCTAAAACAATTGTGTGGCTCCACGAGTTCCCCAGACACCAGTCTGAAACCCCCTTGGCTGGACTTTCTTCAATATCATGTTGAAATTAAAGATGTTCAGGTCCAAATCCATTCTTTAATCCCCTCTAGACTTTTGGATTTCATCCAAAACCTCACTGCTGTAAAGCGGCTTGACTCTTCAGGTGAAAAACCAACCTTGACAACCCAACTGCTCACACTGATTGGTTAGGTGGAGAGTTGTCACCTGTCCAATCAAGTTCCAAGAGTGACTTGACAGAATCATATATTTGTATTAGGCCATGCAGTTCAAACACATCTGAGGGGCTTTGAACATCTGCATCTCCATGTTAAAAGCCACTGAAGTTGTGTTGCAGGTCTCTGTAATTTGTGCTCAGTATTAAATGCCACGCACCAGCAGTCCTCCTCCCAGAACATCTCCAGGGACTCTCCTTTGCATGTTTTGCAGAAAGTAGACTCCCTTTACATGCTTGGAGGAGTAACGGAGCTACAGAATATGATTGGAATATAAATGCATATTCCCGGGGCTTTAAACATGTCACATTCTCTCAGGTGCCATGCAATATTCTATCCACAATATCAGGGAATATTGCATGCAAGTGAGCTCATATGGTACATTTGATCATTTGATGTGATATTTCCACAGTGTATTTATTGCTTTAACAATATATTATGAATCAAGACAATGTCAGACAAAATAAATTATGGGAGATCAGGTGTGTTTTTGCAACCAGTAAATAAGAATAATATTTATTTTGATGCCATGGTATCTTATAGTGAAACTGTCACACACACATAAAAAAAAAAAAAAAGAAATGTTCCATATGTTTCATTACCATTCTTTCTGCACAGTTCAGTGCACATGTACACATGTAAAAACATGCAAGCTCAAACCCTTACAGATGCTTTTTATTTCATTTCCTGTCTTGGGTCTGTGTTCATATGTATTGAGGTAAAGAGCTAAATATTTCTTGCAGGCGGGTTTATTTGGGTGAGGGATTGACACCGTGAAATTGCATGCAGTAGTGAGAATGAGAGCTCACTTAAGGGTGCCAGAAACAGAGATGTGGGAGAGGGCGGGGCCAGGGACCGAGAGCCAGGGGCCACTGAGGTGTGACCAGGTCCTGCCATGCCATCAAAACCAGTGCCAGAAAATACTAACAATATTCCACAATGCTGCTGAGTCGAGTGATGCACTAAAACCACCGGGTATTTTATTTATTTATTTATTTTTTATTTTTTATACAGTGGCCAGTTAAATGTGTAAACATTCTGAGTCTAGATTTGGATTAGTCTGTCTATTTACTTAGAATTCAAAAACCCAGCAAAATGTATTGTTGCCGTTGTTGGGAAATGCTTGCGTATACAAGCTGAATGAAAAGTCATTTAAAGATCCTAAAACCGTATATTTACAGACACAAACCCAGAGTTGTGAAATATAATAACATGATTGTGCTATATACATACGTCTTGCAACTAGAAAAAGAAAAGTTGCAATTGTGAAATAAAACTTTTTAATTATATATATATAAATAAATAAATATATATATATATATATATATATATATATATATATATATATATATATATATATATATATATATATATATATATATATATATATATATATATATATTCTGTGACAGAAACGAACAAACAAAAATGATGAAGATGTAAACTCAGAATTCTAAGGAAAATAGTCTGAATTACGAGTTATACTAATAAATCTGATTTTATGTCTCGCAATTATGATTTTAAATCTCACAATTCTCAAGAAAAAGTAAAAATGGTACAACATAAACTCAAATTTGCCACAAAAAAAAAATGCAACTTGAAACTCAAAACTTTTTCTTTTTTATTTTAATTGCATTGGGTGAAGTGAAAATAAAACCTTACAGCAAATGTAATTTAGCAGCAACAACAACAACTATTAATATTAATAATAATAAACTATATTATATAGCAACATAGAAATTCAAAATTGAGAACATAATAAATATAAAATACCTGACAATTATAAACCTTCAATCCACCTTTTCCATGTCCACAGGCATCTAAGATCATAAATTGCTCAATTTTTCTCTAGCTCAGTTTTTGCTCCACAGCACTAATGCCTTTCCATTTTATTCTCGAGTCTTTTTCTCATTTCTTACCACCTTTGTGCTGTTTCATTTAGGGGTCGGACCCATTCTGTGAGGGACGCGATTGCAGCCCTTGCTGAAGTGCTCTGGGATCACCTAATGAATTGTCACCCGGTTTAACATGAAATCATATGAAAGTGAACCCAGAGGCCATTACAGCACTTAATGTGAATCTAGTGCCTTCACCCTACAGTTCCACAGCAATCCATCCATCTTTTTCATCTTTGTTTTGAAGAAGCTCTCTCTCTCTCTCTCTCTCTCTCTCTCTCTCTCTCTCACACACACACACACACTCTCTCTCTCTCTCTCTCTCTCTCACACACACACACACACACTCTCTCTCTTTCTCTTGAGGCTGAGCCCTAAAGCTTGTTCATGGCTGCTGAAATGCAGAGGACATTCAAACTCTTTATCACAGTCTTATTTAATTATTAGTCTTCAGATGAGGTAGCAGATGGGTGCAATTTCCTAATTGGATTTATGTAACTGTCTAATCAAAATTGAATCACTCAGTGATACGCCGCATGCACGACCTTCACGTCAACTTTGTTATATCTGCAGCACTAACTGATGAGCTATTAACTGAAAAGCTGATACTTTTTTCCACCACTTGCCCTCAAGAAACGGTTAGAACTAGCAGAAGATGATGCTATCTGAATTATCTTTGTTCCATGCAACACTTTTAAAGTCGGAATACGCTCTTGATGAACTGAACAAAGAAAAAAAAAATTGTTTTTAGTGACGGAATGTGCCTTAAAAAAAAGAGAGATACAATAAAACAAGACTGTCAAACAGATTGTTTTGGATTATACAATGAACAAATGTTTGGGGTCAGATTTTAAATATTTTTAAAAGAAACTTATTTTGCTCAGTAATGCTGCATTTATTTAATTAAAATTACAGTAAAAACAGTAATAGTGTTTTTTTTTGTTTGTTTGTTTTTTTGAATATTTACCAAAATATAATTTATTTTTATGGCTATCTTCCATGGATATGAATACTGTATATTATAGTTTACTTGTCTTGAATACATTATATGTAATTAATAGTGATTAATTTTATGAAGTGATCAGGAATTGACTGATCCTTCCAATTTCAATGGTATTTAATTTACTTCTATATATATACAATCTAATTTAATTAATTAGATGTGGGAGGAACACACAAAGAACATTCGCATTAATGAGTATTACACTCTAAACATGATTTCATGTATCCGGTGCAAACTAAATTATTAAAGGAGATATGCACAATTATTATCCCATTAGCACTCTCCTGTCTCCTGAGGCAATCATCTGCAATTTTCATGCCAAAAATAAATAAATAAACAAAGAAATGGCCAAAGAGGGTTGTTGTCCCAAGCAGCAACCTGAAATCACACATGCATTTGAGATATGAGTAACAGGCAGTTGAGATATATTTCCTTCCATCAGAACCTGTCATTATTTTCCTTCACGGCACACAAGATGATGGTGTAGCATAAACTCTGCTGATGAAGTCCTGAGAGCTTTATGATTTATATCATGCAATTATATTGCATTGCAGGCACATGTCCCTCGCTGAAAATCTAATTGCTTGCTTACAGAGATTACAAAAATGATGTTAATATTATTAAATGTTTCTAAGCATAATAAACTTGCATCAGTTTTAATGACTCAAATAGTTGGTGCACACCTCAGCTGCAGGAGTATTTGAACTCTGTTTGTGTAGCCAGTGCCTTGAACAGCGATTATTGTGTACCATGTAAAATAGAAACAGGTAAACTCCATCCATCACCAAGCGATGGCTAGTAACATGCATCTATTTATTGATTCTGGAAGAGCAATCAAATGGGAAGAGTATTGCATTGAGTATTGCCTGGCCGGAAATGCTAGGCCTGTATGACGGCTTGACAGTTTAATTGACTGATTATTCCAGAGGAGTTGTTTTTAAGGCGGCGTGGTCAATCCTCACAGCACTGTCGGTCGAAACTTAATGGGTCAAGATGTGGAAAACGGATTAAATTACACGCTGGCGACATTGTGGCCCTCATAACAGCTGTCATAATCCATCTCATATCCATTATAACCAATCAGATTGCTAACTTGGAGATTTATGGATAGATTTATAGAACTAGTGAGCATTACTGATTACCGGCAAACACTGAATGTATCAAATGTAGCATAAAAGCCCAAAATGAATATTTATCTGTAATTTGGAAGTCAGACGTACTTTAAGTCAATACTTAAAAATATAAAAAAAGTGCTGATTCTGTTCACTCCCAGTGTTGGAAATGGTGAAACTATACTGCTATTGGTCTTGACTACTGAAAGGTATGGTGACAACACTACTCTCTGATCTGTTATATGAGCCTGTAATCAATAACTGTACAAAATATGATGCAATAACAAAATACATTTTCCAAGCCGACAAGATTATCTCATTGTGAATGATTGAGATTGGATTCTTTTCAACACTTATCTCTGCAGTAGGCTTGCAAACGGAGACCCAATTATATTTGTTAAAAAAGGGTTGGTTCTCACACATGCATGCAATATGAATGGATAACAGGACAAAAACACAGTTTCCTGAGGTTCTGTTCACAAACGCTGATCTACAGCACAAAAGCAGAAAGCACAGTTGAGGGAAATTACTTCATGAGATGATTGTTTTTTAGTGAATCAAAAGAATACAGTTCATCCAGAGTCACTTTTTCTTAGGGTGTTTGGTTCACTTGAAATGAACCCTGGTGTGATTGCACTCTTAGAATAAGTGTGAACTATCTGGACACTTGCAAACAAATTCTTGTGCTAACCCTAACCCTAACCCTAAATATGAACGCAAGGACCAAGCACACTAAAAAGGCTAAAATTTGTAATAGCACATTTTTTTTTTCTTTTCTTCTTTTTCTTCTTACAGTTCAATACAGTGGTCTGAACCACATCTCTTTGCCACAGATCTACAGGAATTCTTGCTGCTTCTTTGACACATTTCAGAAATTGTGAGCTGATAAAAGTATCATCATATGTACAGTACACACATTAGCTCTGCACACAGCATTGTTTTGGATTTTCAACGAGTTTCGTCACAAAAATATATGTCATAAAGGCGTCTTGTTTTCTTTCATATTTTAAGGTTCTGTTTTAAAGATGACTTTAAGATAATTTTTGTTTTGTTCCGGACCAACAGAACAAAAGAACAACACACCCTTTGTGAATCTAACTACAGCCAACATTGAGACCCAAATCACTGTAGTCACTGACTGGCTTTTCCTATGAGTTTTTATCAGCAATAGTTTTGTATAAGAATATAAAATATTATTACAGTGTTCAGTGTTGCATGATTTTTAAGAAATCATTCCAACCCGATCTCACGGCAATTCGTAAATTTTTCACAAGGTGGGTTATTCGTACGAATTCGTACGACCACACTCGTACAAATTCATACGATTGTTGCCAAATCGTACGTATTTTACGAATTGCACAATTCGTATGAATTTGTACGAATGACCTACACCTAACCCTGCCCCTAAACCTAACCGTCACTGGGGTTTAGACAAATCATATAAAATCGTACGAGGTCGTACAAATTCGTACGAATAAGCCACCTCGTAAAACAAGTACGAATTGGCCGTGAGATAGTGTTGAATCATTCAGCGTTGAATCATTCTTATATGTGGATTAGCTCAGTTATTATTAATTATCAAATCTTTGAGCTTATAATTATCAAAGTTTGGAAATGATTGATTGATTGATTGATTGAAAACCATGCAATTTTTTTTAATGATTCTTAGATTTTAGAATTTTTGAATTAAATATACAATTTCACATTTCTTGTTCAAAACTTTAAACAACCAGGTCCCATTATAATCCCATATAAGAGAATCAAAAATTACTTGTAGTGCCTAGAACAAATCGCCTATATTAAGACGATCGGGCCTTAACTGTGATAGGTCTGAGACTTTGGAATGAGTTGCCAAAAATGTTATCTTCAAATAATAAAATGTTAATGTAACTTTAAAATGATAATAACAATGATAATAATATTAAAAAAATAAAAAAGTAACAATTAGAACCATAACCGTTTCTATTTGTCTGATTCCCATCCCAACTCTGTATTGTGCGTTGAAAAGATCAGCATGTCAGTCATCCATCTCCCCATCAGCAGTCGCTCAGCCTGGAGATGGAGGACGGGTGCAGTGAGGTCACTGCCTTCATGTTTTCATTCCCAATCCCTCCATCCCTGATTCTGCTACTCCCCGGTTCCTTATTTCCCATTATAAGCTCTCGCGTTCTCGCTGGAGCTCCGACATTCTTCCATCCGTCGTCTCTCGTTCCATCACACGAGGGTCAGGCCACAGGTCCCATATAACAGAGCGGAGCCGCTCTTACAGCATTCTCCTGTGCTCTGTGTGAAGTTATTGTGTGGAGCTCTGTTTTCCCTGAGGGAGAGTCGCACAATTTACTTTACTCAACGCACACCTTATTGTATCATACAGTGGCCCTGTACAATCAAGAGAAAGGTCAAGCTCTTGGTCACACATTCACAAACTTTCATACAAACACCCAAAGATACTATTGTAGACGGTTTTGTATAACACTTTATTTTATGCCATGCTCCCCATGAAGCCAGAAAAGAGAACACTCTTGGGGGAGTTGAAATTCCCAACTTCAAAGAAATCAGTCCATCAGATGTCATGGACAAATATAAACAAAACAAGACGGTGCCATGACTCACAAAAGACCATTTCATTTAGCGATCCACTGATGCACAACCACTTCTTCTAAATATTATATCTTCCCATTTGCGTTTAACTTTCTCATAATGACTTCATAGACATGTGAGTCGCTGCCATCTTGGAAATAATGATAAATGGTGCATCTCACTGAAGTTGGGGATGATTTCCGACTGCGAAGCTCATTCCAGCATGAGGTGGTTAAGAATTAGGAGTTTAATAGGGGTGCGGCTTTGTGATAAGGGTTATGTCATACATTCATGAACAATTTCGCCATCTTGTTCAAATTAGTATGACTTCTCATAGGATCAGGTTTGCTCAAATAAACAGAGCAATGTTTGAGTCTGCGTTTACACTTCTTGGGATTTCAGCCAATGGTTACAGGACACAGACACACTTCCACTTTAATATGAATGCAATAGTTGAAGGGAATGTTAAAGGTGAAAAATTCCATAATATGTTTTCAGATATTTAAGAAACATGCTAACTATACTTATTTATCTAAAAAAAACAATGCTACAATCAGTTATTCTCCTTTGAAAATGTGCGTTCCGGGCTGGAATGTCTGTCGCTTTTTTGGTTTGTGAAGCCTGCCCACTGGCAGTTTACCCAATTGTATTTGTATTGTAATTGTATTTATTGTATTGCCAGTTGGCAGAAAACACAGCATATTTAATTTAATTTGTCAAGTGTGCTCATTCCTGTTTGTGTCATCAATCTGGCAACCCGTGTGTGTCAAGTCTGAGGAGGAAGGGCCAGGTGAAAAAAACACCTCTCCAATATTTTGAATTTGGACTGCAATATCTAGTTCAACCACTCGGTGTCAATGCATACAGCACATTTAAATTCTATAACATATGGAAGCCCGTTTTTGCCACTCAAAACCATGAGATATAACCTTGCAATTGTTTATTAATCTGAGTTTATAGCTCACAATTCTGTCTTCATAGCTAACAACTGTTTGCCAATTTCCATAAAGTAATAATTGTGGCATATTAATTGCCAATTGTGAGAAAAAAAGTCAGAAGTGTAAGATAAGAAAGAATTGTGAGACAAACTCGCAGTTGTGAAGAAAAAAAAAATTGTATATCTTTATTTTAATTTTTTATTTGGAATTTATTGGATAGTAAGTAACTTAAAGGGCTTGGTGGAAACAAAATTAACAACTTATTAAATCTTGCCCCTTTCATACAATCCTCTGCAAATCACTTTCAGATCTGCCTCCATCCAGTCAGCAACCAATGGACAGAACCAAAACCCTTTATTTCTTTAATCTGTTTAACTTTGATGCACAACACAATTCAGAAAAAAAGATTTGTCCCTGCTACCATTACATCGGTGGCTTAAGAAACTTTTATTGAAAGGAGAAAAAAAAAAAAACTTTTGAAATATTATGCATGCACCAATGAACTGAGAAAAAAACCTGCTTAAACAAAAGGAGAGGAATTCATTTTCATAGCATTTGAAAAACGTACATACGCTTTCTCCTCTAACCTTCCTGTTCTGCCCCAGTGAACAAAAGCCCCTCAAATCAAGACTACACCAGATCTTTACAAATACTCAAAGGATTAATTTAACACCAGGCTGAGATAGCAGACGGCAACAAGAGAGAAAACGTCTCTTTGGTTAGATTAATTGCTCAGTCATTCCAGGAAGACTCAGATTATGGGATTTTATAACATGAAGATTTTCGTCAGAGGAGCTTTGGTTGATCTTTTTATTCCTTCACTCTGGCAGTGACATGAATATGCCTTCACGTCTACTTGCATACATAAATGCATAAATACCCAGAGTTCAACAGTGACAAGCTTTATTTCCAAAAACAGGTGGTATAGAAAGATAATCTCATAAAATGAAAGCCAAAAGGAATCACTTAAGTGTTAAACCTTACATTAATAAACAGCTACAGCTATGAAGTGACAAGAAGAGAACTGGACTGGATAAGGATTTAATTAATGAAAACTCAACAAGACATCTTTGGCAGTTACCTGAATAAATAAGTGTGTGCATGTTTTGAAATGTCTCAGGTTTCCAAAACAAATGAATACTACTTTGTGTACAGTGTCTATAAACTTTAATTAAAGAGAAGAATCAAATTACCAACTACATGAAATGAGAATAATTGTGAGCAATATTCTGTTGATCAATTTAGTTTTTTGATAAGATGTGAGAAACAAGAATTCCCTCAATGCAAGTGGGAGATTATTACGAGAACAAAACATGGTGCAGATTTTGCATTCGTTCTTTTGTTGTTTAGCGCAGTTCAAAGAAAGCATTTCCATTTCAAAAGAGTTTGAAATGTGCGTTACACCACAACAACACAAAGGGGAAAAGCAATGTTCTTTTCAACATATTTAAGACAGCCATAAGTTAAAATAAAGAAATGGGCTTGTTTGAAAAAAAATGTATAAAATAAAATAAACGTACATATATTAATTTAAAAATGAAATGTAACCCTTGGAAAAAGTTGTGTCAGTTCAGATTAAAGTCTCTCTACACATGTGGCCAATCACAAATCTCTGTTTGTGGTCAGGAACAATTGAGTGGGATATTAGCATAGGAGAGCCAAATACCTCCGAGGTTTTGTGGACAAAAAAAATAAAATAAGTCTGTTATTTAAAAAATCCAAACTCATTTAGTTTTATTTCATTTTCCATGTGTTCTAATGGCCACTGATCCGGTCTTGCATCAAACCTGCTGTTATTGTACACCCATATGTTTCCAGAAACCAGCTGTACTTATGTTAAACAGAAAAGAAGTCATCTTTACTGGGTCAGACTGATATCATAGCTTTTGAGGACACTGGTGATTACACATCCTGAAGAACAAAGATGTAGGGATTTATGGGAAAATCCCAAAGGGGAATTTCACCGTTAGCCAAAAGCCAGCGCCAAACAAGCTGTCTGCCTGACAAAACAGGTCAAAAACAGAAAGAAAAAAATCTGGCTCCATCCATCGAAGCCCTGATATAGATTCACTACAGGCCAACTGAAAACTGGATCACATCTACTTTTGACAGCATATGTTTGGATGCTAGGTTTTTCTGAAAAATCTGAAAAACACAACATTTTTATTGGACTTGTATATGCATACAGCTCAAGAAATTCTGGGGCAAATTCACACATCTTTTCTAGGTAACTTGGACCCGGGTGAAGGATGATCGAAACCGGGTATATTCCAAGACATAAGGTGTAGTGAAAATCCCACTGAAGAATTTGCCACTTAACATTTAGAATTGTATAAATGTCCAATTCAGTTAAGACACAATCACACAACGTATATGCATAAAGTTGTAGCATAACCTTTCAAATTATACTCCACTTATGCGCATGAGGATGGTTACATCCATGAATGACATACTTATAGTAGTCAATGAACAAAAAAATGTTAAGAGAATGTATTTAAACATGTTAAATCTTACAGACTTCACCCTTAAGACACACATGATGGAGTAATGCTGTACAGTACTCCTAATAAAGTATGAAGCGGTGTTTGTCAAATGAACAGCTACCCGTGGTGAGTCTGTGGACCACTTGGGTCCCTCTGGCCTCTGGTTTACAGAGACTCCTGAGACCCACGGATGTCTGGGGTGGACAGATATATAACTAGGCCAGGAGTGAGGCTGAACACAGAGGTTAAATTCAGTGACATTTTGCCACAATTTCACAGTGCATTTGGATAGGAACCAGCTGCAATCCTTATCTGTGTGATGCAGCCCACATGTGTGGAGTATTTCTCTCTGTGGACCAACTGGCAATCTTCACACCCTCCTTTTTAAGGTTCATTGAGTGCGACCTCTTCTTCTCGCCCTTGCTACTGCACACCCTCAGAGAAACACACATGAGTTTACCCTCACGTGAAGCTTTATAAAGTGGGATGGAACGAGTTAAAAGAAGTAACCTTATGCAAATGGAAACCACTTTCACGTCTTCACAGCGAGGTCCTGAACAGGTTCAAACCATTCCAGGTGACTCTCGTCAGGACCTATGACCTCAAAAGCAAGGAATCATTGAGAAAAGGTGGGGTGGGTAGACAAACCAAAGGGAAAGAAGAAAGCGAGTGAGAAACATGTGGGTCATTAGCGTGTAGCCGGACTGCATCAGTGCATCTGCTTTTCATATCAACACACTTGCAAGTCTCCGAGGAGACCTCAGGTTAAGACCACAGAATATACATGTGGAATCAAATCCTCATATTGACAGCACCGGTCTGCTATTGATTCTGGAGACCACAGAGGTTTATGGGATGTTATGGGGCCGTTGTGGAAAGGCGATTTAGGCTCAGCACATAAACACTACGGTGTGAATAACGACGAAGCATCTCGTAGTCCCAGACACGTTTACGGGCCCCGCAGGGTCAGCGAACTCTTACTGTGCGCTCTGTTAAAAAGATGGAGTCAAGAGGGATATTACGCCACGTGCAGAGAATACTGTAGAATGATGGAAGTGCATATAACCATGGCAACATGTAGATTTGTGCCACGTTGTTGTTTTGTTGCTGTGCTCGTGCTGCACAATGGGATATAATTTCATACCAAAGCAATAAGCGTGCTATATGCAGTGACGAGAGAATCCAGGGAAGACACATTGTCATATGAGATTAAACAATGGTTGTGACTACCTCACTGTGTGAAAGACTATGGGAATCCTGGATGCTCACAAATACAATGGAATAAAGAGAGAAATGTTGGTGGCATGAACACAGAACAAATAGCACTTGAGAAAAAAAAAAGATTAACAAAAAAAGGGGGCTTTAGAACTCAAACTGAGCTCGTTTTGTGTGTGCATGTTATTATATTAGTATTTTATTTATTTACTTTGTCCGTTTATATAAAGTTTGATATTTTTTACAATGTACGATGAAGCTTCACCTTGTAACAAATTGTAGGAATGGATAACAATTATGTTTGGAAAATAATGCATCAGTATCTTTTCAGTAAACCCCAACACTCTTGTGTACAAATTTTGATATGATTTTGAATTTGGGAAATAGTCACCACACAAGTCAGGTGGGAGAGGCCAAAATGACCATTATGAATGGTTTAAATATATTTGTTGTATTTAAACCTGTTTCATGCTAAAAGTTCTGCACATTTTAGAGTTATTCTTCTAAAGAACATTGAATTTGTGCATCATGGTACTGGAACGCTAGTCTGTATCCTATTTGTGGAGAGTGTGTCTCAAAAGTGAGCAGCACAAAGCACAGATTCACAGTGATCCAGACAACAGATGGTTCGGTGTGGCGTGGGTTCACTCAGAGGGGAGGATTTGAGTTCAGACTCGGTACACGACCGCTCTGAGGTCCAGGCATGGGGCCGCTGTGACTGGGTATGTGTTGTGCCAATCTACACCTGAACCCCACACAGAGTAACCCTGCTGAGCTGGGACAGGTTATGCTCTCCATTCCTGCCTTTCACTGGCGTTTGCCTACCCCACTTCCTGCTGCTTTCCTTCAGGTTTTCTTGACATGACCCATGTCTATCTTTAGACACACACACACACATAGGCCTCCCTTTTTTCAGCAGAAAAACTATTGCCAATTTCTCTTAGAAACAGGGTGAGAGCCAAAATTCCTAAGCCGCTCTCACCCAGACCTGAACTTCATAAATTCCAGCATTGTCTTTATCTGCATCAAAGTCATTACACTTCCCATTAGAGCACTTGCCAGCCATGTCACAACCATCATTAAAATGATATATGGGATCAGAAATAGATTAAACCGAGGGAGGAAAACGGATGCATATTTCTTCCGATTTCTTTTTCTGTTCTCTTGCACTCCTAAAATGTGCTCGCCATACCAGGAGAACAAAGGTTAAAATCCTCTCCTGCTCAGCATCCGGTATTTTTCTCTTATCATCTTTGGCACTGCAGCTCAAAGTTTGCCAAATAGATCATCAGAGAGTTATGAATCACTATTTTTTCATGGTTGCTTTTTTAGTGTGTGTGTGTGTGTGTGTGTGTGTGTGCAAAATTTGATTTTGATTTGAATGCAATGAAATGTGAGCTGTATTTGGGTCAGTGACACAAGGCTCATTATTTTGACCAGATCTAGTCCGTATTCATTAAAACATTAAAGTTGCACAGTGCATTTTTTTTTTTAAATAAACATAGTTTAAATAATGAGTGGGTACAATATGTTTTGGGACTTACTACCACGTCATAAAATTGTGCTGAACTCTAATAGGCCTATGATGGTTTCACTACATGACGTTTTTATCAAATAAGTTTATTTTTTTAATTTTTTTTAATAATAATGATGAGTAAATTACTTTTGATAACATGTTTTTCCCTTTTCTCCTGTCAAAATTATTATAGTTAAAGCATGCTCATCATGAATTTCATTTTTATGTATTTAAATAATAATAATAATTCATAATAAAATGCTTATATATTCAAATATTACATATATTTACTTGATGGTTAAGCACTCGAGTCTTTTTTAAAATAAAGGCAAACAAAACCATTTACTGTAAACAGAATGGAGAAACTTTTTATTGAATATAGATTTGATATGTACAGAGAAGCTTTATATTTTGACACATCAGGTAAAAACTTTGTGTAAAAACCATTTTCACTGTGTATACAGGAATCAAAGTCCATAGTACCTACGACGTACACAGATGACAAAATGTCATACAAATACATTAAATTGTGGAGATTAGTCTTTGCATTCTTTTAACGATTAAAACAAATGCAATCCTAAGCCTAAGGAATACAATAATTTCATATTGAAAATATGTGCATTTGGCGACATGTTAAACTTTGAACTGACAAACACAATCCCTCTTCACAGGCACTTCCCAACAAAAGTGTCTCGTGTATACAATGTGATATAAAATAGTAGATAAGCAGCCAGCACCCAAAAAAAAAAAAAAAGTTAAATAAAATAATATGCAAAACGCTGCTGTTCTGGAAATATCAGAAGCACATCATGCTGTACCACACAACCCCGAACTATTTTTGGAGGAAGTACCAAAGTCCGAGAAGAATAAAGCAGATATACTGAACGTTTTCCACAATGAATGGATCCGAGACAAAGCGAGACGCCAGGAAGAGACTTGGAGGAAACTACATCGGTCGATGGGCCTGGCTTTCCCTTTTGTGTAAGCTTATTGAGCTCTTTTAGCTTTAGCTCTGAAAAATGTGGCCAAGTGTTTCATGTGTCTGCCAAGATACAGTTCATAGACAAGAGAGAGTCCTGTTACAGGCACTGGTGATACACAATCCCACGCAAAACCCACACACACGGACACATATCAAGAAACATACAGCACACATCAAGTCACATGACGTTTGTTAGAGTGGTTTGGATTTTTGAATGAATGGTTAAAAAGCAGCTGGATTTAAAGGGACAGTCATGGAAAAAAATACTTTTCTCATTCATGATGATGATTTGAAGAATGGACTTTCTTTTTTTATATAACTGAAACAAACTGGCAAGCTGAAAAAAAAAATAGTACATAGTCAAGTTTTATCATAGAAGTCAAATGGACAACTTGACATGTCTTTTGAGAGAAAAGCATGGACTACACTTTGTGTTCTACAGAAAGTAAGGCAAACAGGTTTGGTACGAAATGGGAAAGATAAGATATTCATTACTAGGTGATCTGCTTCTTTAAACAGGTTATGGATTTTATCCGAGGCTACTGCGGCTTGAACTGTAACCTGAACTTTGTTATAGTGGAACATGTGCGATTAAAATTAAAAACTAAAGTGTTGAACAAAACTAGTCTCTGCCTGAATCTTTGAAACCAAAGATAGTTTGTGTGAAGGCAAAGGTCAGAGTCACACCCACTGGGAATAACAGTAACACACAAGCACACTGCCTTGATAGGAACATGGGTGTTGAGCGTGGAAGAGAGCGCTGTTCATTCACTCCCCTCCACCTACAACTCCTGCCAGCACCGAGACTCGAACCTGCAACCTTCAGGTTACAACTTCAACTCTCTAACCATTAAGCCACAACTGCCCCATCTTTCTATCAACATCGTCTTTCATTAAAATGTAAACACATGCTCCACTTTTAAAATGATTTTCCATTTTAGATGACATCATCAATCCCTCTTTTTTAAGCCCCTCCCCTCCTACCACTTGTCATATAATATATATTTTTTTTTTACAATCACACAATTTCCTGATGAAAGAAAATTATGTTTGATCTCATTAGCTATGTTTCCATCCAAATTCGCCAAATTTTCTTATGCGCAAAATTAGAATATTGCATAAAACATTCGCAAATAAAACACTGCTTTCATCAATGAAAGTTGCTGCAACCAGGGAAACATACATCATAAATTACTTGCGTCTCAGAGCATGCAGACGAATTGCGATAACAAACGTCTCGATGCTATCTTGCGTAGGGATACCTGATGTTTTAGAACGCAGTCATGTGAGGCACTTTCATTATTCCAAATAATATTGATGTTTCATTGTTCCAAATAATATTGATGGCAGAGTTTGGTTCAGGCTTTTCAGAATGACTAAAACAACATTAGAGATGGTATGTGATGAGAACGGTGTGCAGGTTAGTTCAGTTCTGCAATCACATGCACTGTTGAGGCAAAGCCTCATGAGTTTTTTTTGAAGTGTGCTTCAGAATGTATTTGTTAAATGTATTTCCATCTTAGTCTATGAGCATAGACTCTTATATAATAAAGACATTATACCCTTATTATGCACATTTTTACAATTTATCTTGGTGTTTACATGCAGAGTTTCTTTTTTATTGATTTTACAAAATAGGTGGATGAAATCATAGCTATTGAATAACATTGCTTCATGTTGACTTAAAAAACTGTTCTATTTTCTGTTAGGTACTGTAGCACCAAACCGAATCCTTTGCTCTTCTGGAAGTAGTTTAAACAAGTTACAACAAATTCCTAATTACTGAATTTCTGTACATTTACAGTATTTTACATTTACCATCTTAGTAGTGGAGGAACAGAGGCCACTAACTCAAGGAAAAAGCAGACGAATCAATTAGGAAGTGGGTGGAGATGGGAGGCTACACTGCTGGAGTACATGGGCACAAAAACACACTCGCCCTGAACACGTACTGTACACCTACACCCGCAAAACTCTCACTAGCCTAACGCATCAAAAATCTCATTCTCAGAGAAAATAATGTGGATATATCTAAATTGTAAAATATGGGAACAGATTCTTAACTTGTTTCTACAGTACATATTAAAAAAATGTCATGAGCAGGGCTATAGGTATGGAAATGTTATAATAAAAAAGAAAAAAAAAAACTAATTTAGAAACTAGAAACTAGAAACTAGCTTCATCTTATAACTAAATATTGCTTTTTTTTTCTTTTGATTTCATGGTGAAATATGACCTAGAAATATTTCTGACAAGTGTAGTGAAATTACCCCAACTACTTGTTTTTTCTCAGCACACTTGACAAAAACATGATATCTAGGTCACAATATGGTGGAAACAACCATGTATCAAAGCCTCGGGCGACTGTCATGTGATTGTCAAGAGTACCTAGTGCCATAACGTCAATGAATTAAGCAAACACATAAACATTTGTCAAAAGTAAGAATGGGAGATGGATAGTTGACAAAGATCTTCAGTGTGTACAAAGATTTCATACTAGAGGACAAAAACAACAACTTGGCAACCCTCAGAAAAACCTCCAAAACCAATCCTCCATGCAGTCTCCATGTTACTGCCCTGTCTCTCTCCATTCAATATTATTGCTGTCATACAGTTTTTCCTACAATTTTGATCTCTGGTCTCAGGAGTAGAAGGGACGGCCCTTCTCAGGGGTCTGTAGACGGTTGAGCCGGGCGAGTTGGGTGGGCGAGGGTGGCACGTCCTGTCGGTATGGGCCTTTGGGTGGGGTTTGGATTGAGGTTGGTGTCTCCTCCATAGTAGGTAGCTTGGATTTTGCCTCTTGCTCCTTTCGTCTCTGTTCCTGTCTCAGGAGCTCTTGGGTCTCCAGGAGGACGCGAGCATTCAGGCCCGTGGCAGTGGCGGCACCCAGGTAACCGTTGGTAGTGCGGGATCCCTGGTAGCTGGAATAGCGCGGGTTCTCTTTGGTGGACTGAAAGACCTCGCCGGGAGGATAGACTTTATCCCAAGAGTCTTGAGACACGGTGCTAGGGTTTTTACGAGGTTGTCTGTGAGGAAAAGAGAAAGAAAGGTAACACTTTATTCTGATGGTCCCTTTCGAACATTTGTTGACAATAAGTAACTTTGCACTAGTGCTGACAAACGATTAATCGCAATTAATCACATCCAAAATAAAAGTTTGGTAACACTTTAGTATAGGGTCCAATTCACACTAATAACTAGTTGCTTATTAGCATGTCTATTATTAACATATTAGCTGTTTATTAGTGCTTATAAAGTACATATAATGCATGACATCCATAATCCTACCCAATACCCTAAACTTAATAACTACCTTATAAACTATTAATAAGCAGCAAATAAGGAGTTAATTGAGGCAAAGTCATAGTTAATGGTTAGTTAATAGTGAGAATTGGACCCTAAAATAAAGTGTGACCAAAAGTTTTTATTGTGTGTGTACTGTGTATATTTATTATGCATATATAAATACAAATACATACATTATTTTGAAAATATTTACATGTGTATAGTCATATTATTATAATGTATATTAAATATAAATATATTTAATATATAAACAATATATTTTTCTTAAATATATGCATGCATGTGTGTATTTATATATATATACGTAATGAATACACACAGAACACACACATTTATCATGTAAACAAAAAATACATATGACAAAAAAAAAAAAAACTGGCATTTTGATTGTGTGCTCTCGATGAGTTTGTGAGCTTTAGGACAGGACCTCGATACTGTGGCTCCACTTTATGAATGCAAATGACATTTTGGCTTCTTTTTTCTACAGTGGAAGGAAATAGGGATTTTTTTACTTTTTTACAGTCTATAGTAAAGTAAAGTAGCAAACACCTACAACATGCTATAGCATTTTGGTGTCAAGTTGGCCAAGACAAGCGCCATTCACATGTTCTCCAGAAAATGTAAAAATCTAGTTCAGTGCTGCACAAGAAGAGTTAAACACTCAGTTTGAGACCAGCTAGCATGCTTAACATCAAGAAAGGAAATAACAGGTTCCTTCAATGTCCACCCATATTGGCCAATCAACTACTAGACATCTGACAGCCCGTCAGCGTCAGATCCGTTTCTTGCCTAAAGGAACGAGGGTAGAATATCCAACCTACAAATTTCTTTGTCAACATGGTGGCCATTGTGAGGGGTGTCCACTCAGACTGTGTCCATCTTCTCTCTGCTCTGTTATTAGGATCCATTAAGTGGGAATGTGAAGTAGCTAGTGTGCCACATCCCATCGCCTCATGGCTAAATGAAGCCCCACTCACACCTCAGTGGCTGTGCACACTTAAAAGCATGCAAGTATATTCACACCAAACTTATTTTGGGATTTACACAAGAAAGGAGTGCTTTCAAAAGAAGGCACACAAATGTTGTAATAGTGTCCAGAATTCAGAATGTGCTGGTGAAATAAGGGGTGTTTACATTTTTTTGTCACTAGAAAGATATTGGGGTGATTGCAAGGTGATTGTTTACTTGACCAAGTCTAAAAAAAGTGTCTATATCATTACAGTCCTTAGAAATGGCTTTGGGTATCCTTTTCAATATAAGTCACATGTTTTATTGATCACTAGGTCACAATTGTAAATGGAATTGCTAAGAAATGTAATAGCACACCTCTCCTCAACAAGCCACATGATTTGATGTGCAATTCATGTTTGCACCAGAAAGAGTGTGTAACAAATTACACACCAAAATGTAATACTTATGCTTTGAGGCTTAGAACAAACCCCTAATGTTTAGTATGAACAAATATAATAGTCATTTTGGCCTAGCAAAGCAATACTGAATCACAGAGTTGCATGCACTATGGACATTTTGTTTGGAAATTAAATAAAATCAGTGGGGTTTGAAAATGAATACAGATTACAATTCAGGACAGATTGTGTGAAGCATATCATTTAAAGTCAAAGGCCATGATCATAGTATTTTCAAATGCGTAGAAAGTGAAATTGACTGGATGCCAATAAAACTGTGTTGATTACAGTGCATTGTTGAATTTCATACTAAGAGTAGATCCCAGCAGAACATGGAAAAACTAAGAGAAGCACATGATACTTCTCACAAGAAGCAATGGTGTTAGGAAGGGAGAGAGAGAGAAGAAGAAAAAAAAAACAATCTTCAGGCACTTACAGTGACGTCTAGTTATTATTGATACTATTCAGAAAAAGGTGACTAATTATCACCTTGAAACACACCTTATATATAAAAACAAGCAGCTAGAAGCAAAACTCATCACAGCATTAACACATCAATATTAATTCAATACTGTATATACAATACATTTTTAGAACGATAATTAAAGTAGTTTGCCCCAGTCTTGTATGGAGATACACCAACGGTGGACCATCCTGAGATAAAATACTCAATATATCCATATTGTGAATATAGTCAAGGCTAAATGCAGTTGTTAGCTACTGTATAACAATGAAATGTGTCATATTTTAGTCCTATCAAGTTTAACATAGCAACAGATCAACTATCAGGAGTTTGGGGCGGGGCTTTCTGTCTGTTCAGGGAGAATATCTGGGAAACCTTTTTGAAAACAGTCATTATTTTTTTGCAATTCTGATGCCAGAGGAGCAAAAACTACACAATTTGCATGTTAATAAAGTGATGTGAAATAATAAGCATACCTCTTTGGCAATGTCATATAACAGCACAGCTAAAAACATTAATGACATTTTATTGTTTTGTAAGAGCTAGTGTGTGAGAAACAGCTGGTGTGCATCACAGTTTATCAAAAGAACAACAGCTATGCACACAGAGAACAACATTATCTCAACACCTTGAGTAATGTTTTCTATTTGTTAACAGAAAGCAGAACGAGAGGCTGGGACGCGGGACCCTTCTCTTATCTCTGGGAGTGTTGCCTTATTATATTGTGCAGCTGTTGCATGAAGTTGCGCTCTGTTTCACATGACTTCCATTACTGCTAATCAGCATACACTTTGTTTATCTGCCATTTTTTGTTCCTCCCTTTCTTCCTGTCTAATCCACCTCTCAAAAAAGTATCCCTTCATTAGCCAAGTGCTAAATCTGTATCTACAGTGTAAACACACAGTTGGATCCCTGTTAAAGCTTGCTTATAATCCACAGTCTGTTGATTAATCCACGTTGTGTTATCATTGGTGGAGGGATGGCATTCCAGGAAGTCTTTACATTACTAATGAGTGCGCATCTCTGCCGGGTCCTCCAGTGTCAAAGCTCCACCAGGAACCAGATGACCGATTCCTCGCAAAGCTGGTGTTTTTGTCTAAAGTTCACTTAATATAGACAGGGACACTGATGATGCTTAAAACAGTGGGAAATAGTGGAAGCTGATTGGTTAAATTCTCCACAGAGTGTAGTAGTGAATATCAACCTCTATATTGACCCTAGGACTCTGTCTACTGTCTTGGGAAAGAGAAGGGAAATAAAGAAGGATGAATCTGGGATTTCTTATGCAAGTTGTCCCTCCATTCTGTGGTGTGCACAGGGCTTTGTCATTGCTTGAGGGAGGACTAATTCTGTAATTGTACATATCCTGGTTACACTGCTCCCAAAGCCAATAAAAACAAGCACCAAGCATGTTAGACCACACAGACTGAAGATATTTCCCAATAATTCCAGTTCAGAATACCCACATAACACGATCTTATACTGAGGCAAACCGAATGGAATAAAAAATAAAAATAACACATTTATTTTTTCATTCATTTTTTTCATTTCTGTATTGTTAAGACTTGAAAAAGAAATGCTAAATGTAAGCAATAAAGGTGAGAAACTTTTTTTTTTTTGACTTCTTATTCTTTTCTAATTTAATGTATCTTTTAAATGTTAAAGTCTCATTTAAATCCCATTTAAAGTTTAATGGTTTCCACAGACAAAATGTGTTTTTGCCTATATTCTCAACGCCCATTAATTAATTCGTTCAATGAATAAACTAATAAATAAATAAATAAAAACACTTAAATGGTCAAATCATTGTTTTTTTATGTTATTAACATGGTAATTTTATTTTATTTTATTTTATTTTATTTACTGGCAAATTTTCTTTTCTTTTCTTTGCATTTTCTTTGTATTTTCTTTGTATTATTATTTTCCAAGATTATATGATGAACAAAATAACTGAAGAATAGCATTTAATGCATTCTTGGTGAATAAATGTATCAATATATTTTTATTATTTTATTTTATTTACTGGCAATGTAGAATTTTCAGCATCATTACTCCAATCTTCAGTGTGACATGATCCTTCAGAAATGATTCTAATATGCTATTTGATTGATCTCTTTTCTTTTCTTTTCTTTTCTTTTTTATTTGTATTATTATTTTTCAAGATTATATGATGAACAAAATAACTGAAGAATAGCATTTAATGCATTCTTGGTAAATAAATGTATCAATATATTTTTATGCTATGTAAAAAAAAGAAAAAAAGATCCCAAACTTCGACAATAGCAAAATAAGCCTTTTGCAATTCTGGTACCATGTAGATTCCACTTTTTAAACTTCTGCATGAAATGTGCAGTTGGTACATTAAATTGAGCAGTTTGTTAAGAATTGTGATTTTTTTTTTTTTTTTTTCTGTAGAATCTGTCATAGTGACTAGGCTTCAATGTCAGCCTTCAAGATTTCTTTTGTAGCTAACAGACCACCTCAACAGAACCTTGGTGACACCCTTGCATTGTGAAAGTGACTTTTAACCTGGTACATTTTCTTTTTGGAAAAAAAAAACAACAAAAAAAAAAATAAATGTGCTGTAAATGAATGTACTGCAGTATTGAGTGAAACTTTATCGGCAGCGCCTGCAGTTCCCCAGCCCTGTCAGTTAAGTATGTAAAGCTCTAATGCAGGATTTTTTCTTCTCGTGTCTGTTGGCTGGATGCTTTGCATGAACTGAAGCAGATTAAGAAGATACCAATGCCTGCAAGAAGAAACGCTGATATCAAACTCAGCCCGCAGGACACATTCTAAGCTTTATTGACATTTATGACAAATATGCAAAGGGGAGGGGAAGAAAAAAGAGAAAGTGAAGAAAGCAGATAAAAACAGATGAGGGATGGTGCCGATATCCATCCGAAAAAGGGAGGCCCTATAGACTGCGGCTGCCAAGATAAACTTTCCTCAACAAACAGGTTCTCGGGCTGATTTTTATTAGGTTTAGGAGGGGCATGTGAGCATGAAGACAGATGCTGGTGCTGTTCTGAAGGCTTAGAGCAAAGACAGAACCACCACATGACAATGGGATGACTTCAGCGGAGAAATGTCACTGAGGTCAGACAGAGTGTGAGAGACGTGGGAATAAGATTGCACGCATGAATTTCTTAAAGCATCACTTTTCATTGCTTTGCTCTAGGAGATCTGGCAACTTATGTACTAGTATTTGAGATTTATTCCTTGAATGTAAGGAGTACAGTTACAAAAAGTAACAGGGAAGTATCAGCATCATAATAATGGCATGCATGACTTTTCATGTATTATTTACATGTTACAGCAAGGGCAAAGTCCCACTCAAAAAGGCATGACATTTATTCAAGTTAAATAATAATAATAATAATATTAAATTAATGTCCATTTAATTTTATAGAATTTTATTTAAAACTACTTTTTACTTCAAAGGTTAGGCATAAAAAAGGCTTAGAGCTAATATTATTAATTTAGTGTTATTGTGCAAGACAGTGTGTAGTTAACAGATCTGGGAATCTGAGATATTTTGTGCAGTGACGGCTCTGTTTGGCTTCTCTTACCGCGGTAAGGAGTTGTATTGCCTCTGGGCTTGTGTGAAAGAGTCCTTGTCCTCTCTCTGTTTCTGCATTTGGTCCTCCACAGAAACCGAGTGTCGCCCCGTCGGTGTATAAGAACCAGTGTTGGTCTGAAATATGAAAATACATATCCAAGTTACACACAAATATTATAAAAACAGTATAAAGCATTTTAAAATTGTGTGTTCGACAGAAAAGAAAAATCATTCTGGCTGAGTTAATGGCAATCCTTTTACAAAATACAGGATTTTTTTGTTTGTTAGTGCCATATTTAGTCAGTGATTATGTATAGGAAGGTATTACACTATATGTTTGCACTGACCAAGTGTACACGATTTAACAAGCACAGCATAATTTTACAATTCACGGTCAGGTGGGGGTTTTATAATTGTTGAGGGGCACTTGATCACAACCTATTCTTCCAACAGCGCAAGGTGCGCTAATGAGAAACGTGACTACCACACCCGAACGCAATTAGCCTCGAGTGCACTTGGGCTACAAACAGCTGACTTCGCAAAAATGACAAATGCTGCATTAATGCGGTGAGGTGAGTGCTTAAACGATTCATAAGATGGGGAAAAAACGGAAGAATTAAACATTACGGATACGGTTTAACTGCAAACTGGAGAATCAGGCAATTTTATACAAGTCTGATGAGGGCCGAGCAAAATCCCTTCTGAGACACATTTTAATAGCTAAAGGCCTGGTAAATTTCTTTGCTGGCAACATATTAACCCAAAAACAGAGAAAAGGAAATGCTTTTATTGCGAGCTAGAAGCAACAATGAAGTAATTATTCACAGTGAGATGTTTTAATGAGATTTGGACTGAGAGGAAACTACAGCAAGCAAAAATCAGCTTTGTGTTCGTGTGTGTGTCTTCTTATATGTCTTTAGCCACATGCACACTATAGACAGATATGGTTGTCAATCCTCTTCTGTAAACACACACACACACACAATCTCATGTTCAAATTCTGACTGTTACCTAAAATAAATGAAATCATCAAATACCAGTAGGAAAACACGATAAATTTGCACAGAATTACCCTGCATGTAGTGGCTGAACATGTAAAGTTCTTCAACATAAAAGCATGACATTTTCATGAGATCTCCAGACGGCACATGTCACTTGCTCCCATTATTTACACAGAAATTATCTTTTTTCCCCCCTCTATTTTTCAGACACAGAACAAATACAACAATACGAAGCCCACCTGAACAAACACAAAGGGAACCTGATAGAGAGACAGACATAATTATGAAAAATTGACCACGTCAATTCTGAGCAAGTAAGCGTGAAACAGCTGGACGCCGAGGAGAACTTGCCGGTCCCATACTTCCTAATCATGTATAATCGTTACGATTACCACACGGTGTGACCCGTAGCCTTTAATATCAAAGACAGGTCAGGCTTGCGGTGCACGGGGGGGGTCAAACACACACACACTCATACATGCTCCATGTTTACTGCACTATATACTCAACCACTTCCAGAAACCTGCTTTAACATATGGAGTTAATTTTAGAACTGATGCACTTGACTGGGTAAGTGCAAGAAAAAATAGAGATAAAGAAAGACAGAAAATAGGAGGGGAAAATAAGAGAGGGAATGGAAAATGCATATGCCATTCTGCAAAAAATGTATCATAATTAGCAAGTTATGACAACCCCGAGGTGTCTGTGTCTCAGATTAAAACAAAGGATAGGTGAAGCTAAAAAAAGTAATTTTGCAACAGCATAACAAAACATTAGGAACCACCCAGAACACCCCAAAAAGAGTACAACAACCTAACAACATTCAGAGCACCTTAATTATCACATAGCAACAGCTTAGCAATCTCCTACCCTAGCAACTGCACATGGACACATTAAAATACCCTACTGACCACTCAGCAACACTCATGCAACCACCAAGAAAACCCTAACACCAACAAAGCAATGCATTAACATCACTGAGAGCAGCCTAATAGTCACCTAGTAAACACCTAGCAACATCCTAGCAACCAGTAACAACAATGAATAACTCACTCATAACTACATTGTAACCCCTCAACAACCATTTAAACACCCTAACAACACCATAGCAACACGCTAACAACATCCTAATAGCCACTTCTAGAAGACCTTTGTCTAGGCATAGTAACATACTAAACCACACAAAATATCATAATAACCACCTAGCAACACCTTAGAAATCTCCCAGAACTCCCTAAACATAACCAAGCAAAAGTTCAAAAACATTAGAGACAAAAATATGCAAATACAAAGACCCACGGACACTAAAACACCTAGAACATGCGTATAATGAGCAAACAACACTTTAGAAACCAACTCAACCCACATGAACTGAATTTAACATACTAAAATAGCCAGAACACCCGAGAAACCTCCCAGAAGACCCTAGCAACCGAACAGAAAAACACTTAAACACCCTAATAACAATCTAGCAATGCCTTAGAAACCAACCCAACTGACACGACTGCATTAAATATACTAAACACCCAGAACAACCCAACAACCACCTAGAAACACCCTAGAAACGTCCAGGAAGACCATAAGAACACCCTAATAACCACCTAGCAACACTTTAGAAACCTCCCAATGGTTACTTCACAGTCGAACACTAAGGAACACCAGGAAAGTCTGCTAGTTCAGTTGCATTGCTCCAGACCAAATACAATGTTGATTTTTTTCATATTTTTTTTTTTTTTTTTTTTTTTTTTTTGGTGCAGTTTGCTTTCACACTGCACTTTTTGCAAGTGAACCAGAAACTGTAAACAAAACCACTCCTGTGCTTAAGGTCATCCATTCATTGGTTTATCCATTTAACCGTAACAGAGTTCGTTTGGAAGCAGACTGAGACCACCTCTTCAGCTAGGTCTCTGTACGGTTGTTTGGTCTGCACCCGAGTGTGAGTGCTGTATTCACACCTGCCCAAAAGATCCGCACCAAGGTGGGAAAAAAACTTGAGTTTGATTCAATCGAACCAAAAAGACAGGTGTGAATACACCCTAAAACACCCAGAACACCATAATATTGAGGCAGCAACACCTTAGAAACCAACCCAACCCATATGAACTGCATTTATCTACTAAACACCCAGAACACCCCAATAACCACCTAGAGGACACCCAGAAGACAACATAAACTGCATAGTAACACTAAAACACCCAGAATACCCTAAAAACTATCTGGCAACACCTTAGAAACTAACCAAACCTACATAAATTGCACTGCATTTAACACCCAGAACACCTTAGGAACATGCCAGATGTTTTTACAAGAGGATTTCTGAAACATGTGTAACACTTTATTTTACAGTGTCTTTGCTACACGCGTTACATACTTATTATAGTAATAACAGTAAATGATGCATAATTTCATGCAACTAATCCTAAAGCTAACCCTAATCCTAACCCTTCCCACGTATTAAGAATAATTCATAATTAATATTACTCAGTACTGAACTGTGTAACTACACTGTAACGAGGACACCTTAAGTGTAACCACCAGTTTAGATTTTATCAACCAGACATTTTAATATTTTTTTGCAGCCATCCAGACCTAAAACTAAATGTGAAGCATTGACTGTGCGTTACACCGGGATCCGAGTTCAGCTCAGTATTCAGAGCAGATATAGTTCCCACATCCCCTGTAAGTAATTTCAGTTTTATAATCTAGTTCTAGTTCCGGTGAACGTGAAGGGATATACAACGGTAGAAAGGCAATCAACGTGTATTTCACTGGAGGGACACTAATTTCGAGATGCAGTGGATTTATCTACCCACTGTAGGCTAATTATCATGTTGTGTACTTGTTTTCGCCCTGAGCTTACAGTGTGTTTCTGCAGCATTGAGAGATAACCTCTTTCAACCATTGGCTGCAGTGGGTCACTGACGTGAGTTCTCTGATTCCACACTGTGGAAATCACGTCTTGTTTCCTGTGCGGTTCATAATCAAAGAAAACATGCTGGTTACTCTGAATCCTGAAATCAATGGTTTTCTTTCCCGTCATAAAGTCTGCCTGAAAGCTTGCCAGCACCGAGGTCCTTGTAAAAGAGGAGAAAAGCATGTAAATATGCAACTAATAAAAGCTTTTGGTTTGCGCATTTGTGATCCAGGCATTAACATAAAACTTCCGTCTCTTGTGTGGCCTCCGATCATCTTAAGAAAAGATTGATTTTTATTGGCTGAGACATGGCAGCAAGCCTCTGGAAGGAACATGCTCTTTATGACAAACATCTGGAAAAGCCCTTTTGAAAGTCATAGTGAGAAACGCTGGGTGTGATATACAAGGGAGGCATAACAAGACACGTCTAATTGTCTGTTTACCGGTGGAGGTCTGTGACAGGTTCTGGCCAAGGGGCGATTACCAGCCATCTGGATTGGCAGCTCGTTGTCGCACATAAAAACCTGATGACGGGTTTCTTTCAGTCCTCGGGGGATTGTGAACGCTGAGAACACACCTTACCACTACCACTGTCCTAATGTGAGTCTCGTGCTGTCAGAACTCACGCTGGGTTTGAAGGATTATCTGAGGTGTACTAACCAATTTTTCTTCATAAAGAAATGAGAGGCGTTTGATGTAAAGTTGGGAGTTTCACCACATAGCTACATATTTAAAAGGCAATCAATCATGTCACCTGTGATTTTTTTGTTGCACTTGAGGGACGCTTCTAAATGGCGTAATGTACGGTATTTATAATCAAAGCTATAAAAAACAACGGGCAGGCTTTGAAATGCTAAATAAATCTCCAAAACGTGCTGAGTACCTGTAGCTAGGTGGTAACAAATGTTAATTAAATAACTGCTTTTCATAGCCATAAAAAACTGCAAAATGCAATACTGTAGTACAGTGATGGCATCAAAGGATAATAGCATACCATGAAAAAGTACTTCAAATAAAAGTTCAGAATACCACAATATTACCACGGTATTTGTGAAAAATCCAACAAACAAACACAGTATTGGAATAAACGCAGCATTCAAACAACAACAACAAAATTGTCTAACTATGGTAGACATCAAGAAAATTATAGCAAGTTGAGAAATGATATTGCTAATATATTGCTATTGAACATATAGAAACTACATAAAAACCACTATGGGATTCCATTATAATTTTGAATACTATTATATTTACAATACCCATTGTATCTCTAAATAAAATTTAAATAATTAATGTTAGTATGTATGTAATAGTAATACCATAAGTTATCATATCCAAATTGCTATGGCAATTCTATGGCACTTTATAAAAAATGTTGCATTACTCATCTGATGTTGATTTCGGCTGTGACATCACCACCCAAAAAAATTGTAAATTGTCTCTGAGGAGCTTTGTTTTGACAGTTTTATAAGGTCATTATATCAAGCTTATGGCAGCAGGAACAACAAGACTCTTATGGCTACAAACGCCTCCCTTGCGCTCTCTTACCCTGCTTAACCATCATTCTCTCAACCTGCTGCTACGACTGACGGCTGTATATTTCTACAAGTCGACAGGACCACAGCGCTCGTGGGCCCTCTCAGACCCTAAATCAACGTCAAGTCTGTTTGTATTCGCTTTGATGGAGTGTGTGTGATTCTAATGCAATCCAGGGATAAAACACCTGGACCACCTGATTCTTTTGGATGTGAAATTATTATTAATTTTTTTTCTAGCAGAACCGTAACCACCGTAGACATTGGGACTGTCTTACATCCTTAACACACCTCTCCGCTATTGTTTGACACAAGCTTTTAGAGCTTTAATAACCATTTATTGGTTGTGTCGGCCCAACAAGCCATACAATACACAAAACCTAAGCCGGAGCAATTTTAGCATGGTTTTTCCCACTATTTCAAAGCTTGAGGGAGTTTTCCCTCACAAAAAAACTACCACCAGCATGTGACTGTATTTCAGCATCTCCTTGTCACAACTTAGGATCAGCAACGTGCCGTAAAAAAAAAAAAGTAATGCTTGACATCTTAACCGCAGTCTTCAGGAAATTCGCCCTTCTTATAATACACTGAAAGACTCCAAGGCATTCCCTGGGTCCCATCTAACATGTTTTGTTATTTAAAACCAGTCCTGTTCAAACTGAGAAGCCGACCCATCAGCCGTTAATACAGTAGGCTTGAGACAAACTCAAGGGAGGGAGCGTACTCTATTACGGAAATGTCTCTAGTCTTTAAACAATGTAAACTATCACAAGCAATTAGGTGCCTTCTAGCTTGACTCCTCTGGTTCGGCGCTGTGCAAATAACAGGCTTTTACTTCCTGTACTAGAAGCCCAGACAATGTGACACCATCGGGTACCAAGAGAGGTTTTGATTTATTCATACTGCAAACAGACTAGCTAAGGCTATGTCAAATAAAAGCTAGTGAATGTCTCCAAGTATAAAATCCGTGTGTACTGCTGAAGTGAAACACTCGCTTGAGATTTACCTGCTGTCATAACTGGGCAAAAATGAACTGTCATTAAGTATATTTATTTGTTTATTAAATATCTGTCATTAGCAGTGATTAAAAACCCATACACAGACAGATCCGACTTATTTCTAGAGACTTGGGGCTGGGGATATTTGACTTGAGCTAGTAAACAACCCCCTAGCTACATCCTAGCAACTCATAACACTCATAACACCCTAGCATATACCCAGCACAACTTCAACATTATCCAGAACACACGAGCAACCACCCAGCAACAATGCCCTGTCAACAAACCACAAGACCCCAGCATGTGTCAGTAGCCAGGTATCCTTTACAGATTCACTCAAAATGTTTGCAATATTTTATAAATGTAGATAAAATACCTATTGAGAATTGATGGCGTTTCCATTAACTGATGTTATGTGACTACTTCTCATGATAAGTCATAGCAACGAATGTTGGTAGGTTTACGTATATCACAGCCACTGTACTAACCATTATTTTTAATCGAAAGAGACGTATGTGTAAATGTTTATTTAAGTAGCTTGGAGAACTGATTCTGAGACGCTTCGGAAAGGCGCCGTGGTGCAGCTGGTATAAACACAAGTATTGAATAGAGTGGCCACGATCAGCTCTTGTTGCTGTGTCGGAGCCATAATGCAGAGTACATAAGGGGTTGTACAAGCAATAATGGCAAGGAAAGCCCTTTATACTTGAGAGCAGCCACGTATGAGGAGTTTCTTGGAGGTTATAGTACATTCAAAAAGTTTTCATTGCAGTTTCGCACTATATTGCTTTTTCGAATTGCCCGAAAAAACAACTCGTGAGTTTATTTTTTTTGCAATATATGGAATTTGTTGCAAAATGTATGCTTTTCCATTAGCCATATTTTCAATTTGCACAATTTGAAGAGTATTGGAGGTGCGGCTAGTGATTTTGAAATGATTTAGATGAAATTATAGATTTTTGCAGTTCCATTTGGTGCCACTAGTGGTACGTAAATTACATGCATTAACTTTTAAGCAATTGCATTTTCATTATGCTTCCATCATTAATCTTTCTGTTTAAGATGCAGATTTTTTTTTTTCTCTCTCATTCCGCACTGATCTGAGTGGAACAGAACACTAATGCATTAATTGAGTTTAACACATTCTAATCTCTGTAGAGCTATTCAAAACCTGAGAGGAAAATGGAGGCCAAATATGTGTCAGAGAAGACAGGGTCAGAGAGCTGACCTCTAATTTAGGAAATGGTTCTATTCCTCGAGGTAATTAGCCTGTCATCTTTTAAAATCCCCCTCCATACCCTTAACAGGAAGTCATAGGACAGGCCGCAATGTCTGGCTCAGGCCATTACAGAATAAAGATACATAGCTATTTGAACTTTGACCCCTTGCAACTTCTTTCCCAGCCTCTTGGGCAGTGTATATTATTTTAACTTGCTGATAAAGATAAAATAACAGCTAGCCTCTAACCTCGGTTAATAAAATGAATCACTGACTTTCAAGGACACAATGGTAAAACACATTCACCTCTGTGCAGACCTAACAAATACAAACAAGTTTGGGGCCAAATAAAATGTGAGATGCACTTGTGATATGCAAGCTTACAGCAAGTGCACCTTTTCCCTCCACCTCGTAGAACAACACATCCATGCATTATCTGAGATCCTTGAAAATATATCTTATTATAATACATGTCACCCTTTGCCCTGAACACCAAACACTAGGCTGACTTGAAAGCTGTGACTCATTTAAAAAAGTTTGCATTTGTCGGCCACATATGTCATTGACACTGGCTCATTACAGAAAAGTAACTATTACATTCCAAAGAAAGAAATTACTGTACATTAATGTTTTATAATGGTTACTTTCTGAGATAATACACCCTCACTGATGTATTCAGCTGACAAATGTGATCTCCACAGGGTGTAGCCTGCGTAATGAGATGAGAGAGATAAAGTGTTACTTTTGCAGCAGTGAATGCTGGGAAGCTTTAAGGGTCAGGGTAAAGGTGCACATGCTAAGCTGAGGTTTATCCAGTAGTCTTGCACACTCACCCTCTGTTGTTGTTGAAAGCTGTAGGATCGGCGGCGGTCATCAGGTTCCTCCTCCTGCTTGGCCTGCTGGAACTCTTGTCGCAGACGATGTATCCGGTCATGGTTGCTGGGTGCCAGTCGGTTGCTATAGAGGAGAGTGGAAAAACAATCATATATCCTCATTTATGAGATCACCATTGATCCTGACATCAACATGAGAAGAACAAAGACCAGATGGTACACTACAGATGACAGCACTTGAACAAGGTACAGAACATCTCGTATCCTTATAAGAATACAGCTTGTTTCCTGAATCAATAGCACAAGCACCATTTGAGCCCATGTTCCACTATCCATTTTGCTAAATTACACGTATGGACACAGTCCATTACTTTTTCCACATTTGGCTTGTGCTCACCGGCATCTTGAGAACATGAAACGGACCAAACATTTCCGCAAAGGACTCCCTAGTGAACCATGGGCAATGATACATGTCCCTCCTACGACAGAGAGTCAAAGGCCCACATCTCAGCCCCACACCCCCTTAGAGAACTCAGAGAGACTCATTTGCATTCCTTTCATTAAGAGCTGGGGAAAGTGACCGTCAATAGGAATCAATAAGCCTTGTCCCGCTAATCAAAACCCTGCTTTTTATCTACTCCACCGCATGGGCTGCTGGTGACAAACCCCTCATTATGATACAGCATCCTGTTTGATAATACGGATAATTTGTACAGAGAGCGAGTGAGAGATAACTGAGGAAGGTAATCCTCAAAAAAGGGGTGAAAAAAAATTATAATTGAGAACACAAAGAGGAAAAAGATTAAGATTGCAAAAACATGGGACAGCATAGAGATTGGTAATTCAGCATACGGATGAACAACGGAGATGTCATCTCTGAGGGGAGCTGATACAGGTGGCTAATCCTCCATTGATGCTGATAGCTTACTTAAGATGAGATGTCTGGTCTAAATGTGCTCGTAATTGTAGATCGCAAGCAGGAACAGCCCACTGACTAAAATGGTCACTCTGACACATCGCCAATCACCCTTCATTAAATCTGCCGCTAAATAGCCTGCCATAAAAACCAAATGGAGCTGAATGAGAATCGTATGAGTAGTGATGACTGAACATCCTTGTTCTGTTGTTCCTAGCAGCCATTAGAATCAATTGTATTAGCTTTACTTCATTTAACGCCCTGTTCCTATATTCAGATGTGGTGTTGGAAGAGCTTGAAGGCCATCAAATGCATTTCAAAGGTGGAGAAAATGGAAGTATTGTAAATTAAGTGAATCAATGAGCCGTGTGTATTTGGTGTTGCAGATACAGGCAGGTAATCTACTCACTTTTAAAGGGCCAAATCTTATATGTGTCCATTAAAATAGTTTATTCACCATTACCAGGTATAATAAACCACTAAAACAGGCTCAGCAAGGCATTTCAAATCCATTTTTAAAAGTGAGATGCTATCAATATGAGAGTTCTGGGCTAAAAGTAAGATTTTTGTAAATGCCATTTGATAACTTATCATAAAATGTGCAAAGTGTATCAACTTCATCCACTGACATTTACTGACATTTTAGCAAAAGTAGAAACTTGAAAAAAAATCTGTTCTCAAAGAAACGTCAAGCAGTTGAAGGGTGAAGGAAGCTCAGGACGATAAATTTAGAGGAAACTGCAAATGAGACATGAAGTCTTTGCTCTTTTGTATACTGTGATGAGATTCAATTGCAGTAATCGTAGACATTTTTCATAGACAAAGTCTGTAGACTTTTGATGACCACTCTCAGCTGCAACTTCAACACAAAGCAGTCAAGCCTGAGAAAAATAAACAAATCACTCGGCCTTTGCCACACATCTGTAAAGGGAAATAAATTTGGCCATTAGCTCCTGTAAACATGTGATTACACATTAGCATCAGATTGCTAGAGAAACGCTAACAAGCTTTGAGCAGTACATAGGAAACTTGCAAACAAACTTTGGTAGAAAGAACAATAGACAGGAAATAAAATACACCCTAATCTTATTCATGACACCATTTTTTTTGTGGGAAACCTAATTCTGATGTAAACTATCTGCAGTAGCATGTAACAGGCATGGCTGACATCAAAGATTTAGCCATATGATTGGATTAAAGCTTGTTTTTCAGGAGACGGTGGACTCCAGTATTGACACTAAACCATTATTCTACACTCCTATTAAAGCCTGTGTCGTATCTATTCCCTTTTTTCCATTAGGAGATGAACAGGGATGGTTTCATTAGCTTAATCCTCCTGCCTAGGAACAGCCTTCCTCTGAATCCTCTGACTCCAAAACAAACAGCAGAGATTTGGTCATAATTGCCTACACAAGACCCTGGAAAGGTTAAAGCGACCATAAGCTGAGTCACTCAGTTCGGTAACCAGCTGAGGCTTGTGATCAACCCAGTAAACAAACCAAATGACCAACCTACAATGACGTTCCATTGTGGTTAAAAAGGTCGATTTAGAAAATCAAAGTGAACTTTTACAACCACAGATGTGGACAAGACCACTATGAGTCATCAGGAAATTACAAGATTGGCAAACAATTAAAACACTGAATTGTCATAGGGGAAGTCAAGCTATACTAATGAAATAAGTTTAAATGAAATAATGCTATAAGATAAACTGAAGAAGTTTAGACCACAAGGGCAGCAGTTCAATTACTATAAACTATAAATAATCGGTGTCTTTGGACGTTCTGGTATAAAATTCCTGCAAAAGTGGCACTTGGAATTAGAAGTTGGAATCATAATAAAGCACATGTGTGTTAAGTGCTGGCAGTAGCCCATCTTGTTTACTCTATCTATTCAATCCTCCCTTACAAAAGAAGACAGATCTTTTCAGTGGAGTCCATGAACACTCCATCACCACCGCACATGATTAGTCTCGGTGCATGCTTGACATCAGGTATCATGTGGTTTATAAATACCTCCAGGCATGCATCAATGTCAGCCATTTGGACTGGCTTAACAAGACCTCGCAAAGACTCATAGAAATTTGCGTTAATAAAGCGGCGACAATTAGAAAAAATGCACCCATAAGCCAAACAATGGATGTGGGTGAGGAGTGGTAGAGTATGAGGGGAGGATGATGAGGGATGGCTTTGCCCAGCCTCTTGTTTATGCATTAGATTAAAGGTCAGGCAGTTTGCAACTTGAAGCCGGCTTAAAGGACGGGCCCGTGTTGTTTGAGCGCACAGCCTCTCCTCCTGGAGATGTCTTCGTGTTTATTTTCATCTCTCCTCCCTAAAGAGAGATTCAAGGGGGAAACAGTCTGACAGTAAAGCAATTAAAGGCAGAGGAAGATAAAATATCCATATGCCACAGCATTTAACAAGCCAGCAGTTTCATTCTCCCAATACAATGAGACTCATTCAATATCTGTCTGTGTTCTCTGACTGAAAGGTCATTTTGCGATTGTCCGCACCCCGTTTGCTCGGCCTTTCCCCATCCTTTTCTTGTTCGTTGTATTCATTTCTTGTGTACGCACACCCCTTTCCTATTCCTGACTCTCTCTCAATATGCTGAATAACACCTTTTGCCTGTTTACTTTACAGCCCCAGAAAGCAATTTCTCTGAAGACAGAAGGTTATTGTTGCAGATTAAACTCTCTGAATCGAGTGTGAATCATGGGTAGCACTGACATCAGAGGCGTTGGACTAAACAGGGCTCCTCACCTGTTCTTGCTCAGAGAAAACTCGATGTGGCAGTACAGAGATTATGCCTAGTTAAAACCATAACGAAAGGAGGGAAGAAAAGAAACCAAAGAGGCAAAACCCCACTGGGAGACATCAAGTGAAACAATCAAAGTTATTACAATTTGCTTTATGGATACAGTGCTCGCAGATTGGCAGACTGATCTGGTCTAGCAGTAGAATGTGGAATGCTTTGGAAGAGATGAATGAATCTAATATTAAGTCTGATGTTGTAAATCTTTCTCTTATAAACGCTGCCAAAAAAGCACCTGGGACGCTGACGTATGACTGAGCTTGTTTCTTTGTGTGTCTTATCTTTGGATTGGTCATGATGCAATAAAAAATCCAATAAAAAATTATCACTCACTCTCACAGAATTTCAATCCTGTATGGCATTCACTCTTCTGTGGGCAAATTTCTAAGTACACTAAAAGTCAGTGGTTGTTGAGTTGTTGAGTCAAAAGTCTATTGTTGCTGAGACCAACAGCAGAGTGAATAGATGATGACAGAATTTGACTTTCGACATGGTTTGTACATGGTTTAAGATGGTAAATTGGTGGCCCAAGCTAGTCTAGATAGGGCAGATGGACTAACAGCTGGATTTGGACCTGGATTTTTAACTGGTCCAAGCTGTTTATTCATTGTCATTTAATGATTAAATGGACTAGCAGTCCTGGTTTGAACCTGTGTAGCCCTATGGGAATTTTGGATATTTCCTAAAATCATTATTTTTATTTTGTTTATTTTCTTTAAAATGTAAATTTCATGATGTTAAAAATGTATAAATAATGTTTGTGTGTGTTAAAAAATTGAGTTAATTAAAATGTATATACCCGGAAAAAAGATCCAATCAGCAATCGGGGTGAGAGGTCGCGAGGTGGAGGAAGAAACAGATCGGGGAAAGAAGATTGGGGAAGAGGAGTGAGAATCGCGCTGTGACTGTCACGTTAGAAATTTGGTAAAACACCAAGTTAATGTTTGTGATAGTACATGTACTTGTAGACTGCACGAAGAGTGAGTTACAGACATTTTTATAGAAGTTTACAGTGTGTAAGCGTGAAGTTTATGGTTTTGCGGAACTCGGTCAGAGTTTTCCACGAGGAGAAAGAGTGAACTGCTAGTCAGAACGATTTAGTTATAAGGACTTTGCCAGCGAGTAGCCTGCTCGGTTGCCTTTTTGTGCATCGTCTGAAAAAATGCACTCATCTCCAGAACCATTCCCTGCATAGCTGTCGGACGACGTCTTCAATCACCAGCATCGCAAGCATCGCGTTGCCGCGGCGTGAATGACGACACGCCTGTCAGCGCTACAACAGCAGTGAGTTTTTTTTTCTGCGCCACAGCGCGAAGCGGCCATTGTGTTTAAGGTCTCCCCGCTCCCAAGCCACACTTCAGGCCTGCAACGTGTCCTCCTATGACTGTTGGGGTATTCATTTTATCTCATTGAGTGGCCATTTAGTCATTTTGCCGGCTTTGTTTTAATTTTGGGGTTATTTAATTGTGTTTCATTTGAATTGCACTTGATATTTGAACTGTATATATTATGTACATATTTTATTTTTCCAGTAAATAGTTCAAACGAATTTCTGTTGAAGATTTGCATTACATTGGGTTTATGACATTTATAATTTTGATACTTGAGGCAAGATATTGAGTTTATAATAGACTGGTTTAAAGTGAAAGTATTTAACACTACTGATTAAGATAAGTGATCTGTGAATTGACGTTTATTTCACTTACATTATTGATAGCCATTTAAAACGGGTGGAATATTAATGAAACTATAAAAGTTTGTTAATTTAACCCAGCATTTGAGAAACCTACATACAATTAGTGTTTTACCTTAATTTGGATATAAAGACATTGCATCACCACTTTGCATTAGTTAAGTTGCATAAGTTAGAAGCTGCTATTAAGGTAAACAGTAACAAGTGATAATTAGGGAATTACATTTAGTGCATTAATTAATTTAGAGAGAGATTTTTTGATAAATAGGAATTCGGGGAGCGTACTCCACAATAATAGCTAGACATGCTAGGGGGCGCTACATAAAATGGGGGCTCATCCGGGATCAATAATTAATGCAATCAACTAATTTGTAATTTGATGCTAATAGCGTTAGCTGTTAAATTGTTGAGAGTTTCTTAAGTAAATTTTCATAAGATACTAAATACGCTAAATTAAGGTAATATCTGTTGACAATTAGCTTGGATTTTATTTATTAGCTATTTAAAAAAAAATAAAATAAAAAATAAGTCAAATAGTTTAAGCTAAAAAACCCAAAAGAAAATGGAGGCTAAGTGTAGCACTGCAGAATTAGTTCAAGAGCTCAAAGACTGGTGCAGAAGAGAAGAGCTGGATGATGCACATTCCCTCATGGTACTGATTCCAGAAGACGTTGCAAATGCCCAGATTGAAGAAGCTCTAGGAACTATCAAAGCCTTAGGGCGAGTGCGAGTGAGAGGACGGACTGTTAGTCTGAAGCTGGAAAGCCACAGGGTGCTATGCGAGTGTAAAGAGACAGTGGACCCCACCAAAGTCCCTCCTGAATTGTTGCCAGAGGGCAAGATGAAAAAATGGATGATTGTTATTGCTTCTGAAAGTCATAATCCGTCGACTCCGTTTAAGAGTCTGTTCGAAGAACCTCCTGAGAGTGGCTCAGCAGAGTCTATTATTCGTGCGGTGGGTGATTTGTTGACTAAGATGGGGACACCATCAGGTGACAACAGCAGTTACCGTCGTCTGAGAGTGTTCTCCGGTACCTTGCCAACTCCAGTTGGAGAAGAGTCTCTTGAGCATTGGTTAGAACATGCACGTCTGATGGTCGAGGAGAGCGAGTGTTCCACTAAGGAGAAACGACGACGTATCATGGAAAGTCTGAAAGGTCCTGCGCTAGCTGTTGTAAAGGCTGTGCGGACTGCTGATCCAGAGGTTAGTCCTGCTCTGTGTTTAGAAGCCCTTGAGAGTGCTTTTGGGTCTGCTGAGACCGGCGAAGACCTGTATTTTGCCTTTAGATTGCTACAGCAGCAACCAAAGGAAAAGTTGTCTGACTTTCTTAGGCGCATAGAGTTGTCATTGACCAAGGTAGTTCGTCGCGGAGGTCTCCCTACAAGCCGTGCTGACCGTGCTCGAGTGGAGCAGCTGCTGAGAGGTGCTATTCACTCCGATATGATGCTTGTCCAGCTCAAACTCAGGGAGAGGAAGGAAAATCCTCCATCATTCTTGGAACTGCTGAGTGAGATCAGAAGTGAAGAAGAGTACGAGTCATCAAGGACGAAGCTGAACACCTCTGTTCAGAGAGTTCACACAAACCCTGCTACAGACAATAGACAGGATGATGTTGAGCGTTTGAGAACAGAAATTCAAGAACTCAAGTCGATGTTCACTGCCATGAGTACTGTGCCTAACAAGGTAGGAGCAGATAGCAAAGGACCTGTGTTAATGACAAAGATGCACACTCCAGAGATAGGTAGTGATAGTGAGGTAGCTGTTTTAAGAAAACAAGTGAAAAACTTGCAAAAGCAAATGACAAGCCATAAGCTAAGAGTCTCTGAATCCCCTACTTCAGTTCTTCGAGTAGAGCCATCAAGACAAACCCATAGTGAAAATAGAAAGCAACCATCTAACGACTCGGATGGGAACTTTTGTTATCGCTGTGGTGAAAACGGCCATTACTCTGCCAAATGCCAGAATGCTGAGAATCAGGCCAAAGTTATTCGAAAGCTGATACACGCTCTAAAGAAAGCTAAACAGGGTGATCTATCTTCTCAAGCATCAGGTGATTGTCACACCGTGTGCTCAGCTAAGAAAAGCGAAGTAACCACCCTTGAAAGAGGCATTCCTCCAGGATTGATCGGGCCCTGTTCCATCATCCCAGTGAAGATAAATGGCCAGCACTGTGATGCACTTCTGGATAGTGGCTCTCAAATCACAATTATCTTCGAGCCCTGGTATGAGCACCACTTACCTGATGTCCCAATCCAGCCAGTGTCAGGGTTGGCAATATGGGGTTTAAGCGAAACCAGTTACCCCTACCTGGGATATGTCGTAGTGGAGATGGAATTTCCAGAGAAGGTTACCGGGGCAAAAGAGACACTTTCCGTCCTTGCTCTGATTTGCCCAAGTTCAAAAAGTCCTGAAAAGACCCCTGTGATCCTAGGAACAAATGCAAACCTGTTCCAGAGACTGTCTATGCTCTGCAAGGAGACCACAGGAGTGGACATTGCACAGACCCTTGGCATTAAGGCAAAGAACTCCATTTGTCACACAGACAAACCAACAACTGAGGGTGAAGAGGATGAAGTTGCATGTGTGAAGTGGATGGGTCCAGGCTCACTAACCTTACCTCCTGGTGGTGAATGCTGCGCCATCTGTGAAGTGGAGTTGAAGAGGCCTCTGGGTAAAGACATGTTAATGGTTGAGGCATCACCCACCGCTCCATTACCATCCGGAGTACTGCTGCAGCCTATGGTCGTGCATGGTACTGCAGTGGATGATCACCTCACTATCCTTATCCAGAATGAGTCAATGAAAGACACCGTCATTCCAGTTGGAACTGTCTTAGGCCAGCTGTGTCACGTTGATCCAGTCATTCCACCTCTGAAAGTTGAAACTGAGGCCGCGACTGTACCAGAGTTAGACCCGCAACTGATCCAGTTTGGCGACTCGCCCATACCATTACAATGGAAAGCACGACTCCGTCAAAAGTTATGTAAGCGAGCAAACGTATTCTCATTGTTTGAATGGGATGTTGGCCTGGCAAAGGATGTGGAACACCATATCAGGATGACCGATGCAAAGCCATTCAGAGAACGTTCAAGACGTTTAGCTCCTGCAGATATTGACGATGTTCGTCAGCACTTGCAAGAGTTGTTAAAGGCTGGTATAATTAAGGAGTCACGTAGCCAATATGCATCACCAATTGTGATTGCCAGAAAAAAGACTGGGCGTATCAGAATGTGTGTTGACTATAGGACCCTTAATAGGCGGACAATTCCAGATCAGTACACGACTCCTCGCATAGACGATGCGTTGGATTGTTTAACTGGGAGCAAATGGTTTTCTGTCCTTGATTTACGTAGTGGCTACTACCAGATCGCCATGGCGGAGGAGGACAAAGAAAAAACCGCCTTCATTTGTCCCCTTGGATTTTTTCAATTTGAAAGGATGCCCCAAGGCATAACTGGAGCGCCTGCGACGTTCCAAAGACTTATGGAGAAAGCTGTCGGCGATATGAATCTCCTTCAGGTGTTAGTTTATTTGGATGATCTCATAGTCTTTGGACGTTCTTTAGAAGAACACGAAGAACGCCTCATGCGAGTGTTAGATAGGCTTGAAGAGGTAGGGCTAAAACTCTCCCTTGACAAGTGTCAATTTTGTCAACCCAGGGTTAAGTATGTGGGTCACATAGTGTCCGCTGATGGTGTTGCTACTGACCCTGAAAAGCTAGAGGCAGTCGCTAGGTGGCCTATGCCCACAGACCTTAAGTCATTGCGGTCTTTTCTAGGTTTCTGTGGGTATTATCGACGCTTTATAGCAAACTACTCTGTGATTGTTAGGCCCCTCACTGAACTGACAAAGGTTTATGCACCCACCCAGCGTGGAAGGAAGCAAACCGCAGACAAGACCAAGACATATTTTAAAGACTCAGAACCATTCAGTGACCGATGGGATCAGTCCTGCACGGATGCATTCAATCGTATCATTCAGTGTCTGCTCAATGCACCGGTACTGGCATTTGCTGATGCCAATAAGCCATATGTTCTACACACTGATGCAAGTTTCAAAGGGCTTGGTGCCGTACTGTATCAGGAACATCCAGAAGGGTTAAGACCGGTGGCGTTTGCCAGCAGAAAGTTGAGCTCTTCTGAACAGCGATACCCTGTACATCAGCTAGAGTTCCTTGCGTTGAAATGGGCTGTCGTGGATAAATTTCATGACTACCTTTATGGAGTCAAGTTCACTGTATGCACCGACAATAACCCGCTGACTTACGTACACCGGACGTGTATTCATTTCCGTCTCAGTTACACCTCAGCTCACTGGAACAACTATCAAAAGCTGACTTGATGACTGCCCAGAAGAGGGATACTGTGATCAGACGGGTGATTGAGGCATTGAAACAGGGAGTTTGGCCTAGCAACAAAGACTTAGACCCAGAGATGCTACTGATGAAGAGGGAAGTTGGCAGACTTGTGAGAAGAGATGGACTTCTGTACAGAGCAAGCAAGAAAGATGCAGAGGAGGCATTACAGCTTGTGCTGCCTGCTGAGTTCAGAGAAGCCGTGTTGCACTCTCTTCATGATGACATGGGCCATTTAGGTGTGGAGAGGGTAACGCAACTCCTAAGAGCAAGATTTTACTGGCCCAAAATGGCTCATGATGCAGAGGAGTATGTGAGGAATTGTGGACGGTGCATTACTTGTAAAACACCTGCCAAGAAAGCTGCCTCTCTACACCAAATCACCAGTAGTGGTCCTATGGACCTTGTGTGTATTGACTTTTTGTCAATGGAGCCCGATTCCAGGGGCATTAGTAACATCCTGGTTGTGACCGATCACTATACCAGATATGCACAGGCCTTTCCTGCAAAGAATCAGAAAGCCCTGACAGTAGCTAAGATCCTAGTTGAAAAGTTTTTCATTCACTATGGCCTACCTGTTAGGATTCATTCTGATCAGGGAAGAGATTTTGAGTCGAGACTGATAAGAGAACTGCTGACAACTTTGGGCATACGGAAATCACGAACGACTCCGTATCACCCTCAAGGGGACCCCCAGCCGGAGCGGTTCAACCGTACGCTGCTCTCTATGTTGGCTACATTAGGGCAAGAGAAGAAGAGATCCTGGAGTCAGCATGTAGCTTCATTAGTGCATGCGTACAACAGCACAAAAAGTGATGCAACGGGATACTCTCCGTACTACTTAATGTTCGGTAGGGAAGCTAGACTGCCTGTAGACCTGTGCTTTGAAACTTCAAAAGATGGAACTCAGGAGAGGAATCATTTTCAGTATGTTGAAAGCCTGAAACAGGACCTGAACAGAGCCTATCAACTGGCTAGTCAAGCTGCTGACAAGACTCACTTGAGGAACAAGAGAGCATATGATCAAAAGGTCCGTTTTCAAAACATACAGGGAGGAGATCGTGTTCTTCTAAAGAATCTCGGTCTAAAAGGGAAACACAAGCTGGACAGCCGATGGAGTTCCATACCCCATGTAGTGGTAGGAAAGATGCCAAACTTACCTGTATTCCGTGTGAGACCTGAGGGAGGCAGAGGCGGAATAAGAACCATCCATCGTGACCACATATTACCTATTGGGCAATCTGTGAGGATCCCAGTGGAGCAAGCCTGTGAGGAAACCACTGTGATACCCAGAACACGTTCAACTCGAAAAAAACAAAGACCACCGATAATGAGGCAAAGAGAAGTCTCAGAGATGACTGATTCCTCATCTGATGTGGAGTGTGACCATAACAGTATACCATACCGGGATTATGTGGAACGTCTACTGAAGAGGAAAGAAGTGTCTGATGGAGTCTCAGATTGTTCACCGTGTGAAGACGCTATAGAACCAAATTCTGTGCAGTCAGCAGAAGAATTAGAGTCCAACATAGAATATGACGAAGAAGATCAAGCAGTGACAGAGGCAGATTCGTATGATTCAGGAACAGACCTGGATGCTGGGCGAAATTCTGTCTGTGCACCTAAAGAAAAACTGAGCTCTAAAACAAAAGTTAATAGTGTACCTAGACCAAGATTAACTGAGAAAAGACAAATAAAACCAGTATTGAGACTTACATATGATGAACCTGGAAAGTCAAGTGAGCAACCACTTACCATAGTTCACCGAGGAATAATTATTAAACTAGGAAAACATTAGGTTTCCATGTAGATCATAATTAGGAGCTCATAGTAAAAAAAAAAAAAAAAAAAAAAAAGGTTAATTAGTCTACATAGTGGAATGTAGGGATTTTGTTTTATGTCTAATGAGGACATTTAGACATTTAGTAAGGGGAGGATGTAGCCCTATGGGAATTTTGGATATTTCCTAAAATCATTATTTTTATTTTGTTTATTTTCTTTAAAATGTAAATTTCATGATGTTAAAAATGTATAAATAATGTTTGTGTGTGTTAAAAAATTGAGTTAATTAAAATGTATATACCCGGAAAAAAGATCCAATCAGCAATCGGGGTGAGAGGTCGCGAGGTGGAGGAAGAAACAGATCGGGGAAAGAAGATTGGGGAAGAGGAGTGAGAATCGCGCTGTGACTGTCACGTTAGAAATTTGGTAAAACACCAAGTTAATGTTTGTGATAGTACATGTACTTGTAGACTGCACGAAGAGTGAGTTACAGACATTTTTATAGAAGTTTACAGTGTGTAAGCGTGAAGTTTATGGTTTTGCGGAACTCGGTCAGAGTTTTCCACGAGGAGAAAGAGTGAACTGCTAGTCAGAACGATTTAGTTATAAGGACTTTGCCAGCGAGTAGCCTGCTCGGTTGCCTTTTTGTGCATCGTCTGAAAAAATGCACTCATCTCCAGAACCATTCCCTGCATAGCTGTCGGACGACGTCTTCAATCACCAGCATCGCAAGCATCGCGTTGCCGCGGCGTGAATGACGACACGCCTGTCAGCGCTACAACAGCAGTGAGTTTTTTTTTTCTGTGCCACAGCGCGAAGCGGCCATTGTGTTTAAGGTCTCCCCGCTCCCAAGCCACACTTCAGGCCTGCAACGTGTCCTCCTATGACTGTTGGGGTATTCATTTTATCTCATTGAGTGGCCATTTAGTCATTTTGCCGGCTTTGTTTTAATTTTGGGGTTATTTAATTGTGTTTCATTTGAATTGCACTTGATATTTGAACTGTATATATTATGTACATATTTTATTTTTCCAGTAAATAGTTCAAACAAATTTCTGTTGAAGATTTGCATTACATTGGGTTTATGACATTTATAATTTTGATACTTGAGGCAAGATATTGAGTTTATAATAGACTGGTTTAAAGTGAAAGTATTTAACACTACTGATTAAGATAAGTGATCTGTGAATTGACGTTTATTTCACTTACATTATTGATAGCCATTTAAAACGGGTGGAATATTAATGAAACTATAAAAGTTTGTTAATTTAACCCAGCATTTGAGAAACCTACATACAATAAGTGTTTTACCTTAATTTGGATATAAAGACATTGCATCACCACTTTGCATTAGTTAAGTTGCATAAGTTAGAAGCTGCTATTAAGGTAAACAGTAACAAGTGATAATTAGGGAATTACATTTAGTGCATTAATTAATTTAGAGAGAGATTTTTTGATAAATAGGAATTCGGGGAGCGTACTCCACAATAATAGCTAGACATGCTAGGGGGCGCTACACCTGGTAGAGCATCTTGGTGGATCTAAACCACCTTGAACCATCAATTAAGAGATACCATGTTGAAAAAACTGCATGTCACCACTTTTCCCCATCAAGGATCTCTGGTCTTGTCCCCAATGTGAAGCTGATGTGAACTTGTTTTGAGATTGCTGATGCTCGTCTGTCAAGTCTGCAAGAATGTACCATCTCATTTGACATTTTAGGTTGGATAACAGTGCCTAAGGCCTCAAAGCGGAAGTTAGGACAGGTTCTACATCTAAGCGTCTGGATTTAGAGATGCTGGGTGATAAATTAAACTTTACATATTTTCAACAAAACCGAGTGAAAGAAGTGGGTATACATTTGTGATTCCAAGTCTCTGCTCAATACCCAATTCCTTTTATCAGATTGATATTCTGTCAGACTATCTGGTTTCTTTCCATGTCCTCCAAATCATCATAGGAGATATCAGAGATGAAAAGAAGGGTTTGCTGGTGCCCTCAGTCATATTGCATCAACTCAAAGCTTAAGTCATATTAATTCTATACCCCTGCGGACTCAATTCCCTTCAAAGACTGTCATATCTATCAGCTCCCTTCATAGATCTGTACAGACGGAATGGACAGATTAAATCAGAATTACTGCTGGTCATTTTTCCGGGATAAAGTGAAAGTTAGCTTTTTATCATTCATCTATACAGGAAATCAATGCACATCCCACAATCTGCAATAAAACATAGCAGAGCCCATGCAGTCTGACTCAACAACAGGCTGTGAACGTAACATTCTTTGGTCCGCTGAGTTTGAAGCTCTTTTATTCTTCACACATTTGTGTTAATTCAATCTCTCTCGTCATCATTCTTCTGAGTTTTCCTTTCTTCATCATTGCCTGCTTTACTTTGTCTCATTTATCTCTTTTATCTTCCTGCAGATCTTCCTTTTCCTCTTGATCGCTTATGCTTTATATTGGCTGCTTTCTTTCATTTTATTGTGCTGTGAGGCCTGGCAGTGAATCAAAGTTTGACCGGTTCTCGTACTGAATGAGTGACAGGTGCAGTTTGACAAAGATGGTGATAATGCTGCAGGCTTAGGGGTCTCTGACTTCACTCAAATTTCCCCTGACTGATGTACGGCTGTGCCCCCGACAGCCCCATGTCCTCTGCCAAGTGCCCTGCTCCCAGAGGGTGCCACTACCTAATAAGCAGCCCTGCTGCGAATGAGAGGCGTGCTTTTGTTCCTGTTTCTCTCTGTAGCCTTCAGTGCTCCTTTCAGAGATACAAACAGCGTGACAAAGAAGCGGGCTGGCCCGATTAGAGAGGCTGGAGATTCGTGTATGTATGGCATAGTGGCCCTTAAGTGCACAGCGGGGGTCCTGATCAGTGCGCTCGGTCCCCCATTGGGAAGTCTGAGGTGAGCCCCAGTTTCTTCCCCTATGTGTGCTCCTGCACATACACCTACACTGAGTAGATATAGAGAGATTCTTTTAGGAATAAAGAGGAGATGATAAAAAGCACGATGAGGCAGCAAAGAAATCTTTCATTTCTAAAGTGTGCACAGACACTTTCTCAACCACACGTTCTTCACATATAGAAGCGAGGATGTTTAAAACTGCCACGACTGTGAGACACTGACAGAGACTAGACATTTGGTTCCGCTGTTCTCACCGACATGCCCTCTCAGTCTCTTTTCAGTTTCAGGGTGAGACTAAATCTTGCACCTGTTCCTCAGTGTGAGAAAGTTCTTTAGCCTGGCTAACATTCAAACGCAGATCACACAGGCAAGCAGACAATGGCAACTGCTGAGAGTAAAACTTCCCTGGTCTCGTGTCTTAACACTTATTTTGCATAGTAACACTTAACCTGCTGCTGAATTATTTAGTACTTGAACCTGAAAAACAACAATCTGTTGTGCATGATTGCTACAGTTGGTGTTTGCTTACTGGTCCAAGTCAAAGGTGTTCACCCTCAAGTCTCTATAGCTTCATTCCCTCCTTGCTTGCAAGTCATGGGTGTGAAAATCAGACGTGAAATTCACAACTAGAAAATAACAATAGAAAAGTAATATCACGGCATTCCTCTGTAGCACAAATGGGATGAGATATATTCAAAGTTAACGCGGGTTAGAATTTTGTTCAAACTCTATAAGCAAAATAAATACATTTTCTCTGGTTGCACTTGATTCTTCTTGGTTGTATGCCATAAGAGGTGACCAGCACAACAAAGAAAGAATGGATTCTTCAAAACAATTTCCCTTTTCAATTTTTAAAAGTTGCTGTACCACAACATTCACTAGAACCTTATAAAGGCATCAACATCTGAAAGAAACATAATGTGCAAACATAAGGAAACACCAGACAGAAGGAGAAACATAAAACCTGTGATAAAAAAGTAACATAGTAATGGAAAATGCAGATGCCAACTACGCAGTCCATTAGCCTCAAAATGCATTCCCATCCGCCTAAACTGGCAGTCCAACAAGTGCTATAAAACAGTGGTCTCAACACCAGAACAGCTGTCAGTAATTAGAAGTGATGATTACAAAAGCTCTCTCATTGGTGTAGATGGCAGATCATGCCCTGGCCGATTTAATTGCGATTACTTCCTGTAATAGCTGTTGGCCACACCCACTAAGTCTTGCCAACACTGAACCAACAAAACATGTAATATTAGTATTTCCCAATTCACTATGCTGTCTCATGGGGAACACTCTAAAGCTTGACAGTCGGCCAAAATATTGGAGAAGCACCACTTTAATCTGAAGATGTTCCGGTAAACAGAGGTATTTGTCTACAACAACACCAGACCTTTATCAATTATTAAATCCAATCCATCATTCTCCTGTGGGGGATTGGCAATCTTACACATTTATGGTCAGTAAAAGCCAAAAACAAGCTCCCTTATAGACGATAATGTATAATGGCTTCACTCAATAAAACATTACGCTCGATGCAAAATACAAAGAAAGCTAAATTTTTATAACAAATGCATAACTAGATTGTTTAAATTGTCTGAAGAAGTTCAATTGTATATGTCTAATTCATTTTAACTTTACGCACATATTGCTGCGATTTTTAGGAATCCATCGCTTGCTGTCTTTTTCAAAAACGCTAACAAGAAACTCCAAACCTGAACCAAGAAAAAAGTAATTAAATTGAAGTTAAAACTCTTTTTAAAAAGTTACTAAATAAGTTTGCGTCTTGTAATGTAGTACTTGGAAGTGAGCATTAGAGCAGAGAATGGATTGGCAGCTGCAGACGCCATAAAAAGAAAGATGAACTTTGAAGTTAATCCAGTATCATTGATTGGTTGGTGCTTCGAATCTGAGAGAGCGTCAGAGAGCTTGGCTAGGCTGTTCAATGTATTCAGGGCCTGATGCATGTGTCTCAGACCTCACAACCCTTCAATCCCGCTTCACCGAGGTCTCAATATGCTGCTCCAGCTCATTAATCTCAGTCACTGCAGCAGGTGGGGTGGGACACGACTAATTATACAGACACCATTAATTACTGACTTTGAAGGACACATCTCACAATGAATTTAAAATGCCAGCCGTTATTGTAATTAAATGGTTAACAACTATATTTGAATGCGAGGAATGTCGGTGGTTTTAATTTTAACTGTATTTCTGAATAACAATCGGAGAAGTACTGCAAATCTTGATGTAGACAGACTAAGGGCCAGATTTACTAACAGGTCAAATTAGCATTAAAAGTGTAATTCCATAAAAGTGCAGATGAAGGGTTTGGGGGGGGGGGGATGTAGGGGGGGGGGGGGTAATCTGCATGTGATTAACTAACAATGCGCACATTAAAGAACACAGACGCAGACCGATAATTTCCATAATGACCAGCGCAAATGACTGCCTGTTGTTTTGGCCATTTAATAATGGCGCAAATGCCAGTAATTTGACAATCGCAAATGTTAGTCAATTGTGTTGCATGATTCAAATTTTATGTTAAAACTCTCCTGCAAATGCATATTCAATAAGGTCCATGCCTTTTAAGTACTAATTTGTCACAGCACATCTTTAGTACATCCTGACAGAACTATTTTAATGCTAAAATACTGTTTGCGCTAGTGCAAGCTATTAGTAAATCTGGCCATAAAAACTCTGTGACCAGTCCATTTAGACACCAAACTTGATCTGAAACATGAGCCAATTCATAATGTTTCTAACAGGAACAAAATGAGCGCGATAGAAATAGAATCTAATGCATTAGTCTTTGAAAGCCACCATGGAGGACCATGGAGGAGCACCTCCTCAAATATAAACATGTTGTAGGAAAGAGGGAAAGAGTAAATGGACTAGTGATTCACATCATGGCATCATCATTTTGAGAGCTATGAGACCATCCCAATACGCAATACAGCTGCTCAGCTTCTTCTCACAACAGCAGCAAGACTCCAGTCTCTAGGAGAGGCGACATGGTCACTTAAACCACTGCCGACTCCAGCTGTTCCTCTCCGGCTCATCAAAATTCCATCGGCCACTAACTGAGGAGTCACATTTGGACAGACACTCTAGCAAACCGAGAGAGGGAACCAAGCTTTTCTTCTTGGCAAACCTATCCGGACCACATCACAGGTAAAAGAGGGCAAAATGAAAAAGAAGAGAACAAATACTGAACGGAAAGATGTGGAAAACACAGCCTACATGAACAAAGAGAGCGATTGTTCTGGTGCATGAACTAATTTATTTCCATAAATACAAGCACGCATCATCCATTTCAAAGTGGTAGTATTTCACTAGTGCTGAAAACTCGAATGACCTTTTTGCTTTAGATTTACACCCATCTGACATCAGTTGAGCAGCGGCGGGTGCATATGGGAGGTCATATTTCATCCCGGCTTACACGCACCATAATCAGGCTGCAGTTGGCAATTAGGTTGCACTTAATGCAAATGGATCGACCAGAAAATCAGCATGTGAATGGGCACTAGCCATCCGCTAGCACTAGCTTATTACACACACCGTTGACCTCACTCTCAAAAGCCCCTCTCCAGATGAGCTAACAGACGCCAGGGCACCAAACCATCGTGGGGAGGTGGAGATCGGGTTTCAGAGGTGGGCAACCAGGGGCCCTCAACGACATTGCACAGCGGCGTATTATTTGACATCTGTTGTACGAGTTAGCTGTGTGATTGAATCTGTGAAAGGGATTATCTGGCCAATCTAGTGTCAGTCATTCCTGAAGCATGATTCCTGGCAGTTTACGTTTCATGGCTTCTTCAGAATATGCAGAACAGATTAAATATACAAAAAAAGCTCATGCATTGGGGTTTGTTAAAAAAAAAAAAAAAAAAAAAATTGCAGGAATTGCAGCAACTGAAGCTTTTGAAATGTACTAGCATGTGCAAGTAAATTATTCACATTTTTTCATAACTTTTCCTCATCTTTTGCTATTTGTTTTTCCATCTTTCCCAAGTGCCTCATCCTCATTAATAAATAAAAGAAAATGACATCTAGCTGAAACCATCTACTAGGTGCCACTTTATTCCCTAACAATTGTCAACCAAAACAAATGAAGAGTTTGGTTCCAAAACACAATAAATCCATTTTTATTAATTTGAGTAAAAATGTGTTTTCTTTACCAAGAAAGTGGCAAGATGAAAACCACTATTTTCTGTTTCAAACTTGCACATAGCATCTTTAGGTTATAATAACATAAAAAAAAAAAAAAAAAAAAAAAATCCAAGTTTTATTTTTCAAAGATTTATCATAAAATTGTATTATTATTTTCCCAAAATGCAATAAGTCCATGACACTTTCTTTTTCTCTCAAAACGCAATAAATCCTTTGAATCAATATGAAAGTAATTTTTCATATTGAAACTGATGAAGATACACAACATAGTAAGTTGATCCACATATGACAGCCTCTGAACTTGATCAATACTAATTATATTAAATCATAATCAATAGTTATATACTGTACAGGTACTGGGAAAAAAATTAAATCCATCTATGTATGATCAGTAATCACTTCCGAAATGAATTCAACTGGTGATCTTGTTAATGCTATAAATTAATTGCACCAATAAAATAAAATTTCATCATGAACGAACATTAACTCCAATATCACATTAGACCACACAAATTCCAAAATGACATTTCCCTTACATTCAACTTCCAAAAGTGCATTCATCTCTGCCATGTTATATTCATTTAGTTGACTAGTGCTATGTGCTGTATTAACAAAAACATAAATTATTATTAATTATTAATAAAAACACTAACACTGACAAGGTACTCAATATCAGTCTTTCATCAAAATACAAAAAAACAACAATAATGCTATAATAATAATAATAACTGAAATAGTATTTCTATTATACTTAAAAAGCACTGGTGGGTAAGACCAAAGAAAAGTATGTGAATGTATTTAGTTTCTGTGTGTCCAACCCAGTTATCCACAACTATTGAATGAGAGCCTTGAGCCCTTTATGGGACTCCTCACTTGGGGTCATGGGTCATGACCTTTAGTAATGGCCATGCTACTGATGAACAAAAAAAAGCTCTGACACGGGCCATCATTTCAATTAAGTTTTGAATTTTGTGTAATAATCAATGCAAGGTCAGTAGGTTGGCATATGCAGACAGATGGCACATAATACTGACAGGGCCTTCTTTTCTCAAAGCTAAACAAAATCAATTCCTCTTCACAATTTTTATTTTTATGGATATACAATCCACATTCCTAAATCCAGTTGCTGCTTTCCCAAGCAAAGTCGCTTAGCAACAGGAAGTGATTGTGTTCTGAAGGGTCACTTCATGGGCGTCTGACATCTGACGGCGTATATGAAGTACCCAATAACTGACAGGTTGGATGGATAAAGATGGATGATTGAAGCGAAGAGAGGGGACAGAGAGAAAATTAGTGACTTAGACGACCAATCCGCTGGCCTATACATATGTTAATAAGCTCCCCCTAAATGACCCCGGTATTCGAATCACAATTATCTGCTGACTGTGGCATAGTGCAGGTCCTGTCATTGTGATGATCTATGGTTGCAAGAGGCTCTCCGTCTTAATGAAGACACATTATAGGTTCAAACTAAGAGGTCTTTTGAGAACACAACCAAAAGGCCATAACAGTTCTGCACATGCACATCCAGAAGACACTGTCAGCCATCAGTCTAGCATGGGACGTGAGACAAAGGGACGGCTAAACAGCACTATATTAAAAAAAAAAAAAATCATAATAATAAAAAAAGTAATTTCATACTAAATACTCTTAAATGTTGATACAAAACACAAATATAGAGCAGTGGGGGGCTAAGAGATTACTGGGATGAATACTAAATTATGTATTATGATGGGTATGTGTTTATTTTTCTTTGAAATGTTATATTTTGTGGCTTAATTTATTGTAATGTGTTGGGTATTATTATACATTTATTTGCAATGTTTGGTGATGCAAGCAGTTCCTTTAGTCAAAACAAAACAAAACAAAACAAAAAACAAAACAAACATATAACATATCAAAAACATTTTGTCAAAATGTAGGAATAATTTAACAATTAAATTAAATTAAATTAAATTAAATTAAATTAAATTAAATTAAATTAAATTAAATTACTAAAGTACCAAACTATTCTTATTAAATGTTTGAACAGTAAAATGATTGATTGAATGAATGAATGAATGATGTAGGAATGATTTTCATTCTATTATTTCAGTGAGACATTTTTATATAGTTAAACTTTGTTTAACAAATAAAATAAAATAAAATGCCATACTACTATATCAAATGTTTGTAGAATAAAATCAATGAACGAACTACTAACTAGTATGCTGGTATGCAATATAATATGTACTCCACTCAACATTGCAACCATTAACATTAATGAAACCTTCTTTATGATTCTTCTATTGCATAATCGCAAAACCCCCCTTTTGGACATTTTAAGAGTGTGTGCTAGAATTCTATTACAAATAAAACTGTGCAGATATTATGAGAATCACGGCATTTATATTCTTGATTATCAGACATATAAACAGTAAAGGCTTGTGTTTATACATATGACACTCAGAGTGATTGGAGGTATGGATTTTGTCTCCAAATAGAGAGTGAAAGAGATACAAAAGGAAATAATGGGGAGGTGTCACAGGAAACTTGTAAACTTGGAGTGACTGCTGATTAACCAGCTTCAGACTGTTCAGAAGAAAGGATTAGCCAGCTATTAGTAAAAGACACCTGTTATGACGCTCTTGTGTCTTTGTATAAAGCGCTTCCAATGCTCTGATCATTGTGATGTAACAAGATTTCGAGCAGCTTTTCAAAGAGCCATACAATGCATGCCAAATATGCTCAAAGCAGAGGTCAGTGAAGCTAGCTGCCAGAACAGCTCAGTCAATGAGTCTGAGAAGATGGCCGACAGCCAACATCTGTTTCTCTACACGGACGGCCAAAAAAACACCCACCACCAAAAGGCCTGAGAAACTTTCAAAATACCCATTTAAGCCGCAATACCAAAGTTGTTTCTGCCAAAGCCGGAGGATTAGAGGTTTGTAACTTTAGAAGCCTAGCGGGCCGCTGGAACATGCAGATATCTGACGAGAGTTTCCACACTTTTCATCGACAGGCTTAATGAGGGTGACAGGGTGCGAGAGAACGAGCCGTCTGACTGTCATCGTCTGAGATGGAAGCGTTTTCTCTGCAGGTGCTTAATACGCAGAGACTGAAGGAAAGAGAAGAAAAAAACGAAGGTGAAGTTATCGGAACGAGGATCCCAATGTAATCTCTACTAAGCCTTCACCCATAGTCTCACCAATGAATAAAGACAAACTCCAGCTATTCCCTCAGGTTACCAGACAAGCGCATTCTGAAGTTCTCTTCAGATATCTCGTCAGATATTTGGGGAAGTCGTGGCCTAATGGTTAGAGGGTTGGACTCCCAATCGAAGGGTTGTGGGTTCTAGTCTCGGGATTGGTGGGTGGGGAGAGTGCATGTACAGTTCTCTCTCCAACTTCAATACCACGACTGAGGTGTCCTTGAGCAAGGCATCGAACCCCCAACTGCTCCCCGGGCGCCGCAGCATAAATGGCTGCCCACTGCTCCGGGTGTGTGCTCACAGTGTGTGTGTGTGTGTTCACTGCTCTGTGTGTGTGCACTTCGGATGGGTTAAATGCAGAGCACAAATTCTGAGTATGGGTCACCATACTTGGCTGAATGTCACTTCACTCACTTCACTTTAATTATGGTGCTACACTTTTCAACTCAACAGCAATGATGAGAGCAGAAAACTTCTGGCGTGCTTTGCAGTCTTGAGCACTTTCTGTGCAGAAACAGCTTCTTTCCCTGGAGGATCTTTCGTATTCTGTCAGTCTGCCTGTCTTTTCATCTCTTTCTCTTCGGTTATGTAACAGCACCCCATACTTCTCGGATCTAGATACGATTTGCTTGCTTTCTTGCTTGAGCAGTGAGACTGCACGCAAGCATTTTACAAAACCAACAAAATGCCAACACAATGTGCTTAATTTGTCACTAACAATGTTTCCAGAGTTAAATAATACTTCACCTAAAAAGAGTATCAAACTAACCTTTTAGGTAAACACTTTAGACCTTCTACTTACTAGAAGTAACCTTGCACCTGAATGTCAAAAAATATTTAAAATAATAATAATTATTAAGTATTAGTATTAATTCTCTCTTTAATATCTGCTAACACTTGGTTGATCTCCCCCAACAGACATTCAATGAACTAGTAAGCTTATTCAATAAGAAACTAGTAAATAGTGAGAATTGATCCCTAAACTAAAGTGTTACCTAAATTTCAAAGGGGCCCAATGTTGTTTTAGACCTTGAAAACTGACTTTAATTGGACAAAAAACAAATTATTTGAAATTTAATTTCTGGATGAAGTAATATAAGTGATTTGGAGGAGGAAAAAAATTAAACCAACAAGCAGTGAAATGTCTTGTCAATAATTGAGGTCACATTCAAAACATTATGCAAATACATGAACAAACGCTTCTAGCATTGCTCAACTTCCACATAAAGCAGTTTAAAAATGGGACTGTGTGGTTACGGTTTCCTTGCCAAGAATTTGGTTACTGGCTTAAAGCGTTCGAATTTAGCATTTCGCTCCAAAACTCGTGTAAATAAAGTGTCTGAAAGAGAACAGTCACTTCTCAGGATAAGCTCAGACTGAGTGATAAGACAAAAACCCAGATTAAAGTCACTCATTCAGCCTGTGACTCCCACAGAAGCCAGACAAGCTGAGGAGGATTAAACCAGTCGCTGATACTCTGACGCTTCACAAACAAAGACCAAACAACTGCGAGTCCCTTCCAGATGGCCTGTAAATGACCATGTGAAAACACTCGGCAAACACACACACTGCGGGGGTATTTGGGAACACGGGCATGTGTGAGAGGTTTTTAATTAAAACCACTGTTTACTAAAGACCATTAGCCACCCAAAACAATGGGATGAGTTTATTGGTAAAGGCAAACCTACTTGGTTAACAGTTCTCATTCAGGTGTGATTGACAGTTAAACCAGGTGAGAGATGAGACACACACCCTGGAGCTAATCTAGCGGTGTAACTGTGGTAACTGGACACTGATAGCTTTAGGGTGACTCTAATGAGAGGTCAATTGTCCAAAACACCTGGAGGGAAAGTGGCGTTAACGTGGAAGGGGGAAATTCTCTTCAAATTCTCTGCTGTTTTATCTTCGCCCATTTTTGTTCGTTTTTCTGGAAACTGTGATGTATTTTATTTTTCAAGATTCAACAGCATTTATTTGAAACATAAATATTTGGTAATATTTTAAATGTCTTCACTACACAACAATTAATTGTCGAATTAGCATTTAGATTATTAGGAAATGGTGGGTCATTGGGCAGAAGAAGAATCGGATCCAGACTCAAACTTGTTAGCATGTGCTAACAAAACTGTATAAAATTTTCCCCCAGTAAATCTTGTTCTTCATGTTAACAGGAGCTTTCATTTTGACTTTGTTGTCCTCACTTTTCAAAACAAATTAAATGATTGCACATTTCCTCTTCATTCAGTATTATCACTCTTCACTATTAGCTTGACTAGTGCATAAACAAAGTGAGCCCATTCTGTCATCACGTCCTGACATCTTTAAAGAATGACCGTGTTTACATCACAATACAAATTATTATTCATCCTCGAAGTCAGACCACCATACCATATTCTAAATATGATACGGCTCCAAAAAAAAACAAAAAAAAAACAGGCCTGTTATGCATTCAAAGGTTGACACAAACAGACCGTATATTATGCATATTCATAAGAATGTCTAAATATAGCTTTTCTTTAGACCACTGCCGTTCACATTAATTATCAAGTCTACAGAGCTTCAAACCTCTGACGAATTGAACCAGATCCACCGTAAATACTGAATATAGAGTTTTCTTCTCCAGTTTTCATTTTCCCTTCCTTTCCTTCTTTTCCACATTCAGAAAACTCAATGTGACTGATGAGACTTCCAAGGTAATAGTTTTCATTTCATGCTTTCAGGTCTGTGGTTTGGGAGGGTAGCCAAGCTCAGATAAATCATCTTTGGCTTAAATTAAAAGCCATTATCACCTTTAAACAGCCTGTCTGGCAGTCCCTGACACGGGCTGAGGTGAACTTCACAGCGCCTGACCGCTTCCCTGTAGGGCTGATATGACTGAGGAACAGGTCTCGGGTCAGCTCAGCCAATGAGCTTAGTGTACACAAGAGTCACAAATGTGAGTCAACACAGCCTCAAGGTGACAGAGATAGGGAAAGTTCAATTAAAATGCTTTCACATACTGACCTTCATCTTGTTTTTCTGTTGCACATTCCAATGTGACTCTCTTTTTGTCTTCATATGTTCTAAATATGGGATGTTAAGTAAAACTAATCAAAGAAAAATGTTTTGTCTTCATAATCTTTCGCAAATGTATTTATCCAAAGTGACTTGCTTTGTATTTATGATATTTATTTTATCAGTTCTTGCTTTCCCTGGGAATCAAACTCACAGCCATCTTTGAGAATCAGACCCCTGACCTTTCTAGGGATTCAAACCCATGACCATCCCGGGGATTCAAACCCATGACATTACTTGAGAATCAAACACAAGAGCTTTCCTGGGATTCAACAGTATGGCAATCCCTAGGAATCAAACAAGAATTTCCCTGGGATTCAAACGCATGTCATTCCCTGGTAAACAATCCTATGACTATGCTGGGAATCAAACAAAAGCACATCCCTGAGACTCAAACCTATGTCAATCCCTGGGAATCAAACAAAATACATCCATGAGACTCAAAACCATGAAAATCCCTGGGAATCAAACAAAATAGATCCCTGAGACTCAAACCCATGACAATCCCTGGGAATCAAACAAAATACACCCCTAAAATTCAAACCCATGAAAATCCCTGGGAATTAAACAAGACATCCATGAGACTCAAACCCATGAAAATCCCCATGAAAATTAAAATTACAACTTTGCCTTGGCAACTGGCTGAAATAAAAGTTTTTTTTTTTTTTTTTTTTTATTGCAATTAATGTTTATTTTACTTAAGGTGACTAAAATGTTTTTAATGGTTTTAATAATAGCTTAAGTTTCAGATTTAGTTAACTATAATAACACTGAATCAAAGTAACAATAGATTTTTATTTTGTATTGTGATGCACTTGAGTGTAACAAATTATCAGAAAAGGAAAAATGGAAGCAAGAAAAATAAAACACATGAATTAATTAATTCATAACACGCATTTATAACTTAGAAAGGGGGAATTTAAAGAACATTTTACACAGGGAAAAATAAGAGTGTACTAGACAAGTCATAACTGTTGCACATCATCTGATGTGTGTTTGAATGGAATTCCTCCCTGAAGTATGATGGCAATTTAAACCAAATTCCAATGAGGAATGGAAATCTTGATATTTAAAAATCATCACTGGAGAGTTTGTTTTGAAATCTTACTTTTTTTCTCTCTTTCTCCATTGCTTCTCCTTTTCTTATATGTACATATGCCAAATCACCGGCAAGCACATTTATGAAGGCATTATTAGGAAAATTAGTCTCTGGCATTTGTAGAGGATTGGCAGTGCTGTAAACGCCCCACATTTACACATGAGGAGGAATGAATTAGAATCCTCCAATTCAATTAAACTAAAGATAGAGCGACAATAAAAGTGATTAATCACGCACATTATTGTCTTGCTGGTTATATAATGTGCACGTACGGGTGAGTATGTTTGTGTTTCTTTGAATCCTGGATTTGTGGCTCTTCTGGGGGTTGTTGGGTTTTATCATTATGTATCCCCTGACTATTGAAGCATTGGAAGCCTGTGATTTCACTTCTGGCAAGTGTGATTTCTCTAACATATGTCTATATTTGCAAATAGCCGTTATGATATCCCCCCTGAGAGCTGGAAAATCTGTAAAATAGTGTGCTCCGCTTTATGCAGTGTGGATGCATGTGATTTTTCGACTCCCATGCCGCCGGTCCTGTAACGACATTCAGAGACTTACAGTAATAGGTTAAATGAAGTGACACTGTGAAACGGCACTTAGAAAAATGAATAGCGGTGATTCGTCCCTGCTGTTCTGCAGGCTCAACATTATCTCTGACAGGTCGGAAGGAGGTGAGAGGCTCCAGTCTACAGTCACTAAATAACCATAAACCGAAATAGATAAAATTGTTACTGATAGCACAGGGCTGATGAATAAGGTCACTCCAGAGCTGCTTGTCCTGTCATTCTGTCAATCACAGGAAGGCTGTGAAGATGAATAAATACTGAATAATGTCAGTTATGACATGTATAAGGTCAATATCACAAGCTCATTTCCAGTGGATGCTGGTTTGTATTATGTAGCCAAAACTAGTTGTGCCATACAATGTCAAGGAAAAACTACATAAAATGACAAATAAAAACTAAGTACATGGCAAGGAAGTAAAATGTTATGTATGTAAGGTTTTATTAATATTTTGAATGTGACTCTTTTCCCATTTCCTGTTTTCATTTTAATTCAAGTTAAAGGTTTAGTCATTTATTATATTTTTTTTTATATAAATGTGTCTAAATACTGCACATTATTTTATTTATTTTTTGTATATTGTGAAAATGAAAGAAAAAGAGAGATGTTGTCTTGGCAACAAGCTGAAATAATTTAAATTTAAGGTTTACTTATTTTATTTTAGTTTAGTATAGTTTATTATTATTTATTTTTATAGTTTTCTATCAATATTTTGTTTTCTTTTTTTTGTAGCTTTTAGTATTAGTGTTGTGTCTTTTTGTCATTTACATAATTTTTTATGCCTATATACAGTACTTTATCACCATTACTGTTATTTTTATGGTTTTAGTTTGAGTAAATTATAATAATCCTGGTCTGCATTTCTTACTGTAAGATTATTAACTGTATTTTAATAAAATAATAAATAATAAAGTAAAAAAAAACACTGTAGACATGTATATGATTTTCAGAAGACCTCTAGAATATTAATTATATATGGTAATATCATATATTAAATATTTATATATTGTATTGTTTTAAACAAATGTTGCAAAAAAAAAAAAAAAAAAAAAAGAAAGTTTTCTTGCCTGTGTCTATGTATTCCAACAGGAATTTGTCCTGCAAAAAGAGGGCCAAAAAGACAAACAGACAAACTAAAAGTCACAAAAAAATTATGTCATGGTGCCTGTAAACTAATTTATATCAATAACTAGAAAACCAAGTCCTGGGGCTTTTGACTGAAACTCTCTCTGGTCAGTTTGACACAGTTGAGTTTTTCTGACATCTCCGTCATGTTTGCATGGCATTACAATCAGTATCTGGTCTCATGCACATTAAATCCTCATATCACACGCTTTTTTATTCTCCTGTGAGCTCCGGGGCCTCCTCCGATTACAAGGTTGATGGGAAACAAAGTAATTTATGAAATAAGCTAATATATTGAGATAGCCAACTTCCCTTTTAATTAAATTAAATCACATTAAACAGCTTGGCTGAGGAATAGCGAGGTGAAAAAAAAGCTTTCAGGTCTTCGCTGAGACATGAAAGTGAGGTTCGGTCGCAGGATTAACGACCGGCGTTAAAAGAGAACGACTTTCACACTGTCATCTGTTCCAGAGTCACAGTGAAGAAGGACATTGTGTGAACGCACACAGACCGGAGAGGCCTTGAGCGCTGCAGACGAGCCACAACCATATTGTTTTCTGAGCATTTTACCACCCACAACACAGAGCGAGCATTCATAGCTGACTGAACGGCCGTTGAACACCCTTCAAATAAAGAGCGAGTCAAATAAATCGCCCTCTGAATGGAGATAAAAGAAGCGGTGGGCAGTAACACTGATTTATGTATTCTAGCAAGAATCGCCCCACTGCTGTGGCTACGAGAGCCGAGGTCACATGGGACGGGTGAGGGGTGTGACAAATGGATATTTAACCTCTCGTTGCCCGATATTTCCCAGTGGCCCTGGCAGATGTGGCGCGATGCTGTGTCAGCGCTTTATTGGAGGATAATTAGGATCTGCATAGCTAAACAGAGTGTTAGTGCTCCGGTTAATAAGTGTGATATTAAGAAATAAATAAATCAAATAATGCAATAGCACAAACAAACATCTTGCTCAGAGTTACAGTTTCCACTTGAACTCTTGAAACCTACTTGAAAAGGTTGTGTGCACTATCTAGGGATCTTGCTGGCTGTGTTGTTCCTGCCATATGGAATTTGTTTCTGACCCCCTCAGTTACTCAGCTGCCACTAACCAGACAATAATTATTATCCCAATTACACGGCTAAACGTCTGCTGCTTTGAGTAGATTATACCGGAAGATTACTCTGCAGCGGGGGAGGAGCTAAACAGACAGAGAACTATAACGTGTGTTATATCATCTTTAGACCAAAATGTCATGAAAAAAAGATCCTGTAAAATTAATGTGGATTCCATAACTCTAGGAAGAATTTGACAAGAGATGTGAGATCATTTTAAAATCTCCAAATATCAGACGGACTGCAAACTTTTGTATCTTGGAAAATTTGAGCACACTTTGAGACTTTGAAATTCAAGAGAGCAGACTGAGATTACAGGAACTGAATGAGAAAGAAAGAAAGAAAGAAAGAAAGAAAGAAAGAAAGAAAGAAAGAATGAAGTAAAGAAAAAGAGAAAGAAAGAAAGAAAAGAAGGAACAAAGAAAGAAAGGATCAAAGGAAGGAAGAAAGAAAGAAAGAAAGAAAAAGAAATAAAGAAAGAAAGGAAGGATCAAAGGAACGAAGAAAGAAAGAAAGAAAGAAAGGAAGGATCAAAGGAAGAAAGAAAGAAATAAAGAAAGAAAGAAGGAAAGAATGAAGTAAAGAAAGAGAGAAAGAAAGGAAGGAAGGATCAAAGAAAGGAAGGAAGAAAGAAAGAAAGAAGGAAGTAAAGAAAGAAAATGAGAGAAAGAAGGAAGTAAAGAAAGAAAGAAGGAAGGAAGAAAGAAAGAAATAAGGATGGAAGAAAGAAGGAAGGAAGGAAGGAAGGAAGGACGGAAGAAAGGAAGGAAGGACGGAAGAAAGAAAGAAAGAAGGAAGGATGGAAGAAAGAAAGAAAGAAAGAGCGAGCAAGTGTCTTGATTTAATCTCACTGGTGTCTAAGAGCCCAAAAGGATATTAAATAGATTCTGGTTTGTGATTTTTCGTCTTGTTGGAAGGTGAATATAAGCCATTGACATGAAGAAAGGCTTTGAAATCTTGCTGATTTCTGCCTTTTGTATGGAATGGAAATGACAGAACTTTATCTGTACTACAGTACAATTAAATCAGCGGCGTTAAACGAACTCCAACCGAGTTAAACGTACTCCCACAGAGTTCAATTAAGTCACATTTTGAGTTGATTTAACAGCAGAGCTTGTTCTTTGTTGAGGAGGACTGTGCTCTCGGATCAGAGGAATGATGGAGGTTAAGCAGTCGGGCTCCTCGGGGGACAGAGGAAGTAAAGCAGGTGACTGGAGGAAAGACACGGCGAGCGGCAGGTGATGGTGTCGACTGTCAACACCTGCCTGATGCTGCGAGAGGAACGGGAACATACAGCTGAGGAAAAGAATCCAAGAATCAGTCAAAGAGATAGTCCCGCCCCCAGACTCACGCCATTGGCTGAGCCAGATGAACAGATTGTGTCACTCAAACAGTTCAAAAGAGACTTAAAAAAAAAACCTTTGAACTGTAGTTTACAACTAAAAACGTGTATAAATACGTGTATCGTGCATCAAATTAGACACAATCAACAGCCCCCCTTTTAAAGAGAGGGCAGAAAGCACAGAGGCCAGATGTTGGGGAACACTGGCATCTGTCCCACAAACCCTCAGCAAGCAGACGGCAGCATGACAAGAGCACGGCATCAAAGCCTCAGAAATCTGCGACGCACACAATCACACAGGATGGTCTCGGGCCAAGCGAGCGTCTAACAAGAGCCAGCTAGAGAACGGCTGCACAGTGACAGCCGAGACGTCATTTAATCCCCATAATGCATCACTGCAGCACACACAAGGCCAGCACATCACCTTCTTTAACAGTGTGTTGTTTCTGCCTCCGCTCTGCAGAGCATCTCGCTCCGGTTTCATACCCATAAACCCCTGCGGTGTGTGTCATCTGTACCGCACATTAATGTGTCACGAGGCTCACGCTCCAGAGGCGCTAGTTATCAGAAACACACTCACGCACAAGAAACCGCAGGCAGAATCACACTCACAAACTGTGCCTTCCTCGAGACGAGTAACATGCACACAAACCACCGCTGACATGATGATTATTAAAACTCTACCAAACTCCAAGATTACCTCTCTTGTTTCTCCATTTCCTATCGCTTTCCTCCTAATGGGCGGGGAGAGCGGGAAATGTGAGGCGCACACCAATCTCCTTTCCCTGAAGATTCAGTCTTTCCAAGGGCAGAATGTTCCTTCAGGCTGTTTTGCACAAATCCGTTTTATAAAACTGCTGCTTTTTTTGTGTTTTTTTTTTTTTTTTCTATCGTGTTGTATTGCTGTAAGGCACAGTGAGGGAATGAGGGTGAGAAATATCACATCCGCCGTGCGATGAAAAAATATAAAATAATCTCTTTCAGCGGGCTGCATTCCAGGTAATGAAGTTTGCAAAGCATGAAGGTGGCACAAAAAAAAAATATTGCAGTAAAGGAGGGTTAAACAGAGACATCTACCCGCATGGGTTGCATGCTTTGTCTTTTTGCCAATGCATTTGAAAGCAGAATAGTGAGGGACAAAACACAGGCATTTGATTCTGCATTTTCCACATGAGCACCATGACACAGTCTCTTGCTATAGCACACAGACACCGTTTCAGGGCTCTTTCTGTCTGTCAGGGCTGTATATATATATATATATCAAATATGGCTAGTAAGTAGTCAAGTTTCATTCTTTGTGTCTCACAAGTCAACTCTGTTTCTGTAAATTGATGTATTGTGTTAATATGAAGGAAAATTACCCTTCAACATATTGAAATATTGAGACTTGGCTGTAAAATAAAATGAAATAAATTAAAATATCACATGGCACAGCTGATTGGTTATCTCCTGTATCGGTAGCCAATGAGCTCGCTGCTTAACATTCAAAGATATGACTAGTGCATGCTGTAGTACTTTGCTTTAGAAAAACCCTCCACCTTCCCCAGCTCCACCTGTATATAGGTTATTCTCGTATGCTATATGGAGGTTATTTCATGTATGTTATATCTGCTGCAGCAGTATTTCTGACTACTTGCATGCACGAATGCACACAGTTCCACTGTTCTTTAAAGGAAGAATTAAGTAGCAGTAATAACAGTGGCAGCTTCTAATGGAAGAGTGTCGTGGATTTAAGAAGATTAGCCAGCTTGAGTTAAGTTCAGACTCCTAATTCTACACATTTGATTAGCATGTAGAGCAGAGATTGTAGCACGGTGGGCCAATTTACGTCAAATTTCCTCCTGTATGTCGGGACAAAGACACAGTTGGAAGCATCAGGTGAAGTGAAATTCTAGCCTGTTCTTTCCCCTCGGTGTTCATTACTCTGCCATTGTTAATGTGCTGCAAGTGTTCAGAAAACTTTTGTTGGGAACGGCCTGTTCTGGAAGCTGGCATGTAAAAAAAAACAGAATAATAGGGCTACTGGGAAGACTGAGAAATACTGGGATGAGAAACACTGATTCGGTGTCTTCAGGAGGAGTGACGGTTCAGTGTGTGTTTAGGTGGGACTGACGTGAGACACACTCAGCACAGAAACACTGGGTTAACAACACACTCGTGTCTATAACGAGCTCAGTTCACACCTGCCGAGAAATAAGTTCATTATCCCTCCTTCCCATGTTTCTCACTCTATGTTTGACATTTTCTCTCACGTGCACAGGTTGGTTCTTCAGTGTGGAGCAGTGTGATACTCCAGTTACAACTGTTTCTACTATAGGTGAGAAAAGATGCAGAAGATAATTCTAGTGTTAAGTCAACATAAAATCACTTTTGCAAGCCATTTTTTCTTAAACATTGTGTACTATTTCCAAGAAACAAAATGGTAAATGAGAAAAGTGAAGGGCAGGACTGGATTTTCATCTTCAGGAAATAATAAATTCATAAAAAGTGCACATTACATGCATGGTGGCTGGAGGTTGAATGGCAGGGTTATTTTTATTATTATTATTATTTTAATAACTTTTTGCAAAAATATGCAGCAAAGCACCAATTTCTATTTCAGTTTCAATTCTTTTAAATTATAATTTGAACAGATAAATCACACACAACCCGACCAGGACATTTAATTTCAATTGTATGTTGATTTAACTGTTTACTATGTAAATATAGTGTGAAATTTTAATTGATTGCTGTGATCAAGGCTGTATTTTCAGCATCATTACATAGAATAGTCAGTCTCAAATTAAACCGAGTGCAAATACACACACACACACACACACATGCGCGCGCGCAGCTTCATTTTTCAAACCCAGACACTCTCTCTCTCTCTCTTTGTATCTTTCCTCTTTCAAGCATTGTCCCCCAGCGTTCTGTGGCTTGTGAGCACAAAGGACGACAAAAAATCCCAGTTGCTAAAGTGTTAACTAAAGACAATACCATTAAAAATCAATAAATGCTAAGTGGATTAGAGACAACACAAATCACACATTTCAAAACTATCGATGTCACAGCCGCACAAGGCAAAGCCGAATTACATGCAATGCCATTATGCCCTGTAATTCATCACAATTGGAGGTCTTTAGATAATTGGAAACATTGATTGGTCGGAGAGCTCGCATGCAAATAGCCGGTCCGTAGCGAGACGGGTGATGGAGTAAATCACGTGTTAAAATAATACACCACAGTGAGACGACAGTAAACATCGATTGATAATTATTTGTACTGTCCCATCTGGGACGGAGGTAGAGGAGCTTCTATTACAGTGTAGTAAATCAATGGCATTGGAATATGCCTGTGAAATGATGGTGGCCATCTCTTTTCGTTGTTGTTGTTTTTAGCTCTGCCTTAAAGGGGCCATGACATGATAAATCAAATTTTCTTTGAGCTTTTGACATATAAGAGGTTGATGAACCACTAAAACATCCTGCGAGTGTCATATATTAAAATTTCCTTTAAATAAAAAAAAGCATTTATTTAATTAAGCTCCAAAAACAGCTCATTTATATGTAAATTGCTTTAGTGCCCGCCCAGTTTTTCAGTGACAATCATATTAAAAACGATGAAGAAATATAAAATTATACAATTAAAGTTATTCGTGGTACTTTATGGGAGTGGGCGGAGCTCAGTGCTCATAGCTGCTCTTTGATTGGTGGATTTTCTCTGCCGCATCATGTGTAATATAGTTTTTATTTTTTCACTAGAGATTCCTCTGTTAACATGATTATTTAAAACATACGTTGAAATAATGTGAACTGACTGCTTCATCAAAAGCATATATCATTGATTAGCAACTTCAGAGCTCACAGTAAGCATGTCTTTGAAGGTTTGTAAGTTATTGTTAAAAAACAGTTTCCCTATGTAGAAAATGAATAGCAGTTTTACTTCAGTAGAACCCAACTTCTGCTGTTTGTAGGCAAATATATTTTCATTTGACTGATTCTATAGCAAAACCTCAATGAACAGTTATACACTAAAGGCCCCCATATACTTCAACAAAGTTCATTTTCATTCTTCGTTTGGGTGCAAAAAGAAGTTTGAAAAGGCTGAGCGACAGTATACTGTTTTCGAACATTATATTGTGTAGATCAATGTAAACATAACTCGTGACACTCGTGCGTATCCCCTAAACACAACAACGATGAAATGAAGAAGTGTAGGTAATCTAGGTGTGAGACAGGCTCCAATGCTCAGAATATTATAGATAAATGAATAATGATTAGCAGCAGTTCAGAGTAAAATATCATGTTCGCAATGCAAAACAACCATTTTATTTCCATAATCAGTCTTTTATCGCAAGTGTGAATGGCTCATAGTCTGAAAACTTAAGCATGATGTGGAAAAAAATATTTGAGTCAGTTTGTGATGTGTTCATTTGTTTTATTAAACTGGATACATAGTTACACCTTTATATATATATATATATATATATATATATATATATATATATATATATATATATATATATATATATATATATATATATATATATATATTTTTTTTTTTTTTTTTTTTTGTGGTGTCATGATTTACTTTTGAGAAAAACAAAGGTTTATTATTGTATATTTGTTTGCCATTTCATTTATTGAACCCTAAATTAGCTTTTGAAAGAACAACAGCAGCAGTAGCAGTGCGGTGTAAAATTTATTTGAAACACATGTATTTGGTACTTGCTTTACTCTTTCCTTTCATGGCTTTGGAAAACTTGTCTCTGATGTTCCTCTTCGTCACTTTTTGCATAACTCTGGGTCGTCAACACCAAGCTTCGTTGCAATTTCTTTCTAGGAATTAAATGCTTTTTCTGAATCTTTAAAATCTGCGATCGATCGTACAGGTGGGGGTATATTTGTGCCAGCTCAGCTTTTTCGACACTCAAAGTGTAATCAGATGTTGTTATTCTATGGTTGGACTTCCATGGAATGAGAAACAACTAAAAAAAATAAATAATAATAATTAATTGCACGTCAAAGAAGGTGGAGTTTCAGAACACACCCACCGATTGCGTAAACACAATGGACCAATGGAAGCTCAAAGGGGTTTAGGAGCCAAAACGAACTCCCCAGAAAGTTTCGAACTGCCGAAACAAACTCAAAACGAACTTCTCATTTAGTTAAGAATTACGTGAATCACATAAACGATAGCATATTTTCAATTCAAAATGGCAAAATCTGAGGTAAAAACTAGTAGTTTGCGTCACTGGCTATTACCATCTTCATTTGACATTTCTATCGTACACCAGTTGCTCTTCTGTCATCTTACCCATCTCTTTTTCAATGTTAAACTGATGCTTCATGCTGGAATCTGTGCTCTGCCTCTGTGAACTTCGATTTGATTGGGCATCTCACTCATTTTGACATTGATGAGCACTGTTAGACCAGTCCAGACTAAAAATGTAACTTTTAAACCATTTCCCCCATCATTCTAACAGCAAACAGAGCCCTGAGTAATGGAGTGCAGCAGATCAGTGCAAGAATATCAAATACTGGGGGAACAATTTGGCCATTTCTGAACATGGGGACAATTGCCACCCTTAATGTCTCTGGTGGCTACAGCCCTGATTTAATGACTAGGCTAGCCCTCTTCAGAGAGGCTGTAACACAACCACCTGTCTTTACAAAACTGACAGAAAATTACTTTCCTTTCAGAGAACGAGGAAAAAATTGACCTCCGCTCCTCTGATGTCTGTGGCAGATCTATAATACCTTGCCTTTGTCTGCCATCTTTGCCTCACCAAATATCTTTCTGTGCATTTACAGGGTCACATTTTTTGTGTGTGAGGGCATGAAATGAAATCCAAGCCAAACCGAGTTGATGTCTCCAAAGATGATCTAAACAGATTCAGACAAAGCCATAGCGAGACGGATGGAGGGATGGCTGTGTGTGGCGGTTTAAAGAGAAATAAAGCGAGAGAAACACTGCTGGATGAAGTTGGTCGCTGGCCTGTGAAAGCCTCCGCTAAAGCGTGAGAGGTTAGGGGGCATTTAGAGGGGTTTAAGCAAAGCTCTCCAGCTCTTGTTCAATCTAACGTCTCCTGGAGGATGGAGGGTTTGGTGACAGGAGGAAATACAGATATAAAGAGGGAGGAAGACTGTAATGGCTGTAAGTTGCACATGGAGGTTTTCTCACATGGTTGGACTTTCTGTCAGTGTAACACATATGAACCCGCTGAACTCTGAACTTTAGCAATTTGCTAAAGTCATGCCGTTACACACAGAACCAAAAATGTTGAATTAGTTGCATTTTTCCATACTTGGCATTACTCCCTGTTTCATTTTGGCCTTGCATGCAAAATCAATCCAACAGGGATTAGCATTTTACTTTACACCAGGAAAAAAAAAAAATGTTATTGTGAATGCAAAAAATTAAAGGGGGGGGGGGGTGTAGTAACCCCCAAACCAGCCCTTCTTTTATTCACCTAGAAATCAAATTAACACCGCTTTCAATTCACAAAAACCAAAGCGTCCATGAAAAACAATCTTAGAAACCAGTATAACTAATATCTACCTGTAAGACACATTGAAGTTTAGCCTTGAGGAAATGGAAAAACAGACAGGAAGTAGTTGAGACAGTTTTGCAGGAAACAGACACACGTTTAAAGCTATCTTCTGCTCTGATGGTGAAAACTGTTGTCATATTGAGACCCAAAGTAAGATTGTTAACATTTTTCTGGAAAGGAGAGGTGTGAGAGACAAAACCTGTCTGTCTGTTAGTGTCTTTTTACAAAAAGTAAAAAAAAGAGAAAGTAAAAAAATGCACATAGTTTCCTGTGAGGGTTAGGGTTAGGTGTAGGGTTGGTGTAGGGCCATAGAATATACAGTTTGTACAGTATAAAAACCATTACACCTATGGGATGAACACACTTTACACAAAAACAAACATATGTGTCTGTGTGTGTGTGTGTGTGTGTGTGTGTGTGTGTGAGACTGTGCTTCTTCACTGACACACCGGTGGGCTAAAACCACTGACAGCCATCAGGTCTGGGGAACATAAAGGCCTTTTCTGGCTCAGCGGTCTACATTTCAGATTATTAAAGATACACCCCTAAACTGTTCGTTTGATTTAGCAAAAGCAGGGCGATTTAAAGCAGAGCCTCCTGACCCTTGAGCCTGTGATTGCTGTGCGACCTTCAGACTGTGTTAGTGTGTGATTAGACTCAACGAGCTGAAATGAGCTCTAATACGCCTCTAATTGTCGGCATGTCCAGAGAGCTTTGCTAACAGTTTGATAGTTAACATAAGTCACGAGGAACGGTTCTGAGATCTGCTTTAATGTCTCTACACATACACTTGGGTTCCCACAGATATGGTATACACTGTTTGATGTGTCACATGACTGCAGCATAATGCAATTCGACAATTCCTAAAATTTAAACAAAGTATTTTGTTGTTAATTAAACCTAATGATTTTATTTTATTTTCCATTTGTTTGCTTGTTGTATGTGCTCAGCTCAACTTTCCAGTGCTATGTGAAACACTTTTACTGTATTTACAACCGCAACAACTACAGTATTTTTTTTTTTGCAGGTTTGTGTGCAAAACACTCCTCGGCTCAAATCTGCGGTCAGGAATTCGAGCAGAGACTGTAAGCCAGATCTCGGGAAGGTTATTAAAACATTTTAACTGTGAGCAAGCTGTAAGACGGCCTTCAACCTGAGGACAGGTGATGGAACTGTCAGAACTCCATGATGGAGAGAGAGAGAGAGAGAGAGAGAGAGAGAGAGAGAGGCTTAACCTTATCTCCATCTCAACACAGCCCTGTGCTGCAGGACCCCGGAGCCCCGCTGGAAAGCTGGCTAAACTGTTATTGTATCCGGTCAGACCTGGCCAGACGAAACACACAGGAAACCACACTGAACCCAGATCAATAGACATGTCAACAGTTAATCTCAATCTCCTCCGGCCACTCCTCACACACACACACACACACGCAAAGACATTCACATCCAGTGCACTTTTCATGCTTATTTCATTGTGTACTGTATGATACTACAAAAATTGCATTATTTATCCTCAGAGCGAGAAAAAAAAGATTTAGCATAAAATTCCTCCCCTTGGCCTTTTGAAGTTAGATTTGTTCTAAACCCCAAAGCTGAGTAGTGAAGCAAATTAATAAAATAAATCAATTAATAAAAGGTGAATGAATGAATGAATGAATAAATAAACAATTTAACTGTCAAAATTAATTAATTAATAAAGAGAGAGGAAAATACATATCACTGGTATGAAACTCAAACTGATGCAGTTTATTTGGACTTTATTGCTTTGTTCCACAAATATATTTTGTCCATGTTAGAAACTTTTTGAATATTGCCATTTAATGACATGACAATACTAAAAATAAATTAATAAATAAAATACATCAGCACAAAGAACAAAGGAAAACTCAGAGCGCTGGTGAAACTCAAACTTAGACTAATGTTGCAAAGAATTTTATTTATTTATTTATTTATTTATTTTATTATTTATTTATTTTTTATTTTTTTTGACTTTATTACTTCGTTCCGAATGTCCTTTGTCCATATTAGACCTGTTTAGAATACTGCCATTTATAAAGATGATAATATGACATGAAATTATTTTTTGTTTTTTTGCTTGTCTTTTAAGATTTGTTTTAAAAATCAAAGCTAAAAAATAATAAAAAGAAGAAAATGACTGAACATATGTAAGCTCTTTAGTTTCACAAAGAGCAAAAAGGAAAAGGCAGAGCGCTGGCATGAAACTCAAACTGATATTCCAAATATTAAAGTGTTTATTTGGACTTTATTGCTTCATTCCAAGCCTCTTTTCTCCACATTTGACAATTTTAGAATATCACCTTTTAAGGAGACTAATATGTGGTGTTACTGGCACCCAGTTTAGATTCAAATACAGCTGCTGCACTTAAAATAATGGTTTCTAAAATGTATAAAAAAAACGTTCAATACGTTTATGCACACAGTCTGATTCTCAGTGTTACATGATGTGGAATGAGAAATGCTTATTTCACGATTTATTCTTCTATTGCATTATTTGCCATCAGAGAAAAACAGATTTAACATCTTCTAATAAAGATTTCAAATTCCTTCTCTAAGCCGTTAAACTACTAAAAGTATTTTTTTTCTTGTTATAAAACTCAAAGCTAAGCAGTAAACAAATAGCAATATATATTTTTTTCCTTCTTCTTTGACATCGTTTTAATTCATCTTTTTAAATGTTTTGTTCCACAGGCGAGTAGATCAAATTGGCATTTTTTTTTTTCTTCTTCACGCTTGTCTTTGTGAATTAATTCAAATAAAATGAGAATCCCTGATGTTTGAAGATTTTTATTATTATTATTATTATAGACGGAGGCTAATCTTTGACTTCAGAGTTCTGGTAAATGAAAAGATGATATCTGCTCTCTCATAGCTATTAAAATGAAAATGACATTGAATACAAACTAGTGTTAAACAGTAGCTGCTTGTCGCATGAGCAGAGCGTTAAAAAATCAACTCAAAGGCCTTTGAAAGACTACAATTAAATGCAAATGTTCCCTGCCAGCAAACAGGGTTTCGACAAGACTTTAGACTTGAAAATAGACTTTCTCTTATGAAACAAGACTGAGGATTTCAGCCAGCAGAACTGAAGTTAGATGAAGCATTTGTGTGAAATAGTTGCCATTCGTGAAGGCAGGCCCTGAGTGCATTCCTTTACAGTCTCACAGTCATCTGATGCTGCTCAATAAAATCAATAAATAAACCATAATCATACGCTTACATGCATGAATATGTGTCATCTGAGAGAAGAACAAACAAACATTATGCAAACTGATCACATTATCAGATGTAAATGAATGTCCAGGGGCATTTCTTCCACATTAATAAGCTAAGCGATGATAATTGTCATAGAAAATATATTTTTATAAGAAAAGAATAATATAGGCATAAGACTTATTATTATTATTCATTCTTCATCTAGTTCAGATTTATTTCTACATTACATTTTAAACAACCTTGGTGGAGCAAAAGTGCTGTTCTAAATAAATAAATGAAAAAGTAGAAGATTAAAATAAAAACAAAATCATTATCGTTATTATTATTAGTAGTAGTAGTAGTATAATTCAGATTTATTTCTATATTATACTTTAAACAACCTTTATAGACCAAAATAATGTAACACTTATTTATAATAACACTTAATTTAATAAGTATAGTATAAAAAGTATTATTATTATTATTATTATTATTATTATTATTATTATTATTGAAAGTCTTATTTGTAATTGACCCAACACTTTTTAAACACAACACGACAGATTTTTAGTCTGTGAGGAAAATGTAAAAACTAGTGTGTGTGTGTGTGTGTGTGTGTGTGTGTGTGTTTGGCTGTGTGTGTGTCTGTGTGTGTGTGCAGGGCCAGTCTCCCTCTTTTCCTTCTGGGAAGTACAACTGAATAAACGTGTCTGTTTTCATAAGTTCAGGTCTGATTTATTGAGCGAGGCCAATGACATGATCAACTTTCATTTATTAGCTCTGTGACTCCCCATCTATACACACCTAAAGACATGTGTCTCTCTCTCTCACACACACACACACACACACGCAGGACATCTGTTCTGACTATGAGACATGCTGTATCTCTCAGGAGTGTGTTACTCATTTAATATTGTCTCAGTACAAATATAAACAGGCGGTTTAGTTTAGGTGGAGCAGTGAGATCTGGCTGGGAAAGACTCTCAAATGTCGAAGATGAGCTGATAGAGAGGAATTATGGGTAAAAAGTGTCTGACCTGGGCTGTGAAGTCCATTAGCATTAGAATTAGCATAAAACATTGCAGTGGCCCTGTGTAATCTACCATAACTAAAGAAACCGCTCACCTAGCAATGGAAAATCTATAATGTATGATAGCTTGGTGTGAGGAACGGTGTCACTAGACCCAGTGAAATCTTATTCTGACACTGGACTGTACACAGAGCTTATTACCTTTTCTCAGATAATATTTCAGCAATCAGTCATTTGTGCTTTTCATCTCTCAGCTGTTTAGAATCAGATCTAGTGATACTAGATTCACTCTTCTGAGCGAGTCAGTCAAACACCTCTGAAATTGTTCCCGATTCAGTTTGAGATTCATTCGGACAGTTCCCTTCATGAACTGAATCACTTGCAACAGTTTCTCCGATTAAAATAACACAAGGCTAGAAATGGCCGCAGGAATTGTTATTCACTGAAAATCGTCACCATGCTCTCAAATCTGTTTTTCATGAGATTGAAGTGCATCTATTCCTATATGATGTTGTTGTATGGAAAGAAGCAACACACATATTCAGCTGAACGTTTAGTATGCTTCACGGAAGAGAGAAAGCCATGTAGGTTTGGAATGACAAGAATGTGCAACACAAATGATCTATGTCTTTAATTCGCTCATATTTTTGTTATACAAGTTAAAGCAGAGAGAAATGAGAATACATTTTTGACACATTTGCGAGGATCTGCAAAAGGAAAGGGAGACAGGTCACGATACAGCTTGGCAGAGGTCCTGGATGCCCGGGCACTGCTGGAGAACAGGTTCAAAGAAACAGATGTCATATGTGGAAAAAAAATTCTGCCTCCTTTATGCATGAAGACAAACCCACCATACTAGCTCTGTTTCCTCTGTTTTTCCAAACGATCATTCTCACATCCTGCTACAGCATTCAGGTAACAAGCTGGAGGTGTCTGAAGCACGTTTCCCTGCGCCAGCCCTTTCATTGTTCCCATCACGCTCTGTTGATCACATTATGTCTCCGCCGGCACGCCACACTAAATCGGGTGACGGGGCTCCTGCCACAAAGACGGAGCACCCTCGCCTCCCGCGGGACCCAACCCTCGCGTGTTACACCGAACGAGGAAATCCAAACATAACCAACCCCATTAATTTCTCCTATCAAACGCTCCTCGCCTGCCGAATGCAGGTGCTCCGAAGTCTTCCGCTCCTCATGGAAGATCAAAACCAGCTCGGCTGATCGATAGCGAACACTAGAGGAACACCAGTGACTACACGAGAACAGACGAGACATTGGCACGGTGATGAAAGCGAGATGGAAAGAGGTACGAGAGGCCGTGATGCTATCAAGAGTGCCAGATCAACAGATGCATGCTGGGAGTCAGGTGCTCATGAATAGATACTTGGCTTGACAAAGGAGAAATGGAGTATTGGAATACCGAGGTGGATGATAAATATGCACGATGACACTTTATAAGATCTCTAGATAAAGTGGCTGGGTGGCCGTTTGATGAAAGCACATCCTGAGAGGAACAAAAGCTTTTCAGGTTAAGGCTGGAGAATACATTGTTCAGATGAGCTACAAGGGAAGTTCATTCAAGAATTTAATTCCAGTCCGAAACAAAACAAACAAGCAAAGCTAAGGATAGTGGAAACAGCCAAACGTAGTCAAACAAAAAGACATTATGCGAAATATATTTTACAGATGTGTTACAAAAGAAGCTGAATTTCAGTCCAAAACAGCAACGTAAAGCAAAGCAATGTGAAAAATGTGAATCGAAATGAAACAACACGAAAGAAAACAAAATAAATGAATAAATACAATAAAGGCATTTTTAGGTTAATGTTGGAAAATATGTTGTGCGCATATGAGCTACAAAAGAAGTTCATTTAAGTAAAGCAATACAAAGTGAAAAAGTGAATTAAAGTTAAACAAAATAAAAAAATTAAAAAAAAAAAGCCTTTCAGGTTAATGGTGGAAAATGCATATTATAGATGAGCAAAAAAAAAAAGAAGCTTAATTCAAGCCCAAAGCAAAGCAAAGCAAAATAAAACAAAACAAAATAAAGGGAAATTTTATGAAATGCAAGGATTTTTTTATTTTATTATTTAAACACACACACACACTCACAAAAAAAACTTTTGTCTGCCTAATCAGTCATATGGTATAACCAAATAAAACAAAACCATAAAATATATCAAGTTAAGGAGCTCTAGCCCTCAAGATTGTGCGTCAAAGTCAGTAAGTCCTAAAATATTAGATTTGACCTTTTCATAACAATGCAAGATCAATTCAGGTTGTGAAATGTCATTTAGTGCAATTCATCAAAAACGATATATTTCTGAATGGATAATTCATGACTTTTCAATACTTTTTCTTAGTTTTTTACTATGAAAATATATTGTAAATATTTGAATAATGATTAAGATGTGCACACTCACATAAAGTTGCTGGGTGACTGTTTGATGAAAGCATATTCTGAAAATAACTAAGGCTTTCCATGTTAATGTTGGACAATAAATTGAGCTACACAAGCAGTTGTTTCAGAAAGCAGACTTATGGCATGGCCAATCCTCCTGAAGCAACCTGAGACTCAAACCCACAACCTTCTGGTTTACCAGCCTCATTAACCACAACTTCACACTTTAACCCACATAAAAGGTGGCTGGGAAAGCAATGTCCACAACCTCGAATTACATGATGGGAACTGCTTAAGTAGGTCTCTGGGTTGCAGACGAGTTCAACGAATCAATGAGTTCCTTGTGTTTGCTAACATGGCATTCCCTCTTTTCGCAATTGTCCGACAAGGAACTTTTGTTTTGCTCGGACACCTCTGAACTGATCACGATGTAAACTGACATCTGTGACACAGATGACATACAGCAGAAGCCATAACCATACTCAAACAAACAGCGTGCCAACTAATGGCACGTTTAATGTGCGTCAAACCACTTCTGAGGCCGTTTTCACTGCCATGTCTTCACACAACAGAAGCTTTGCTTGAGGTCGCGAACACTTGAGGCCATAAATCCCCTCCATCTCAAAGGCTGCTCTTCTTACAGCGCTCAGACAGAGCAGCTTTTGTGTTCTCATAACAGCAGTGGCCGTCGGGCATCAAAGTCCCTCCCTGACCCTTACACATCGCTCCCCGCTCCTCAGACACAAAGCGAACCCTTCAGACTCACAGCCGCGCATGCTGATGATGTCACAGTCTGGTGGAAGCTGATTGGCCGAGGTCCCGGCCGCCATACTGTCTTTGAGGGTTTCCGCTCGTCGCCTGAAGAATAGACAGAACTATAAATAGCCCAGTTGAAGGGAATGCATGGAGGACGGAGAGATGAAAGATCGTGTGAGGTCACTGCTGGCAAACATGTCACACAGGAAGTGGAAAGGGCCTCTCTGTTTTAGGATTTTAGCCTTGTTGAACAAACTAAAGATGATTCGTTCTGCTCTGTTTTTCACAGGGGTTGACAATTTACTGGAACCAGAAGCATAGACTGAATTTCCTATTGGAAGATTTCCTATTGGGTGGTCCAACAGCCCAAAACCTACAGCCTAAATGGACAGATCACCCTAAAGTGAAAATGTGCTGTTAATTCTCTGTTAATAACTCACATGGTCACTGGTGAGGAATAAAATGCAAGTCACTGGCTACTGGTGATTTGAGAGTCAAAAAGAGCATTTTAGTCAAGACGAAATTATAATCCGTGGCACCTGTTGATATACTGAGGTCTTATGAAGCGAAACAATTGATCTGTGCAAGAAACTGAACATTATTGATAGCATTATTACCTGTAATCCAGAGCCTTAGTGGAAAATATATAATACTATAATCCACTATGATACAATGCTTTTCTATAAGAAGATTCCAGATGTTATCAGGTTTCTGTGGCTGACTACACCAGCACTTTCAGAAATATATTGTATCTCTGCATGTCTGAGCGCAGTGATCATAACTGACGGAGGATGAAGAGCTGAAGTTTAACTCCAGCCCAGATTACGCCACCACATATCTCTCTTATCTATGCATCAGCTCACACTGCCAGAAAAATAGAAGGAGAAAGAGAGATAGAGAAACAAAACATGCTGAGGTGAAGTGTTTGCTTTACTAAAATCAACAATATAGAGGAACGGAGAAAAGCCCTAGTCCTGATCATCCATGACTCCTCAATTCCAAACATCTGTTTCATCCCACACTGCAAGAGACAAAAACAGCAATACAAGAAAATAAAAGAGAAAGAAGAGAATGTCTCATGTGTTCACCTTTGCACACACACACACACACACACACACACACACACACAGGTCAGGATTTGACTCAACACAAACATATTTTTACAAGAAAAAAATTATTTTTACAAGTTTTGCAAGAAGATACTATTTTGTTCTTTTAATTTTAACATTTTATGTTTAATTCAGTGTATAACTTGACATTTTTAGTGAAATTTACTAGCAATTTCAGAGTGAAAATTGGTTCTGTTCAATTGTTTTCTAGTGTACTGATGTATTTCAAATCTATTACCATGCTATTATGGTATTATCGTGATACATGTTCAAAACAGCAAGGAAATACCATGCTCATTTTTGCTGGCTGATCCCTACAAAGGGATTAAAGGTATGTTCTTAATTATTTAATTAATATTATTTTTATTAATTTTTTGCCAGAAAGTTTTTTTTTTTTCTTTTTACCACACAAAAAGCCTTTACGTTTAATCAATATTTTGTCATTTTCAATTATTTTTGTCCATTTCACTCTTTACAATTTTCCTTTTAAAAATCAAAACAAAAACAAAAATGTGCTTTTGTGCAAAAATGTAACAGAACATAAAAAAAGATAAAAAGTTTTATAATTTTATAAAATTTTATAATTTTTAAAAAGCATCAACATATACAAACATTTAGATAAATTGTTCAAACGTTTGGGGTCGATATGATTTTTGAATGACTCTTTTGCTCACCAAGTCTGCATTTATTTAATAAAAAAAAACTGTAATACTGTAAAAAAAACTGTAATACTGTAAAATATTATTCAAATTTAAAGTAACTCCTTTCTGTGTAAATCTGTGTTAAAGTGTAATGTATTTCTGTGATGCTCCGCTGTATTTTCAGCATCATTCCTCCAGTCTTCAGTGTCACATGATCTTCAGAAATCATGAAAATATGATGATTTACTGCTCAAGAAACATTTCTGATTATTATCAATGTTGAACACAGTTGTGCTGCACAATATTTTTGTGGAAATTGTGATACATTTAATTTTTCAGGATTCACAGATGAATAGAAAGTTCAAAAGAACAATTTATTTTAATATAATCTTTTGAAAGGTTTTAAATGTCTTTACTGGCACTTTTATTCAATGTAATGAGTCCTTGTTCTTTTTTTCTTGTCATCAGTAAAATAGTTAATAGTCATGATGCTTCTTTTTGGTTTCGTCTTTATTACTTACAAAATCGAAAAACGCAATTAAGTCAATTAAGCTTTTCATTAGTTTAGCAGACACACACACACACACACTTCCTACTATCACTCTCTGAAACACCATCTCAAACTCTTTCTGCTCTCTCCTCCGCACTCAGCACTTTGTCCTGCAGGACGTCCCACACCGGGAGACCACACGGATTAACCCTCTCTCTCTCTCTCTCTCTCTCTCACCCCTCAAACAGCATCTGTTCAGTGAGAAGCGTCTGTCTGTTCTGGGTTTCTGAAGCGCGGTCTTGTTTCCTCTCATCAGTCATGTTTATGTCTCAGTCTGCTACAGCTCAGGCCGCTCACCTGGTCAGGGCCATTAAACATGAGGACGGGACGCAGGCCACGGATTGACAGATGTGATAAGGCCGGTCACAGGTTGTGTTGTGTGTAAATAACAGCAAGGCTGAGGTCTGTGTTTGAGAGAGAGCCAGGTCAACACCAGCTGCCCTTGTGAGGCAAACCTGGAGTGATGTAAAGCCAAAAACACACTAGCACCATCCACCGTATCTACATTATATCAACAAAAAAAGAAATCCCTCTATTCTATTGTGTTGCAATGTGGTAACATACTAATACTACAAATTATGTATTTAATGATGGTAATAATTGTGGTAACAAAACAGTGCCATGGTATATCAAAATATCATACGATAGTTATTGTACACAGTGTTAATACCTTTTTGCGACATCTAATATTAATATCAAAATTCTATGTGGTGTGTGCATTTTCTTACTAATTTTCACAGTAATATGGATTTTGTGATCTGTAATATTGTATTGCTAAATGTATATTTGGTATTGAAATGTATATTTTGATATGTAAATTACATAACATATTGAAAATTAGAGTACCATTATTGCATCTAGGTATTATCATGGTAAATTACCAATGTAATTGTTTACTGCACTTTTCAAACAATATTGTGGTGGTATAGTGACAGAATCACAAGGTAATACTATGGTAATCTGAAATGGTAGTCCGTTGTGTAAAATAAACAAACAAACAAACAAACAAATAAATAAATAAATAAATAAATAAATAAATAAATAAATAAATATTTGCTGATATATATATATATATATATATATATATATATATATATATATATATATATATATATATATATATATATATATATATATATATATATATATATATATATATATATATATATATATATATATATATATATATATATATATATATATATATAGATAGATATATATATATATATAATTTGTGGAATCAATTAAATAAATTATTTATTTATTTAAATACATGCAAATACAAAAATATATTTTAAAATATAATAAAACCAAATATAAAAATATCATATAGTTTGTTTACAATTATGTCAAATTAAAGCATGCAGGTAAATGAGCAAACAAACTATGCTATATTACAATAAGGGCAAGACTAAGGTACTGTATATACTGTGGTACTCCAAGGTACAATATTTTTCAAGATCTACCACTACATGTGACTATAAATATGGCCAAACCAGAGTAAAACAAGGGTGTAAGTGAGAAAGTAGCCTGACATTAAAGGAAAAAAGTATAATGTACAAACCAAGGTAGCTGCAGTTCATCCTGTAAGGCACATGTAACCCATCACTGTTCACAATCTCAGTTCCTCAAAGTATCGTAGCATCACAGTAGAGGTCAACTCTGTGACACACTATCATCAGTTTATAATTGCTGCATATAATGCAATTATAATGTCATTTGAATATATCAGGAGAATTATTGAGATCATCACCCTTCATTTCAGACCAATATCATCAACTTCTTTGTGTCTCGATCGTCTCTTAACAAACTAGCTTCCGCGGCCTGATCGCTCGACAACAGGCTTAATTGCATTAACCCACGGTGAGGAAAACACTCTTGAACACAGAGATAAGACGGGACAGGAGCGATACACCTTCAGGCTAATTAACCCTGATTCATCAGCTCACGGTGACGAAAAGCGATAATTGATTTCCGAGTTAATAACAGAGCCGCAGATGAGACGCTTGCCTCGGTTTGTTCAGCAGGCGCCGTCCTGTCCTTCTGTCTGGCTCTTTCTCTTCTCCTCTCATGATAGGTATATGACCACCACTCACACAATAAAGACACGCATCTGAAACTTCCACAGACAGCGAGGAAACTCCTGAACGAGTGACTGTATTAAATAACACCAACATTCACTCAACTTTCACAACATCAGAAGTGTTCTGTGATGCACTTACTAGCGTTCACTCAATGTGAAATTGGGTAATGAAAAATGGCAGCTGGAATTACATTTCATGAGCTGTTTTAATTACAAGTTATTATATTTTGCAGAGAAATTACAAATATATTGGGGTCATGTGTATCAATAACAACAGGAATTTACATTAAAGGAATAGTTAATATAATATGATTGTTCTGTAATTATTTACTTACAGTAAGCAATATTTGACAAAGGCTATACATTAATAATTTTAAATATATATATTATCTTAAATATTAGATTATTTAATACTTTTCTTTTTTTGGGGGGGGTGGGGGGGTGGGGGGGGTTGTTTAAAATATTTAGTGACTTTCTGCAAATGGATAAACTGTGATTTTATGTTGACTTTAAACCAAACTCTTCCTATCAAGTGAGGTTCATGAGAGAGAGAGATATCAAAATCAGCATGTGATTGCTCTTTACTTTCTCTCCGTCTCTGACCTGGTTTCTAACAGCCCAAGGGAAACGGGATCCCATTTCCAAATATCCTGCCATGAATTTCCAACCAAATCCGGTTGATAGCAATAAAACGCAATAGAAACGGGTAGAAAATCATGTTTGATTTATAAATTGCAATTGAAACAACACTGAAACAAATTCTTCTCGTTTTCTCTTATTCTTTGATATTGAGGTCATCACTCTTGTGTATGAGACGTTATAGGCGTATCACGGCTTGTTTGTGTCGAATCAAAGCAGCACGCTCTTCAGACCAGATCTCAGACGCACAGATCGGATGACGAAAGCGCTCTTTCATGCAGATGGAGACACGTCTTCTTCATGATGTGGCCTAATGTATATGACTGCACGCCATTATAAAGCTATTAAAAAAGCGTAGCTTCATGCAGCTTCCTCCATTCATCAAAAAAGCAATATTGTTAGAGCGATGTGTTTTGTTCCCAAGGGAATCTCATTGTGAGAGATCTCATTTGTCAGGATTGCCGTTACAGGTTCGAGATGTATTTCCAGCAGGTGCTGAAGCCCATTTCACTCCAGGTGCCAGAAGAAACGCCCAGCTCTTCTTTCAACACCGCGCCGGTGGATTTTCAGTGCTTCAGTCAGCGTGGCCCTGTTTACTTTCCTAATACACATGCCTGTTCTTTCATTCATTGGTGCATATTATTCTGAAATGAAAATATAAGTGTCTTCGCAGTTTTTCAGCAACTTAGCTTGTTGTGTTTGTTTATGGCTAATGTCACCAAACTATTATTTTTTCACAGCGAACACAGGCTTTTCACAATCAATTCAATTAATAATAATAATGAAATAAATACATAAATAAATGTGAGCTTTTTGGTGAATTATATTAAATCCAGTTATCTTAAATTTGACACGCCATTTCTGAACTAAATAGGTGACGCTCTAAACACTCTAAAGGTTTCCGAGCTTCACAATCGACAGTGTGTGGATGTGTGTGCAGCTGAATACGTTTAAAGCTGGAAACCCTTCAGAGAGCGAGCGAGCGCTGGCCAGGGAGCTCTTATCACAGAGAGGAGAGGAGCGCAGAGCTCTCCTGGCCTGTAACGAGCCTCCCTCACTCTCTACATCTGCCAGCACAGCCAATCCCACGAGAGCATGCTGTGATTGACAGCTCCTCAGGGCTCCTCCCGCTTCAGCTCCGGCTCAATACAGAGATGCAGGGGAAGATATAAGCGAGGCAGGAGACGGAGACGTAGGCGAGATGAAAAACAGAGGCAGGCAGAGAGCATTCTGGGAGAATTTAGCTAGCTTTCTGCTGACATCGATTAATATTTAAAATATGTCATTTAAAATCCACCATGAATGGATCTGTTTCACTGCCATCAGATACAGTTGTTTTTTTTGTAAATGCAACCTTTCTATCCCGACAACAGCATCCACAAATAACTTGTTGCCACACCTAGCTATCAGCTGCAGGAAATTAATAGACATTGAATTGCCTTTTGCTTTATCATTATAATTATTATTATTATTATTATGAGAAATTCATGTGTATTAATAAGAACACACACACACGCACGCACGCACGCACGCACGCGCACGCACGCACGCACGCACGCACGCACGCACGCACGCACACGCACACACACACACACACACACACACACACACACTCATTTACAGTGAGTGCAGAATGAGAGAAAGAGATGGTGATGGAGAGGACGGCTGAACATCACTCCATCTTTCTGCCCGAGGCCCAGTGAGAGTCCGTCTCCCCCGGGATGGGAGCGCTCCTCTGCCCCGTCTGCCAGCCAACACCCACAGGACTGACTTTGATGAAGGGCACAGCTTCTCCTAACCACTTCACTGATGTAGGCAGAGGAAGACAAATAGAGTGAGTTATTCTCAGGGTCTGAATAAGCTGAAACCATCAGGAACGGCTACGAAAATATTGTTTGTGAATCCAATCCATCCGTACACACTCCAGTCTGGTTTTTCTAATCACTCCAGAATCACTTCTAGATTTTAGGTTGACTCGCATTAAAAAACCCAATTTAACCCCTGGTTATTACAGAAATCTTAGATCAATAATGTAATATACGGGTGTGAATATCTCAGAGAAAACCCTTTTAACTGTGTTTATTCCGAATGCGGCGCTAGCTCTTTCATCTCTTTATAAACAGTGCTGCTTCTTCCTCCTCCTCTTCCTCACTCTCTCTCTCTCTCTCTCTTTCGCTCGCTCGTCTCTTTGAATAAGCTGATTAAATGAGTGTGTGCGGAGGTCTGGGCAGCGGCGGTGCTGGAGCTCGGGCCCCTCCGCATGAATATTAAGTGTGTGTGTGGGATTTGTGTCTGGGGTCTGAAATTGGAAATCACAAGTTTGACTAATCAGCTTTGAGCTTCTCGTTCAGTCTGCCTGTGCACTCGGCGGAAAGCGGGAGTAGATTGAGAGAGAGAGAGAGAAACAGAGCAGGCTGTGATGGAGTCTGTCGCTGTACAAGCAGAAAATGCAGAAGCTGGGTGCTGTGAAAAGCAGCAAACCTCTGGAGAGAGGTCATGGGAAGGGGCAGCTCTGAGACAGAACCACTGTGATTGGTCGGTTCAGAACATTAGAATATTTCCCATGCTACACTGCATGATGAAAATGACTGGTATGATCCAAGGGGGAAAAAGCTCAGTCAAGGTCTTAAAAAATTTAAGACGATCACTGTTTTGGTGAAAAAAATAGCTCGACTAACTTTACATGAGGGTCTCAGGGAAATAAATAAACAAACTTAAGACTTTAAATTATATATATTATATAATAACCCTTGAGATATTATTTTTTAAATATGCATGCATAATGCAAAAATATATTAAATGATAAATAGCATAAGTGTTTCCGCACTTGATTTACAACACAGCATACCATAAGGTATACCTAATTAATATGTACAATGAATGTATTATGTATACTGCTGTAATAAGCATGCTGAATATATAATATAAATATTTTATTGATTGTTGAATTAATATTGGGTCTTAAAATAACTGTTCATAAAACATGCATGCATAATTAGTTTATAATTAATTTTAAAAGTTTATATAGTGTAAATTCTTAAACTGAAGTGATCACTGTTTTGGTAAAATAAAACAAAAAATATTATTAATAATAAAATAAACATAGCTTGACTAACGTTACATGAGGTTCTCAAAAAAAGAAATATATATATATATAATGCATGCATAATTAAATATGTTCATAAACTCTGCATGCGTAATTATAATAATTAGAAATAATTTAAATAGTGTAAAGCACGTCTAACTGCTATCACTGCTGCAGAATGATGTCATCTGCCCATATGATTCAGCTATCAACGTTTTATTGAGTCCAATTATGATGACGGGCCTCTAGGAGTACAAAAATGCAGGACAGTGTAGGAAATGAATCTCAAATCTGACCCAAAGTTTAAGGCATGGCTATTACTGCCAAAGTCTGGGAGACACATTAGCTTTAACGTCAAGAGCACTTTTACATCCCTTCACAATGCCAGCAATGGAGAAAACACTTTGAACGCTCTGGAATGTTCTAATAGAGCTTTCGAGGCACATTCAAAATCATCTGAAGTTTGACATTTGCCCACACACAGAGACAAACCCACACACACACAAGATTCAATCAGTCTGGAGAAAGACAAAGCGTCGCTCGCACTAACAAAGAGCCACAACTCATGAATATCATCATAACGGGGAGCCTGCGTCCTCGTCTCCACGCTCGCTGTGTCTAAACCTTCACAGGTAGCATCTCAAACAGCGCTCGGCTCATCATGCATTTATTCATTGTCTGCCGGGGACAGATTATGAGTGAAATTGAAAAATGCGAGAGGAATAAAAGAGCAACAGTGTGTGTGTTTTTCAGTCAAAGAGCACCTGTACTGCTATCAGCCCTGAGCGAGAGGCTCTTTATTGTTACCCGTGCTCAAACACAAAAGAGACACCGCGGCCAAACAGCGTCTCTCTCCTCGTAAACACATTTAACTGAAGCGGGCCACTCACATCCAAGACAAGATTTCTACCAAACTCCACAATGCATCTAACATCTGGACAGTTACATGTTCCTGACGTTGTTCTGAAGACAATAGCAGTTTTTTTTATTATTCGTTTTTTTTACTTGCACTTTAAAAATACGCTTTCAAAAGTTAGCATTTTCAAAATGCCGTTGTTGTGTAAATGAATGGCTGAAAGGCATAAAAATTTTGTATTTTTAAACAAAAAACTTAATTTAAACCCTTAATTTCAAAAAGTGTCCGAATGTGATTTAATGTATTCTCAACACTGCCACAAGGGGCGATAGAGCATCATCAGCACAAACCATTTACTGTCGCTTTTCTCTTTTAGGAGCTACTTCCAATGAGAGAGCAACATTTTAAAGACAATCATGCTACAGTAGATCGCACCTGAGAATTAGCACCCGTCTACATCTCTACATCATGCTCAAACGTGATCTGACGTCTCTGATTGGCTGAAAGCAGTCGGTTTAATTGGCACTGTGAGCAACAGTAAAACACGGCTATTAACACAGCAGAAAACAAAGCAGAAATTAGCATGTGGAGGGTTTATAATGACAGACGGCCCCCCGTGGCTCTTAATGCGCCATCATAATATTGCATATAGCCCTGTTCTCTTGTCTGTTCTGCTTTTATCTGGGACAGACAGCGCTACGGTAATGATTAGGCCTGTATGTGTATGAACATGAGTCATAATCATCTAGTCTGAGACCTGTCGCATGTTTACGAGAGCAATGACTATCTCTGAGGATGATGGGAGGAAAATATTTCCAATTTTACTGCAGAGGATTTGCAAGAGGTTCGAGCCAGACAAGAGAGCAATTCGGTTAGCTTGATTTCATTAGAGCGCTGCTGTTATTAGCTATCGCGTCCTCTAAACAAAACGCTCTTAACATTTCTGCTAGAAAACAAGCTGTTTTTCTTCTATTTCCAAATGTAGTGTTTAGACCTACTTGTAGACCTCTGGCGTACGACAGCAGATAACATGACTTTTCCTTAATTGGTTATCATTTAAAACAACTAAGCCACCGATCACATGGAGTTTACTAGGCATTTCAGTCGAGCCTCCGGTGGAACCATGGTCAGAAATCAACTTCTATTAAAGCGATTTTCAGTATTATATATTCAGGATCGGGTCTCGAGTGACACAGAATATAAAGTATACTAAATAGTATATACACTAAATATACAGTATATCTAATATGCATGTATCTCTAAACTGTCCAAATAGTATAAAGCTGTGCTGGTATTAAAATAACAATAACAAAGTAATAAAATAAAATGTATTTCATTATCTGTTAGACCTTCTGAGCAACCTTTTCACCGCCATCATCACTTATATTCTTTCATAACATCATCCTCATAATCATAAAAAAGCAATAAATGAATCTATTTTAAATGCATTTTAGTATATCTCTCTTTCTCTATATACAAACTCACACACATACACAATAGCAACTCCTTAAGAAACGTCAAGCTTTTCCAGCTGCTTCAAACGTCCAGGCTAGGCTTTCTCAAGCCAACTTAAAAGTTTGTCTTGACGAACATTTTTATCGTATACGATCTGAGGGGCATTTTTGTCCATGTGGGTGGCATTTTAGCCAAAAACCCCTGTTAATTTCAGACACTGTTGCAGTCAGGTCTAGACATTGGGAAGCTCAGTTTGATTGCTGTGTTTTTGTAGGAATCAACAGCAGCATCTCAGATGAGCTCTCTTGAGGACAGTTTGCCAGCCGCCAAGAGACAACAAATATATGAACTCTCCAAAAGAAGCATAATAACACCGAATCCCAGTACTACGAATACATCCATAGAGACTTATCCCTTCATGACTGAAACACAAACTCTTCCTCAAACCGAAGCCAAAGCCGCCGGCAAACAAATGGAAACATCACGCTCTTAACAAAAGCCGTTCTGCCTAGTAGTCGCAATCATTTGTAAGTGGTGATAAATCCGTCTCTTTCCTCCCAAATTCCTCTGGTGCTTTAATCAACTGGGAAACATGTTATTTCTCACTCCTCTGATTCTACAAGCTCGCACCCTTTGAATTACAATGGGAGTTGTGCGTGATCCGATTTACAGCCGTGGGTTTGTCCGCAATAAGGGATTTGATTGACAATGGCTTGAAACAATGAGAGAAAGCTGAGATATGCTTCAAAACAGTAAACTAATTCCATTCGCTCAGAAGGAGAAGAACTCAAGCCGCTTGGCACAGCGGTGGGCAAGGTAAATTTAATTAAGCCCCGGTAAACAGCCAGTGGGTTTCAGATTTGAACGAATAAACTGAATACAGCAAGATTATATGCAAGAATATATGAGCATATATTAATACATAAAGGGCTTCGGATGACCTGCACTGGATTCAGTGGTTTTCTTTTTATGTTTGATTTCAATGCATTTAAATAATGTTGAAATAAGATTAGGATTTGTTCACTTTTAATGTGCATAAGGACATAAGAGAAATACCTTAGATATAGACAAAATGCAATTCAATATAACTACTAATGACTATAACATGCTTATGCAAGAAATGTGGATTTGATGGCAGTTTTTGCAGATTATTTGAATTTTTTTTTTTTTTTTTTTTTGTGAATGACTTTCCAAGCAAAAGTTTGAAACACTCATGATCTTTCTTATTTAAGAGAGAAATGTTTTGGTCAAATTTCTGCAGTTTACATACAGTATAATAGATCATTTATGCTGTAAAACATGCATTTTCTAATTGTATTGGGGTACATTTAGCAAAAAATATTCATTTATTTATTTTTACTTCAAAATTCCATGTTTAATGTAATGAAGTAAATGTATTACAGCAATTATATGCCAATCTATCTTTTGTATAAATATTATAGTAGTATATAATAGACTTTTTTTAAGTGTATGGATAACAAGGAAAAGGGTATATGATAAAATAAATGTACCATTTTACAAATATATTTCATGTTGTCTATAGAATGCCACATTATTGATTTAATTTATGAAGTGTCTCTCTCTCTCTCTCTCTCTCTCTCTCTCTCTCTCTCTCGTTGTGGTTAGTTTGAATCCTTTTATGCGTTCTAGGGTTAAATTAGCTTAAATGAAGAAATGGGAAACTCTACTCCAGGTAATTTCCTTGGGTTCTCGTGAAAGGCTAAATCAATCAGTGCAGTTTGGTTCTTTTCCCTTTGAAACCCGAAGCACCCACTTATGGCCATTTGTTTACGGTAGACCTCCAGTGTCGTCTAAATCAGATTATGAAGCTACAGAAACATCCAGCTTGTGAAACCAAGTCTATTACTAACGAAAGAAATAGCGAGCAGGTCTCACCTGTCTGTTTGCACCTTGTCAAACGACTTCGATGAAGCCAGCGGTGTGTGTGTGTGTGTGTGTGTGTGTGTGTGCGTGTGTGTGTTTGGACTGACAGAGAGAATAGAGAGAGATGGCATACATTTCTATATTTTGCATGAGAACTAACTAAATTTTCAGCCAAGTTCAGTCCAACTTCAGCCAGTTTGTTAATTTAAAAAAGTTATTTGTATAATATTGTTTATTTAATTAATATTATATTAATAATATATCGATGTAATTAGTAATTTGTTATATTATAAATATTAATAATATAACAAATAAGTAATTACATACATGTAAATTGCATGCATAAAAATATAATAATAATAATAATAATAATAATAATAATAATAATAATAATAATAATAATAATAATAATAATAATAATCAAATGCTACAAGAAAAAAAAAAACGCTGATTCAAAACTGATTTGTTTTAATGAATCATAACATGTTTATTTCACACATTTGGGATAATGTATAAAGACAAATCATTAAAACAATGTTTTGAATCAGTGTTTGAATAATGATTTAGCACAGAATGGGAGACAACAGATGGCACGTTGTTTGAAACTTTATCTAAACTACTCTGGTGTTATCACAATTACTCCTCAAAGTGTCCTCAAGTTCAATAAAATAAAATACAAATAATAATAATCCTAAATATATATCGATAATAAAATTGTATATAATATTATAAATATTCATGAATATGAAATATTTTAATATAATTTGTATATATTTATATTTTAATTTAAAATGTGATTAAATATATTTTACTAGTAAATAACACAGGGAGTACTTTATGATTCATTAAAACAACTAATTGAATCGGTGTTTTTGAAGCATTTCCAAAGAACCTATTTAAAAAACAAATCAAACTTTCCAGCTCTATATGTATTTATTTATATTTTCATATTAATTAGTGATAGTACTAAAATATTGCAATTTGTATTTTCTTTTTTTTTTATTATTATTATTCTATACTGCTGGTCAAGCCTGAAACTATGAAACAAACACAAGTCCACTAATGTGAAACTCTGACACGATCAAACAAACAGGAATACGTTCCACAGAGAGCTCCTGTCGTACGGCACGCATTAATGAGCGGAGAAAGAGAGGGAATAGATAAGACAGAGGGGAAATACTGGAGGAAATCCCAGATCCTCCATCACCCTCCCAATCACATCTATCACCGCTGCTATTTCTGGGGAGGTGTTCGGAGCCGGGATGTTATGCTAGCTGAGGGATCCGTGATTACGGGGTTATCCATCATATGAAAACTGTCGAGAGCATCTCAAACATACAGAAGAAGACAGAAAATAGAGAGAAGCGCCGGTGACCCAGAAAAGGCCATTACGGAGAGATATCTAATATCTAAGCACAGTCTCTCTCTCTCTCACGCGCAGACTTATGAGTGTGCATTCGTCATGGAGTCACGCAGGGTTAAAGATGTGATCTTTTTGCCATCAGGAATCGAATAAAGCACTAGGCGTTCCTCTCTTGATCTTATTTGCTTTTATAACGTCCCGAGGCAAGAAGAAAAGAACTCGTCTTAGTTTCTTGCGTTTTAGCCATTATTTGTACCACAAATGATGCAGTTTTATTGGCTGCTTTATTAAAAATGCTCTTCTAGTCTAGAATAGGCATTCGTCATTATAGTTCACTTCCTTAGATGTAAAAACTGTTTTTATTTTTTGGTTTTCAAGGGTTGCTCCTTTCGTTGACAAAGAATGAAGTACTCGCATACTGTGCAGTATGTACTGAAAACTGCATACTATATATTTATATATAAATATAAAAAGAATAATTTGAAGCAGTACAAATTATAAATAGTCTAAAGCGGTTTCCAACCATTAAACCATAATTCTGACTTTTGAGATCATTGTCAAGTGAGTTACCAAGTGAAGAGCACATTAATAGTTCCTGCACTTATATTTAGAGCCGAGTCCATCTCTGTCCACAGCAAACAGTGTTGATTGAGCCCAGAATTAGTTTGAAAAAGAGTGTAAACTCGCTGGAGGGGTGTGTAATCAGCCTGTGCAGCCGCAGATGAAGTGTGTGTTTGCTGGGACTGAATGTGGGACGAGGAGACTGACTGTGATTATGGAAGATCATTAACGCGTCTTTCAGCGGCTGCTTTGAGAAACACGGGTCAAACACACTGTGCACGCTTCTGGTTTGGTGTGTTTGCATGTGTGTGAGATGAGCGGAGCTCCTCGCAGCCTGTTTGCTTTCCTAAATGAATGTAATGGTGCAAACGGAGGGGAAATTGCTCGCCTCTCCCTCCATCTCATTCTGTCCATCCCAGAGGGTCCTCCCGCAAAACACACCAAAGAAATTAAACCAGACATGTCGGATAATTCACAGGCTTTTCTCCTCCAAGACTCCACAGACTATCAGCAAACACAGTGTATGATAAGGTGACACACACACACACACACACACACGCCTCAGCAGCAGACACACACTCATGAAATGAGCCTATATGACTGAATATGTGTTTTTTTTTATTTTCCACACAACAAAAAGAAAGCATTTTCTTATGTAAAAATTCATTTTGTCATGTTTCCCAGTAAAAATATATTTAAAAAAATTGTTAAATCAATACCCCCCCATGAGTTAAATATAAATCATATATTATTTGATTAATTAAATTCAAAATGTATGTATATATATATATATATATATATATATATATATATATATATATATATATATATATATATATATATATATATATATATATATATATATATATAATTAAAAAATAATTATTAAAATCATTAAAAATCACTTTTTTTGCACAAGATTTAAGCATAAATCATCATAAATATTATTGGATATATGAAATTATGAATTAAATAAAAATGAGAATATAAAAACATCCTTAAACTCAGTTTTTTAATGTTTATATATTAATTTATGAAATTGAGAAATTATGAAAAGAATTAAACAATAATATCATAACATACCTAAATGCAATACAAATATTGTGGGTCTTTTCATGATTTAAGCATAAATCATAATAAAAATCATAATATATAATTTGATCTATTCAATTAAAAGAAAATGGAAACAATTAAGACATCCCTTCATTTCTGTTTTTTGTTTTGTTTTGTTTTGTTTTGTATTTTTGTTTTTGTACGCTTTCATGCAAAAAGTGAAGTCTCACAAATATAAAGAGAAAAACAAAGCTCTAGAAGTATCTTTCCCCAGTGTTTTATTTCTAGCAGCAGACTCGTGATGAGGCACTTCTCAGCAGAGCAGAAGAAGCAGTGAGCAGTGTATCTGTCAATCATTTTACTGCTGATGTCATCAGATCACATTACTGTAATTAAGACAAATATATATGTGACTGAGACATATATGATTGTACTCTCCCTTGGGCTTTATGAAAGAACAGATTGAACATTCACATTCATCTCCACTTCATCTATTTACACATCAATTATTAACAACAGTTATTTAAATGAGTACGCTCCAGTGATATATAATGCTGCTCTAATTGATTTAAGCAGAAAAAAAGAAGAGAAAAATACAATAAATAAAATAAAATCACACAGCAATTAAGATGAAATTGTAGTTGTAGTTTAATTAAGGTGAATGTATGTTGGTAATGCAGTAGAGCTGTGTGTGCGTTATCGAGTCAGGAAATCTCCTAATCACATTTGTAATAGAGAAGAGAATGTGCCTTTATGACTGAACCATAAAACCCCTGAGAGAAAGTGACGTCTGCACTTCCTGTACACGGGACGCAGGTTTCTGACGGTTTCAAACGCCTCTCATTTCATCCCACAGGTTTCCTGTCTATTAAACGCTGTATTAATGCATAGTTGGCATATTTGATAATCCTGCCAGTTAGAAATCAGTGACACACAACAGTCAACAAAAAACACAATCACAGTTCTGTTCACTACAGTAAAATCATGTATCTGGGGCATATTTTAAACAAACAAATAAATAGAAAAAAAAATGAACAATAACTGAAAAAAAAAAAAATATATATATATATATATATATATATATATATTATTTTTTTTTTTAAGGAAGAGGATTAGGGTCAAGTAATAAAACATGAAATAAAACCATCTCATGATTAAAGTCGTTAAATTTCGAGAAAAAGTCTAGATGAAATTTTGAGATTAAACTCAGATTAAAACAGTAATTATGTTTTGAGAAAATAATCTTGTTAATTTTGAGAAAAAAAAGTCTAAGTAAAATGTTAATGAGAATAAACTCATTAAATTACGAGACAAAAATTCTCGTACAATCTTGAGAAAAAAGTTGATATAAAATGTTGAGAATAAATGCATTAAATTATGAGAAAAAAAAATATTTAAAGAAAAAAGGTCTAAATAAAATGCTGAGAATAATATCATTAAATAAAAATCTAATTCTTGTTCAATTTCGAGAAAAATATTGAGAATAAACCCATTAAATTATGAGGGAAAAAAAGTTTTGAGAGAGAAAAAAATTGTCAATTTCAAGAAAAAAGTAAAAAAAAAAATGTTGAAAATAAACTCAATAGGTTACTAGAAAAAAGAAATTTAAAGAAAAATACTTAGAGAAAAAGTTAAGAATTGACACACTTGTGTCATGTTAATTGTTCTTGTTGTTCAGTGTTGTTCAGTCAGTGTTGGAGAGTAGTGTACGATACGATCGAATGGGTTCGAGACCATCTTTTGCCAAACTCACTTTTCTTTCTCATCACATCGTAACAGTGGAAATCAATTGCTTAACGAGTGTCTAATAATAATCTAGCTGGGCAATGTCAGCAGATCTGAGACATTAACACAGCAGGATCAGTGTGAAAGAGTCAGCACAGAAACATGAAGAGCTCTCGTCTTCTGGGATTAATGATCTTCCTTCCAATTATCATTCCCACAAGCCCAAAGAAGGAACAAAATAAAGAAGAAGGTAAAAAGAAAACAGCTATTGAGCTACTTGCACTTCATTTCCGACTGAAGCAGTGTGCAGTGTCGGGACGGACGTGATGCTCTCCTCTCGCTCTCATCTCGTCTCACCTTGACTTCAGCAGCTTAGAGGATCTCGCTCTAATGGGAGCAGCTGTCAATCAAATCATGAGCATCACAGAGGTGACAGTTTGTTTCACGCTCCTGAAATATCATTCTGTGTGACACACCGCTCAGACCTCTGCACTCCTCTCCACACACATGCACACGTCCTGTGATTGACGTTAGCTTCAACTACGCTCATATTTACAGATTCAGATCACACACATAAACAGCACCATGCAACAGGGTTATTATCATTAATGGAAACGATTACATTTTCATAAACTGACATGAAATTAAGTTTTTCATATTTAAAACAAACTAAAAATAGTTCTTCATAATTATAATGAAAAAAAATGGTCCAACATTAGAACAAAACAGCATAAAACAACAAAGTATTAATAAGACTAACTAAAATTAAACTGAAAAATAAAATATAATTCAAATTACTAAAATAAAAACTATATTAACATACCAATGATACTAAAATAACTCTATAGTAAAATATCTTTAAAAATATAAAAATAAATAATAAATAATAATAATAATAATAATAGTACAAAACAAAAACAAAAAAATTAAAAGAAAAGAAAACAATTTTTTTTTAAATATAGTTATTACCACATTAAAATTAGCAACCCTAAATTATTAAAACAAAGTACATTAGATATAGATAGATAATTTTATATTCATAAAAGAATCCTGAAAAAGGTAAAAAAAAAAAAAAAAAAAAAAATCATCATATAAGACTGGAGTAATGCTGAGAATACAGCTGCGCATCACAGAAATAAACTATATTTTAAAATATATTACAATAGAAACTGTTAGTTTAAATTGCAATAATATATCAGAAAATATTGTTGCTGTTTTTTTCTGTATTTTGGATCAAATAAATACCTCGATGAACACAAGAAACTTATAAAAATATAAAAATCTTACTGATCCCAAACTTTTGAATGGTAGTACTGTACATATATAAATAAAAATAAACTGAATTAAACATTTTTAAAACTAGATAAAAATATAATAACAAAACTAACAATTATAGTGTGACAACTAATGGAAATGAAACCTAAATAAATCATCAGATAAAGATTAAATCTCTCTTTTAATACACATTACAGGTCTTACTGAAAATAATTTGTGCATTTTAATACAAATAGTTTTTTTTATTATTATTATTATGTCACATTTTAATTAATTTTTCTTTCAGGATCTAATAAATTTAAGGCTGACATCATATTTTTCAACCATCATTTCATGACCCAATTAATGTCTAATGGATGAATCATATTTAAAAATGATTTGATCCACTCAAAGACACACTTCTGTATGTTCAGTTGGCTGAACGGTGAACGCCCCAGGACTCAACAGTACAGCGTATTGAACGGCTGTTTGGGCAGGTTTCAGATTGATCAGGACTGTGAGATGTGAGGTTCATTCCCTGATCCCGAACCTCGCTTCTACTGCCTCTCATTCGCTCAGAAACAAGGCTTATAAAGCAGGAGAATCTGGATGATGGAGCGACTGTAAAACAGACGAGAGCGGTGTGTTCACTAGCCCTGGTCTTACAAACCTTTCACAGGCCACGACTCTCCACGCTTTACTGCCGCGCTGACCTTCGTCTGGGACGCTGTTAAAGGCAGACCAACCGGACCCAGACATTTGGTAATTGTCTGAGTGTATTTATTCAGCTGCAGGACGGCGAGATAAAGAGCTTTTTCTGTTTCCACTGAGGGTTTTCGCCTGAACGCCTTCTTCTATTGATGCATTTTTGGCCAAGAACAGAAACATAAAAAGGCTTTTATTGACTTTATAGACACGGGTTGTTGCTGCGTCGACAAGAAGTAGATGAAATCACATGCAAATGTGAACAATACCAGGCTACTGATGGGTGGATGCAAGAGGCTGAGAAAAAACATAAAAAATAATTAAATAAATAAACATATCTGGGACATATTTCACCCCAATAAAAAATAAACATAAAAATATTCATTTATTTATTTATTCATTTTATTATTATACATTTTTATTTTATTTTATTTTATTTTGTGTTTTTACACTGAATGCAACACATTTTCAGCTTGCTGTATACAATGGCCGCACCACAGTTTTACATGACTGAAGCCTGTTTTCAATAGACTCCACCGCACTATAAACAGCATCCAACATCATCATGGCGTCATCTTTTTAATACCAATAAATCAATGGCATGTCTATTGGCTGTGGCTAATGCACTTTGGAGGCCTTGACCAGGCCAACAAAATGGATATTTATCTGAACCCGCTGGAAAATTAACGACGCATTCCTTCAATGCATTCCCCTTCTCTATTTCCATGCAACAATCCTGAACGGGACGCAGGTCACATGGAAGTCAGCAGATGTGTGGCCACCTCACAGTGATTGGTGATGCTAACAGTGAAAAGAGAGCGAGTTCCCAAACTCAAATCTCCAGTAAACAGCAATGAAGGAGGAGGAGGAGGGCTGTGTTACACCAGTCGCAGATGTAGCCTCCGGCGTGTGAAGAATACGCTGCTCGAGGCTACCGCACACAACATCGCCTCTGTGCTGTGACTCTCAGGACTCAGACTGCATGTCAAGAGCTTTGAGCTGTGAGACGCTGCCACTGAACTGTAAGTGGGACAGAAGTGTTGTGAGGCTTCAGGCTGCTTCACACTGCTCAGACCAATGCAAACAGAGTCAACAGTGAGCCAACAAACAGCACAGCCACCGGAGCCAGGGTTTCTTCACTTCTGCTGAGGGAGAACCTGAAGCTGATCTTTTGAAGAAGATTCATGATGTTCTAGCTAGCAGATACTCAATAAACGTAAAACAACATCAACACCAATAGTAATAAAGGTTAATCGTGGTTGATTTTACTTTATTATTACCATAGTACAATATCTTTTCAAATGATTCCTTTGAGTATCTAAAAATAAAATAATTTCTTTAACATACCGTATTTTCTGGACTATAAGTCACACTTTTTTTCATAGTTTGGCTGGTCCTGCAACTTATAGTCAGGTGCGACTTGTTTATAAAAATGTATTTGACATTAACCAAGAGAAATGAAATAAGAGAAATTAATCGAGAGAAAACATTACCGTTTCCAGCCGCCAGAGGGCGCTCTATGCTGCGTAGTTCTCCTGTAGTCTACACTGAAGACATAGAGCGCCCTCTCGCGGCTGGAGACGGTAATGTTTTCTATTGGTTCTAAATAAATGTGATTTATAGTCCAGTGTGACTTATATATGTTTTTTTCCTCAGCACGACGTATTTTTGGACTGATGCGACTTATACTCAGGTGCGACTTATAGTCCAAAAAATACGGTACCCACTTCTAATTCCACCCTAAAAACTTAAATAAATAAATAGAAACAACAACAATAATAATAAAGGCCAACTGTTGTTGATTTTGCCTTTTTAATCCTCATATGATTATGAAATATATTATCTGATAATAAAATACATATTTAAACAATTCATTTAATTTAAACAAACAAATGAATACATGAAAGTTGTAGTTTATTTATTTTTTCCCCCTAGTGCTATGCTTAATTGACATGAACAGAAAAAGAAGGGAAAAAAAGCTGAAATAATGAGACAATATTAAACAGAGTATTGTATGTTTCTTTTGATTTGGGAAAGATAAATGAAATATGACTTTTCTAAACAAGCTTCTTCGCTGTGGATACAGGCCTCAGTGTGCGGCTGTGATTGACAGGATTTGAACCTTATCCACTTCCTGTTCTGTGCACTTTAGACAGGAAATCCTCCTCTCCAATGCTATCTACAAAGAGATGAAATCTAGTTTCCTCTGTGACACTTCTTAAAGAGAATAAACACTTAAATGTCCAAGAAAACAACTCAGAGAAAATCTGTGCTAAAACTTTTGCCTCTCTTCCTAATAAGCTAAAGTTGACGCTCGCTTTATTCCAGGAGCCTGACACGATGAAACTTCTATTAGCTTTCATTTAGAAATGCAAATGTTTGTTTGGGCTTTGTTTTGATTCACGGAGGGAGTCAGGCTTTTTCTAATGGAGTGATGTGACTGTCTGAATGTGAATGCATTACGCGTTCATGCAGATTACAGCCCTCCCAACCAAACGCCAATAAAAGTGTGCAATTTATTCCAGAGGCGCGACAACAAATATGACAATGTATTTCACAAAGGCTTGCTTCTAAGTGATATGCAAAGCAGTGTGAAGCTCCAAATGCGCTATTTAAAATATACACAGGATGATTTGCATGTAATCAGATGTCAAGCAGGCTTATAGCTCTGCTTTCTGAAATACACATTTTATATTTATTTCAAAGAGAGAGAAGATTCTGTGAACTGCACTTTCTGTTTAAGACTGTCCTTATGCAACCTATAGTTTAATAAACGTGTTTATTATAACAAGGGGGTGTCAGTAGCCGGTGGGAACGCTCCTGCTGGGACAACAGCAGTTGGTAACCTAATAATCCCCTTCCCATTGCATCCTGGGAAAGGTCACGCAGCCTGAGTGACACCTGTCAATCACTGCCTCTGCTTCTCGCCGCTGATGAGCCAATTAACCCACAGAGAGTAATTAGGGTTTATGACAGAGACACGCTGGCCTTTAGTAGCATTTCCATAACTTGGCGCTAACCGTTTCATAACCGCTAGCTAAAGGAAGAGAGCGATCGAGGCGATTCTTCAGTGTGAATACTGAGTGACCTTCCCTTAGTTTTCAAACACTGATGGAAGTTTACTTGTGAATTTGTCATAAATACCATAAAACAAGCCAATAAATCATCTGAAAGCTGGAGAACAGCATCAACACAAAGTAAAATGTTTTGGAATATATTGCTTCCGTATCTCAGAAAATACTCTCATTTCACCAGAACAAATGTAGGTCAGTCCTCTGCATCAGATATGCAGTGTCTGTAACACACTGACATCAACACAGAAGACGAAAAACACTGAAACAGCTCCTCAACCCTCAATGAAGACTCAAACTTCTGTAGCTTTTACTCCATGTCTACTGTTTTGACGCCGTGCAAACTTTTAAACACAATCTTTCTCAAATAAATTAATGAATAAATAATCCTGTCCACAGTGCTATATGCATTTTGATCTTCATAAATATTAAACCTAGTTGCATTAACTAGAAAATCATGGTTCTGTGGACCTTAAATGCAAACTAAAAACTAAAGGATGTTGGGGGGAAAGAAAAATGTGGATTTTTTAAGTATAAAGGCCTGTTTTAATGTTGCATTACTCCCATTACATTCCCGACACAAAATACTATATCAATGTTTTTGGAGTAATAAATTAATAGCAGTAAATGTAAACAAAGTGACCAGCCTGTTATCTTTTTGAAAAAGCAGTGTGCTTTACTGATTTAAAGGCATACTTGTAGTGTACATTCAAAACTAAAAAATATATATAATGAATAAATAATCCTGTTCAATATTATATTAATAAATTAAAAGGTCACTTAAGTGTATTTAAAGAGACACCTGACTGTGTTTAAACTTAAGTGCAATGTTTCTTTCTAAGAATGTCAAATTAAAAGTCTCACGTTTAATTGTGTATTTTAAATAATTGTTTTAATAATCTTCATCAGTACTTATTTTAATGTGTTGACTAGAGCACATGTAAAGTATGTGCTGTAGTGTGTTGTTCAATATTACATATGATGTTAATCTATTTTAAATGTACTAAATTGCAATTTCATCATAACACGTGTATTACAAAGATATTAAATGCATGGTATACATGCATGTTTCAAAATAAATGACAGAACAGTTTAGCTAACCATAAATGCTTTTTACGCACATTTTGTGAAATCATTTATTTAAGTAGGTTAAAAAACACTCTAAAAGTTTAGCTAATTGCAGCAGTTTCTAATATAAAGTTGACTTTCCTTTCCTTTAAAACCCCAGATGAATTCAGAGATTCAGTGCACGTTGAGGGTGGATCTGACATTATCCGTGATAATAAAGGAGCCTGCTGGTTATTAAAATTTCCCATCCAGAGAATTATCAATGATTTACCTGTGCTATAAAAGCAGCCGCTGGGACGCAGGTGAGAAATCTGATAACACTATTTTTTTTCACACTACAAAGGGTGGATGAAAACAGCTTTTCATTTTCTAAACTTTCAGACACGAACAAATATAAAAAGAAGACTGCGTAGAAACTTCTTTTTTTCTCAGCACAATAAAAGAAACTTCAAAAGCGTTGGTGCCCTTCACCCTATCCAACCTTACAAAATAAGAGATATTTGACAGCGAGAAAACACACTTTAGCTTGCATTATGCAAAGCTTTGGAAACACATAGCCAAGGTTGAGCCGTTCAAGGCAAGAACATGTCAAGGCACGTCATTGTCCTGTTACATCAGCCAAGTATTAAAATCAAAATCAAAGCAAGAAAATCAGCCTGTGCATCACACCGCAGTGATTCTGAAGAAAGAGAAACCGTGAGATCTTACTCGTCTGAAGATGGTGGGCGTCCGTTGCGGGGCTTGTTGACCTGTGCGTAGAGAGCCTCTAAGGGCAGGGCCTGGTCTCGAGGGCTCTGCAGACGCTCTGGACCGGGGTTATGGCTCAGGTCCATACTGCTGTCCAAGGACGAGTCCAGAGAGCCGATCCCGGCGTAGGTGTGCTCCTCGTCGGAGCTGAAGGTGTGGCTGATGTCCTGGATCTCAGCGTAGTCTCGCTCTCTGGCCTGTCGCTCTCGGAGCTCCCTGGTCTTCGCTTGAATTCTACAAAGACAAAACATCAGTCGAGGTTTAGATGCGTAGTGTGCACTCAAGATCCGTTTCAACATCTCTCTTTTCACATTTGAGTATTGGGTTCCATACTGTCATATATTAATGTCATTAATGTAAGTACCACCACAGGTACTAGTGCAAGCTGTTTGATATAATAAATAAGAGAAGCCATAATAATCGTTATTTTGAGTGTGTGAAACATCAGCACTGTGATTGAACTGAATTATATACATGCTGAACTGACTTTAGCTTATCTCAAGTTTAATTTAAGTTTAAAGTGCATCTCGTGGGCCAGATTTAAGAATCCCTGCTCTAGTGTGAAAGTGCCCTGTGGGTTAAACCTTGGGATTCATTTCCACCTTTGTGAATCTGTCCTCAAACAGCACCATCAAAAGCAATAGCAATTAGTCCATCAGCAATGTATAACATTTATTTCAGCCAAGAAGAGCTAAAGCTTTTATGTGCAAATGCAACGAATTGGAAGACAGAACTCTTGGTCTTGTTGAGACTCCCTACTGCATGGAGAATCCCTGAGCTCAGGACCCCTGCTGGCATCACAGGCTGCTAAACGCCTGCCAAGCCTGCTTTATATCTAGAAGCCTTTCACTACTTCTGGACTCCTCTAAAAGGAAAAGGAAGCGAGACCGCTGAGGCCCTGTTCATTCGAGCCTCCACTTCTAAATCGCTCATGGTAAAGGTTGTGGCCCCTTCCTTGAAGAAGCTTGTCAACTCACAGATTCCCTAAAACAGCCAGTGGGGAACCTGCCCAAGAAGAAGGGAGTGATTTCTTCTTCACATCACTCTGATCTTCCGCCAACCGCCTCTCTCTGCCTTCCCTCTTTCTCAGGAGTTGTTCAAAGGCCAGGCCTGTTGGGCTGAACTGAATGAGTCTTTTTGTGTCTAACAGACCACATGTGTCCTTCTAAGTGCCGCTGAGGGAAAGGAGATCCTCAGGAATGGGAACGGTAGTAGAAGAAGTGGAAAGGCTGGTGCGGACAGGGGAAAGCCTCCTGTAGGGTGACCTCTGTCTTTGGTACCCACCCGTCTCATTAGATCCAGATGGGCTCTGGGACTCCAGGGATGCCCCATCACAAAAACCTGAGCATTTTTAAGTGTTTAAGTGCCCCACCTCCTCACCACCCCAAGTCAGAGTTGACCTCTGACCCCTGACATCTCTCTGTCAGTTGTTTGATTGACAGCAGTCCCGGGACAAGAAGATATGTCGGATTTTCCCAGCAAGACTGAATGTTTCCACACTTTCTCATAAGCTCGATCTAATTTATCAACAATGAGTGTTTTCTCTCTGTCACAGGCTAATGCAATTACAATGCCACCGACTGTCTCTCTCTCTCTGCATTCAGCTTGAGGAAATCCAATTGGCCGTGCTAGAACTGTGTGTATTTATGACTCACGATAATAGTCTGGGAAACACTTATAAAATCAACATCAGCACATTTTCATGTGTTTGTGCATTGTGGGTGTTTCAATTTCCGTTTCTGTTTTCATCCTACCTTTCGGTTCATCAGGTTCATGACTAAAACAATAAGAATGCACTGATATATTGGCTGATAATCGGTATTTGCCGATAAAAACTGCTTCGGCCGGTTGTTTTAAAACAATTGATCACGGCCAATTATATGCAGTCAATCAAAGTGTGTCAGACTGCAGCTCATACTGTGTGAAAATATAATGCCTCTCATGTTGAATTTAGGGCTGTCAAATTTAACGTGATTATAATACATCAGCACAATCGCACTTTAAAAATAACAGAACAAAGATTATGTTTGACTGTATGAATTACCCATGGCTCAAGCCAGGGTTGCCAGGTATGTCCTGACATTTTCCCTTCACCAAACATTATTTGTAGTACAGATCAGATCCCTTAATCGCAAACAGCTTTGTGCTTTGTTACTGCTCATTAGAAACAAAGTCTCAAATGTGGCATGACGGATCGCTGTAGCACCTCCGTTCAAGTGAAAGTGTATTCAAGTTGTTGAGCAAAATAAATAAATAAACATGGATGAACATCAGAGGCTTTTGAAAGATACAGTACAACTGAAACGCATAACCATGGAATGATGTAAATAAAACAGGATATGAATAATATGTCACATAACATTTACCTCAAAAAATTACCAGCGTTCACAGTTGGTTAGTTAGCAACAAAAAACAATAGGGAGAATTTTATTTACTGTCAATTATATATGTATGTTGCATACAAATGTTTATTTTTGATTTGAGTGCGATTATTATATCGGAATATAAACTGTAGTTGAATTTACAGCAATAGTTTGGGTTCTGATGTTAATTATAACCTATAATAGTATAGTAATATACCAAATGAGAAGGTTTCTTGAATAAGTAAATTTCACAATTAATTACAAAGAACTGGCAAGTAACAAATTGAATTAAACATGGCATTTTGAAGTATATTTAATTAGATTTAGATACAATTTTCCTGTAAGACATACTATAAGGATTTTTTTTTTCTTTTCTTTCTTTTACAATTGTATCAGTAGATGTCATTCTGAATAATCAGCTACCGGAGAACTGTAGTATCGGTGCATCTCTAGTTACAAGTTGTTTCTTTCACATTTGAAGGTTGATATCTTGCTCTGGCAAGGCCGCCGTCCACCTGCTGTCCACTTAAAAAGTGATGTCACCTCAATGCCAGTAAAAACTGTGTTATGACAAGTTACAGAAACTCAATAGGAGGACGAGGCCTCCGGCGCTGTGCCTATAATGGCCAAATCAAATCTGCGAGAGCGCTATCTGTGTTTGAATGAGGTAATGAGCACACTGAAGTAGAGGTCCAGTGTAACCTGCCCCCTGGAGTACCAGACTGAATCTCATTTAGCGCGGTGGCCTGGAGATGAGGAGTGGAGTGTGCATGTGGCTCTGTGTGTGTGTTTTTTGTATGACAGAAGACACTGGTCTGAGATATCCAGTCCTACACCATATCCTATAACCAGTAACGATGGAAAATCATTGCAAGGAAAGGCATTTTGGTTGGTTTATATTTTTATAGTGGCTCACTAGTAGATCCATCAATAGTGGGGTGTTATTTTATTATTATTATTATTTATATACTACTACAGTGTAAATAGTTTAAATTATCTTTTCTTTTCTTTTTTTTGTTAGTTTTTATTTACATTTTAGTTTTTTTGTCTACCAATCTACTTTGAGTGTAAACTGAACGAGCCAGTTCACATTGGCATGCGATTATTTCATCCAGCTGCCACTGATCACAGCCTGAGAAAAAGAAGGCAGCAGGTGCAATGCATACCAGCTTTTCACTTCGAAGCCGAGCGACAGAATCGTTCTGCTTACTTCAACTGTGTCTACGGTGAACTGCGAGTTCAGCACGCTCTGTGTTGGCGAGACAGCGTTTCAGCGGCGGTCGTTCCAGTGTCGAGTGGGTTGCACACTTCAGGCTGCACTACCCCCTGTCGTGTTGCAAGCGGCCATCTCCCCTGTGCGCCTCAGCATTAAAAGAGCATTTCATAGGAGAAAATTGTCTATAAAAGAGCTCCAAGGGTGCGTTTTTATAAAGACGACGGATCGTCCGTTTAAGGATGCCGTTTCACCCATGCGTTTCTGGATGTGTTCGTTACCTGGCACCGGGTGATGGTCACGATCGCTGCCTCACGTGTCTGGGTGTCAAGCATGCTGAGGTGGCTTTCGTGGATGCGTCATGTTCTCATTGCGGGAAGATGACCATCTTAGAGCTGCGGACCAGGCTCCGCTACCTTCAGGGGGGTAAAGTCCCATTGCCGAGTCCCATACAGACGAGAACCACTTCCGGCAGTAGCGAGGGCGGTTTGAGGGTCACAGTGGTGGCAAATCCCACAAGGCAACCAACCCTCTGGGGCCCACCACTCCTCTTGCCCCTCCGATCCAGTGGAGCAAACCACGGAATGCGCTGGGCCCTCTTCAAGGAGCGTACCACTGGTATCCACTGGGCCTCCCCCCGACCAGATGTCGATCTTAGCATCAGAGGGAGAGCTCCGGCACCTGAGCCTGTTGGGCCTTCTGGTCAACTGGGAAAAAGCAAACTCTCGCCGAGGCAGAGGATCTCTTTTCTCCGTATGGAGTTGGATTCAGTCGAACCGACACCACACCTCACAGAGGAACATGCGCGGTCGGTGCTACCCTGCTTGAATACGTTCAAGGGCAGGAGAGCGTTCCCACTGAAACTTTTTCAGAGGCTCCTGGGGCATATGGCAGCTGCAGCGACATTTACACCAGTTGATCGTAGTTAATCACCTCAGATTTCTCCATATACACCTAAATGGATGCTATATGTGTATTTGTTCCCGAGACCTCATTCGGGAAGGATGGGGCTTCCGCAGAGTCCCTGATCCAAGCGGAATGGATATGTTTTTCCAGTGTTATCCGATCACACCCAGTGAGGTAGTGACAATGGTGACTGGAACTACTTGTTCTGAGCCCTGTACTACACCTAATAGGGGCGCAGGCGGCTTGCACAGGGCACTGTAAGGGGCAGCACCCATGGCGCTTTGGTAGGGATCCCATTTTGCGTCGGTCACCGACATGGCGTCAAGAGTGACTGACTGAAAGGGAACGAGGGTTACCATACGTAACTGAGAAGTTTTTATTGATATAATATAATATAATATAATATAATATAATATAATATAATATAATATAATATAATATAATATAATATAGATTTCATCTAAGAATTAGCTTTTTATGTAACATTAATATTTTATTTTATTTCAGCTTTGTTTGAATTACCAATAAATAAATACAATTGGTTTTAGTTGCTGATTGTGAAAAATGAAGTAAAAATAAATAGTTATAATACTAATATAGTACTTTTAAGGATTCAAATATTGCAACATAGCCAATAGTCTAAGTTCATTATAACTGTAGTTTATAGCTGCACGCAATTCAGCAACTTGTCATGTGTTTCTCAGAAATATACAATGATCCTGATTGGATGAGGAAATTTTGCAGCCAGATGCATGTTCCACTTTGTATAATAAACAAATGAAATATAACTATTTGTAATATGTGACATCATGCAACATTTTCACTTTCCGTGAGGACAGAAAAACGACTTTGCACGCAAAACTTGACATGAATTAGTCAGTTTGACATTATGAGCATTATGGGGTAATCAGTGTCTGTGTGTGTGCGTGTGTGTGTGTGCAATGAACTATGACCATAACTGTGTGTCTGTGCCTCAACTTCTAGCTAAACCTGTTCTGAATTCCCTCTTCCACCTTTAGTTCATTACACAATTAATGGTCCAGTGTGGCGTTAATGCAGGACACAGAAACAGCTGCACTGAGCACATTATTACTGCTCTCGGTTCCCAATCCTGATTTCTCGCTCTCTCTGCTTTCTCTTCAGTGCTCATTCATTTGCAGGTTTTCTTTCTTTTTTTTTTTCTTTTTTTTTTTTTTTCTTTTAACAGAAACATTATGCAAATGTATTCAATGTTTCATCATGTCAAATCATTCATCATTTTTGTTCATTTTACTCCTACTAAAATGTCACATGATTTTAGTCGAATAAAATAACTTTGTAGTTCATGTTAATGAGTGAAATAAGTAAAATGTAACAGAACAATCTATGACCAAATTTTGGAAAAAATACATTTGTGGGCTTTTTTATATTCGCAATTTAAAATAACTGTGTTATATTACAATATATTGTTAAATGTAACTGATCACTGCGATCAAAGCTGAAATTACTCCAGTCCTCAGAAATCAATCTAATATGCTGATTTGCTGTTCAAGGAACATTTATGATTATTAGCAATGTTGAAATATTTTTTTATAATCGTATAGAGTTCATATAGAGATGGTCAACACCAAACAACACATTGTCAAACAACCTTATCTCCTAAAATAACACAGTGATATACTGAAGTATTAGCTAGTCTATGATGTTAGTGACTGGTTTGTGAATTCCACATTCTTTGGAAAGTCTTTAATATTTAAATTCAGTTTATTGGAGACCTTCAGATCATATGCCTTTTCAGCAAATTTAAAGATCACATCAAAATGGCTCCAACAACGCCTGAAGTGAACGTCCTGATACACGATTCACAAAGTCACATGACACAAACACACAGAAGACTGATACTAAAATTATAAAAGTGGAAGACGAAAAAGAAAACATTATCAAAATACTGTCATCAGGGAGAAAAAAACTCCCCAGAGAGCAGAAGAGAGCAAATCCCTCTTTGTGTCTTTCTGGGCTCAAAGCTAATTAGTGTAGATTGCTACTATAGGCATATGTGTGTGTGTGTGTGTGTGTGTGTGTGTGTGGAGGCAGAAGAAACACACAGCAGAAAGAAAGATAATACTGTTGCGTTTGCCTGTCATGTTATATTTAGATGTAGATGTAACTCTGTCTATATGTCATTATCTGCACCAGAGCCAGAAAAGTGAGTGTTAAACTAATGAATAGTTTGATGCTGTGATTGGCTCACATCTGTCCAGAGCATCAGCGTTGTGTGTGTGTGTGTGTGTGTGTGTGTGTGTGTGTGTGTGTGTGTGTGTGTGTGTGTGTGTGCAAGGGAGGCCATTATGGTAACATATGTGTCGTCATAACAAATCCGGGGTTGTTTCTAGGAAACAAGCGAATGCAGAGAAGCAAAACTCTTTCCCAAGGCACAAGTTGGCATAATTCAAAAACAGCTCATTAGATGCGATCCATCCATACCATAATGTCATGCAGGATGATTTATTTAAAGATATCTGAGCTGAAAAATGTCCAGAGATGCCGTCAAGCGTGCAGTATGCGCTCCGTCCCACAGGGTCAAAGTGGACGTTTCAGGGAGGAAATTAGTCATTGATCACAGCCTGATATAAACACAAGATAAGGACTGAGAGATTTATGAACTTCTGTGAAGAATGTACAAGGTTCTGCTCAGTGAGTACGAGACGGAGGAGAAGTTTGGAAGTGAAGCGAAATGTTTTGAAGCGAAGCACGAAAGATCACACTCCGGTCCGCCCGCAGCCCTTCCTCTCCTCGCTGAATAAATCACACTGTTTATCTTACGACACCGCCAAATTCCAGACAGACGCAGCCAAAGCACCTCCATATGTCTAACAATGTTTAATTCAGGTTAGAGAGAGAGCGAAATGTTCACATCGATGGCCGCCAGGCAGATCTCAATATAAAGTGTAAATAGGGTAACATGCCAATAACCATCTGTGTAACTTGTATTTTTAACATTGCTTCTCGACAAACAACTGAAAAAAAGATACGCTTATAACATAACTATGCAATTGTCATGCAGGCGATAACGTCCTCAGACTCCAACCACATGCATATATAGTTGTTAGAGGAATATAAATGTAATTACAAATATAATCTGGTCCACAATCAGTCCTGTGATCTGCCTTTGAACTCTGGAAGCTAATTGGTCCAGTCAAGCGGTGAACTGTTACAAAAGGCTCCGCAACATAATGAGCTCGTTTGACAAGGCGGAATGACAATGCTAATTATTTTGTAACAAAATTACCACCGCAATGCGAGGGGAAAGATCAGCTGTCATTATAAGTAGCATGCATTAATGCATCAAAAGATGAAATGCTGAAAAATGTATGGAAAGCCAAAGGCGATCCTGGGAAGAGTTAATGGAGAAAGAGTTGGAAAATCGCTGACAGAAAATCAATTAATAAATCAAAGTAATAAAATGAATGAATGCAGCAAGAATAAATACTCACAGGTCCACTGTTTCCACGAAATATGTACAAACACAGTGAAGTGAAAGATCAGAAAGTACAAATATAAATTGGTTAATAAAGTAACATAAGGAATGTTGTGGTCTGTTAAAAAAAATGAAAGATTATATTATCATTTTTTCCTATTTAATGCCCCAGCACATCAAAACAATATAAAATAAACTCTTATTTTTGCAATATTGTATCACATCAGTGCTGAATGATATCCAACGTTATATGAGATGAAACATAAAACACAAACATTGATGTAGGGTTGTGAAAGATTAATGACAAAAAGTTTGGGAAACACTGATATTGTAGCTCTTTTTGCTTCGAAAGTTGGCGCTGAAGTGCATTCCAAATGTTATTTTCAATCCCCATCCCTGTGAACCTTTAAAGCTAATGCTAAGGGCTAAAATAAAGAGGAAGTTAGCTGAGATATCCGCTGTTTATTATAACACTGCCTTTAAGGTCTATCAGGGACCCAAACAATCTGGAGGAAGTGTCGCTGGAGAGTGGAAAGGAAGTCAGGAAGACAAGAGGTGTGCTAGTCACTGATTAGCCTCTAATGGACCCAAGAAGATAAGTTAATAGCCATGCTAATCTACTTCAGGGAAGAATTTGGATGGGAAGAGTTTACCAGGTTCTCATAATGTTTACATTGGGCATTTCTGCAGTGTGTACAAAGGCATAAAGCCTGGTCAGTCAAGTGTAAATACACAGAGGAGGATGAAAGAGACTGATATATCTTTTTGCAGGGTTTGTGATTTGGTGCCTACACACTCATTCCCATGCACATGCTATAAATGGCTCCCTGCCATGGTGGTCTGCTCAGTCAGGTTACATATGGTGGACAGGACTGCAGCCATGCAACAGGCATAATCAAGGCCTCATAATGGTCACCATGTTCCTGCAGAAACGTAGATGGGAGCTCCAGGCTCTGCTGAAGCCCTTGATGAGGGATGACAAATTCGGTTTGTTGAGGACTAACGAAGGATTGGAGGCAGTTGGGGGGTGGGGGGGGGGGGGTGCACACAGCTGCTTACAATTTACCCGATTGTGACAAAAACAAATGCCACTGATGGCAACACTTCATCAACTTCACTCCAAATCACACCCGCGAACAGCAGTGCTGCTTCTGAACAGTTTTCCATATTTTTACCCCATTTTTTCCCCTACATGAGAAACAGTGGCTCCCAAAAGGCCATTTTTTAAAAATGTATTGCAATTACTTGTAACCAGCTGATCTCAAGGTCATCTGGTCCCCACGTTCACAATGTACCCTAGAACAGTATCCATGTTACACTTTACTGACAACCGATCTACTGTAATCTTATTTCAAACTTAAATTTGTCCTTGAAAAGTGTGCTTGTGCTATTTTCCATTAAAATAAATGTCACTTGGCTGGATATATTGTTATCTAGTGCAAAGACATTCATACATACATGCACATGGTGCCCAAATGCTTTTGGGGGCCACTGCATGTACGCAAATAGTTGTATACAAAAGGTAAATGAAAATGGTTCCAATTATGATGTCTTTGTTAAATGGAACATACATGGTCAACATAAACTGTAGGCTCACTGGGAGACTGTGCCTTTACTGTGCCTACATTTTATCAAAACTTCAAAAACATACCAAAAATGTACAGTACATGCAATTCACTGCAGTTGGCAATAACAGTTGAAATGAACACTAGCGGCAATACAACTGACCACCTTTTTACCTTTTCAGATTATTGATTAATAAAGACTTGTTTTCACACAGTTTCTTGCAAAATACTATGAGCTCAAAACTCTCTTACTGTAGATTACTGATTTGTAACGCAATACATTTGATGTTTGCATCACATAACCAGAGCCATATATATGCCTTTTTTTACACTGTAAACTTGCTCAGTAGCGCACCTGGTACAGCATTGCACCTAAGATATGGAGAACTTAGATATTAGTCCCGTAAAGCACAAGAATGCGCTATGAAACATGGGAGATGCAATGTAATATATTGTTTTTCCCCAGAAAGTTCTGGCAAAGGCACAGTTTTGCCATGTGCATCACTGATCGTTGATCTTTTTTTTTTAACATGTAGAGGTAATGATGACACTATTTATACATTTGGGTGTACTATTCCTTTAATATCATGCTATACAAGACTAAAACTAACTGCAGAAAATTATTCTGGAAGAATGAAGTCATCCAGCACATACGCCAGCACTTCTGAGTCAAAGATGAATTTCATAAACATCCTTAAGGGTCAGGTGCGCTAAAAAGCAGGCTGTGCCCTCCCTGCCAGAAATAGATAGGCTAATGGTGGCACGTTATGAAAATTAATTTAGCCAACCTTTGCGCTGCCTTCTGCTTCTGTATCACTAAAAGCTCCTGTCAGAACGTCAAGTCGAATTAACGATTGGTCGTGTCAGGAGAGGGCTGGCTTTGGCTGCGGCCCATCTTGTGTCCTCTTCTTCCCGGAGCCCCGCAGCTTGTTTTAGCGCTGCTGGATACATCGCCTCCAATAGCCATCAGCGGCACCTATCACCTGATCTATAATTTCATAAGTGTGTAGAAATGGCCTTGTCCCTGCGCCTCATATAATCAATCAAAGTCCCTGCTCGCTCACACACACAACTGTGTAACCTGTAGCACGGCGTGTAATAACACCCCTAAAAATAAGGCTGTAATTGATTTTCCTAGCTGTCAGTCTCCCTGGTGAGAGACTTTGAATTTCGCATCACCACGTGGCGGCCTGGCAGATTATTATTATAACAGACCGATTTCCCTCAAGGATTCCCCGCTATCAACTCAAGGAAAACAGCAGAGGTGAGAAAAGAAAAAAGATAGACAACCAGTAAAAAGGATCAGTGCGTAGTAACTAAACAATACTGAAAATGGCAACGTGGGAAATATGAAAACCTTCCAAAAACAAATAAGGACAAAATGCGAGCAAGGTTTAGCGAACGCCATACAGGCGGCCAACACTTATCTCCTGTCGGTTTTCCTGTCTCTGAGGGCCTGAGGTGGTAGATGTAAAAGAGCGGGGCCCTGGAAAGCCTGATGTATTTGGGGCAGAGCTGGCAATGTGTTGGGCCCTCAGCCAAAGCCTGGTTCCTAGCCCATAGTGAAGAGTGTCAGAGACAAGACAAGCGCTTAGAAACGAGGTTCAGATGTGGCTTTGAGCGGACGCAGGCTTATTGTCATCGCAGGGCCTGAGCCATGCTTCTGCTAAAGAGGGCATTGTGCTTATTGTTGCATTTCAATTACGCAGCATCATCAACAAAGTTTGTTTGTTTCGTAGCTGTATAGTGTGAAGGCCGGCTCGAGCACACATTTTAAGGGGATCCTTTTCTTAACATGTACAGTATATTAGCTGAAATGTCCAGCCTAGGGAAATTAATCTTTGCCCTTTTTCCAAAGATTTTATTTTTAAGGATTTTATAAGCATATTGCATTGTTGTGCTTGAAACGTAAAATTAATGTACACAGCTCAGTTGATTCATTCGTAATAATATGATTAAAAAATTTGTTTTACATTTGAGAGACAGGAAGACAAAATGACAGTAACAGTAAAAACAAAATCAAAACACCACCCCTTTCATCCAATAAGGGCCTCCATTTAGTCCTCAGCCCAAAAGAACCTCCATTATCATGTTCGTTCCTTCCACTCAGAAGCACAAAAGAAACAAACAATCTATACGTGATCAATTTAATGTACTGTTATAAAAGCTCTCAACCATTTGCACCAATGACATCTAAGAGCTTTCCCAGAACTTTTACCTCCCCGGACCCCATTTACTTAATTAGACAGTTTGCTAATTTCCCGGGCAGTGGTGGTTAATTGAGAGGCTTTTTACGCTCACCTCTCCTGCTCCAGCCTCATTCTCTGCATCTCCTCCTCGGTGGCCTGAGCTTCCTTCATCTTACTCTTGCTGGACCCCTTCCGCTCCATCTTGTCCCCTTGCCTCTCGTCTTTGCGGTTTTTGCTGAACCTGTGGCAGCGGAGACAGAGTGAGGGAAGAATTCAGACGGACTGTTTGTGTTTAAGGATGGTTAGATGAGTAAACCGTTCTCGCTTTCTTTCCTTTTTTTTCAATAAGAGCACTGGAATACCTAAAGGAAATTAAACTGTCAGAATATTTGACACATCAAGGAAAGGAACGGCCAGGTTTGACAACATATCCCTTTACATTTCCACAAAAAGACTGCAATATAAAAAGTACAGTATCAACTTATCTTTAATAAGAAGTAGCAGGTTTCTTAAATAACACTACTTTTATGCATGTATCTAAAAGCAGTGGAATAGAGTTGCAATAGAAACATAATAATGAAGCTATATTAATAAATCTGGAAATTGAGCAACAGTGCAGCTTAATGGAATCAATTCCAACCAGTAAACAATAAATAAATCCATAAATTAATAATATTAATAATAATAAATTATGGATTTAATAATATTAATAAATACACAATTTATAATTTAATTTAATTTAATTTAATTTAATTCAGACTATAAATGGTGTTTTTCCTTAATCTGAAATGCCCTGTGTTTATTGTAAATTAAGGGAAACTAAATTACATGTTTCCAGTGTTTATATTTTATTTGACAGTATTTTACATCATTTTTGAATGTTAAAACAAAAAGTTGCCTATAATCCATTGTGTCTAATCCTTTTCTTCTTCCTTTCCTCTCAACCCTGCAAATGTTTTTTTTTTTTTTTTTTTTTTTTTGGCAATCAACATCAACATAAACTTTGGCAGAATTTCACAGTTAAAGAAGGTCCATGGTCAAACACTGTTTACTTAGGGTTCATTTCTAAACTAAACAACATTATTTTGGAAAATGCAGTAAATGTACCAGTTCAAAGACAAACAAGCATGAATCTGATGCACAATTAGTGTGAGAAACACACCCCTCATCTGAAATTCCCAATTGTACAGATTCCTATTGAGAAAATACCTTCATTCTTGCACCACAAATGCTGTCGGTTGAGATTAATTTCACAATATGACTTTAAGGTGTCTGATAACAGGATATCTTACCCTGGTTGGCAGTAACTTTGTCAAGGAATTAACAGGAAGTGAGTAAGCAGAGCTTTAGAGATAAAGTTTTGTATATAGGCCTACATATGTCTTTGTGTTATCAGTCCCCAAAGACATCACCCTACTAACTTCCTCAACATTGTCCCTTCCTGATTCAAATCTTAAATCGTTACACTGTCCAGCCTTTGGACAGGATGTGGTACAGACTGGCTTCTCAGTCAATGGAACAACACTGTGTCATTATCACCAGCTGCCTTTGGGATCCGAAGTCTCCGAGGCATGTCTGTGATGTCATTTCCTGTGCACACTAATAGCTTCGGCTGGAGGGAAACTGCGGATTGTGGTTCGTCTTCCAGTCAAAGCAAGACTCATAACATACGTTTCCAATAATCCTCTGAGAGTTGTATGCATGTACAGGGTTACTGGGGGTGATAATCAAATTTTGTACAAATAAAGCAATAACAGAAAGTATGCAAATCTGTGCGGCGACAATATGAATGAGTGCCTCCAATAAAACAACATTTCCATTCAATGAAGGAAATCATTTTCATTGACTAAGTTGCTTTCTTGCAATGGCTCCATTCAAGAACGAATGTGCATTGATTGTGAAAATCATTTGATCACCAAACAAAAACTCAGCTAATAGTCACCGAATGAATGCGTGATGCCCTTGATTTCCCAAAAATCCCATTTCTACATCAAACTAACCCCATGTTTATTATCGCCAAGTTTCACTGGAGACCAAGAGGATACAAATCTCCCCCCAAACTCAACAGAATTACCTCATGATGTAGAGCTACCGGACTGAATATATGCATGAGATAGGAAACCCTTTTCCCAAAATATGTTTATTGTTCTACTTTCCACGGCCTGCTCTGGCACTCTAATGACCCTCAGTCCAGCACAGGGTAGTAATGGGAGACATTCTTTTTTGGTTACATATGATTCGAAAAGCCAACTTTTCGGATACTGTACATTACCTGATTAATTAATCAACAAATGGCCCGGGTCTAGGTGTAAGAGTCCACCGCACGCATGCTAATATCAACGAGGCTCGATCTATCACTGCTCTCGCTGACAGCCCACCGTACATCTCAAGGACTTTTTCATTAACTCTCCTTAAATAATCTTCCTTTTCAATACGTCCCTCATTTAAAACCACACGTGGAGAGATATGCAGAGGATTTTAGAAATTAATCTGTTTCAAACTTCTAAGGCACGCAAACATGTACGGTCAAAAGTGACTCTTTCAAAAGAGTTTCTTGTGGGCTGAACGAAAATGCTTTAATCCTTGCATTAAAACTCCTGCGGGAGTCGACGCCAATTCGCAGATGTGTTTTACTCATCTCCACAATGACCGAGGCTTTACCCGTAATTGTCATTAACAAATGGAGAGACTCTGTAATGAACGACATGACTTGTTGTGGTTGTATTTGATGTGCAAGCAGTACTTCTGTGACCTGTGGGTCTCCCAGTTCACTTCGTTCATTTTGCTAAACATGGAAAGTAATAAACGCTGGCACATTCCCTAGACCTCACGTTGAGAGTTTGTTTTCACCATCAATCATCTTTACAAGAACCTCTTATAAAGACCCTAAGAAATGCAAGTTGCTATTCGGTAACAGGTCGCAAATGCAGGTATAATAATAATAATAAAAAAAAAAAATCATAAATTTGAATTTATACTAAACAATATGATTTCTGTCATTTATGACTTATAATTATAAGATTAGTTAACTGTAGTTTAGCTGGGTAGGATATTTTAAGTTTGTATAACTAATTGCAGCAGCATTGCTTTACACTGTATACCAAGATATAAATATTTTTGATTGATTTTCATTGAAGAAAAATATTGTACATTTGTGAATTCGTGTACACATCTTGTGTATCTTGTAACAGTGATTTCTTTAAAGTTCTATCTTTATGATGTCTTTAAGTAAACCAGAGCCAGTTCTTTTTGCATTTACACTGATCTCACATCTCTTTTGGCTCCACCCTGATATGGATTCAGTCCACTATTCATTCACATTGTGCTTTTGCAGAATCCAGAGCACTTGGGTATTATTAATTATCCTACTTTTTACAAATACACTTTCAAAAGACATTCATCTCATTCATATATTTTATTGTTAACTATAACTCTAGAAACAAGAACTTATACAAATTTAAAAGCACAGATATTTACTAAAATTTTATATTTAATAATAATAATAAAAAACTAAGAATAAAAAAAAAAAAAAAAAAAAAGCTAATTCCAAATATCAATAAATATTAGAATAGCATATAAATAATGCTAAAAAATTATCTGCCTTCAAGGGAATCATAATCAGTCCATGTCCTGGGATGCTCTTTGTTTGGTTTGCTTTGAGTTAAGTTATAGATAAGTATATATATATATATATATATTAGGGGTGTAACGGTTCACAAAATTCACGGTTCGGTTCGATACGATACACTGATGTCACGGTTCGGTTCGGTTCGGTTCGATACGTTTTAGATACAGCAAAATGTAAAAACATCTCAACTTTTCAGAATGCCGCAAGCGCACCGCGGGTCATGTGACAAGAACCAACCAATCAGCTTCATCCTTTCCCGTAACAACGTTGAGAGCTCAGCCAAGATGAAGGAACAGCTGATCATAGTTGTATATGGATTGCAATTTTGAAATAAATTCAGTAGCAGAGCTACTGCAAGTGATTTTTAGAGCTGCAAATCCATTTATCCTTCGCTGAAATTTCCGCGTCTCATGGAGAGAGCACGTCATTGTTGCTTAGCAAAGACAGACGCCTCATGAGCGCTTCTGCCCGAGCGCTTTGGAAAGGAGGAGAAAGACGCGCTTAGCGTTTTCCATGCGTTTTTAGGCACGATATGTGAACGGCCCCTAAGGCGCTCGCTCACTCAGCACGCGCTGAAGGCTCGTTGCAAAATGTCTAATGCATTTAACAGACCAGAAATATAAGATCCTAAAATAACCAACAGGTCTGGTGTTTGGGTTGGATTCCCTGTAAGCTATAGTGTCTAAATGCTGCAGGGATAGTTTGCTGCGTGCATGTTTCTCATTTTTTTCGTCTTTTCCCAGATAGTACTGACGCATATATCCCAGATATTCCCGCTGTTTTTTTTTTTTGTTTTTTTTTGTAATCCCGCTGGTGTACCCTGTCATGTTGCAGATGCGACATACCGTTGTTTTTTTATCCACCACTCTCTTGCCATCACCATTATAGCTTAAAGGGAATCCAAAGTGCACCCAAACACCAGACCTGTTGGTTATTGGAGGATCTTCTCATTTCTAGTCTGTTAAACGCATTGGCTATTTTGCAACGAGCCTTCAGCGCGTACTGAGTGAGCGAGCGCCTGCTGAGTAGCCTAACATAAACATATAAGATGGTGTTTTTTTCTTCTTCGGGAGTGTCAGGGGCGTTGCCTGTTACGTTGTTTGGGTTATTGGGCTACCTTGTTGAACGCATATCATTATATTTCTTTCTCTCTCTTTTTTTTTTTTTTTCAAATATAATTAATTACTCCAACGAACCGTTCGGTATACATAATGCGTACCGCGTACCGAACCGAAAGCGTCGTACCGAACGGTTCAATACGAATACGCGTATCGTTACACCCCTAATATATATATATATATATATATATATATATATATATATATATACAAACACACACACACACACACACACACATACATTCACCAATCAATTATTAGGAACACAAATTGTTAATCAGCCAATCACATGGCAGCTCAACTCAATGCATTAGACATCTAGATGTGGTGAAGACGACTTGCTGAAGTTCAAGCCGAGCATCAGAACGGGAAGAAAGGGAATTTAAGTGACTTTGAACGTGGAATGGTTGTTGGTGCTAGAAGGGCTGGTCTGAGTATTTCAAAAACTGCTGATTTACTGGGATTTTCAAACACAACCATCTCTAGCGTTTACAGAGAATGGTCCAAAAAAGAGAAAATATCCAGTGAGCAGCAGTTATGTGGACGGAAATGCCTTGTTGATGTCAGGGGTCAGAGGAGAATGGGCAAACTGGTTAGAGATGACAGAAAGGCAACAGTAACTCAACTTACAACTCATTGCAACCAAGGTATGCAGAATACAGGCTGCTGGTGGTGTAATGGTAACACTTTGGGCTCCTTTTACCAATTGAGCATTTGTTTAAACGCCACAGCCTACCTGAGCATTGTTTCTGACCATGTCCATCCCTTCATGACTACAGTGTACCCTTGTTCTGATGGCTACTTCCAGCAGGATAATACACCATGTCACAAAGCTCAAATCATCTCAGACTGGTTTCTTGAACATGACAATGGGTTCACTGTACTCAGATAACCTCCACAGTCACCAGATCTCAATCCAGTAGAGCATCTTTGGGATGTGGAGGAACGGGAGCTTCACATCATGGATGTGCAGCCGACAAATCTGCAGCAGCTGAGTGATGCTATCATGTCAATATGGACCAAAATCTTTGAGGAATGTTTCCAACGCCTTGTTGAATCTATGCCATGAATAATTCGGCAGTTCTGAAGGCAAAAGAGGGTCCGACCAGGTACTAGCAAGGTGTACCTAATTAAGAGGCCAGTGAGTATATATGGACATATAGACACTTATATGACGAATCTGAAGAATCAGAATACAAACAAACAGATCTGAAATGAACAGGAATAGCCCAGACAGCTCAGAGCAAAGGATCTGTACAATCCCTAATAGCTTCAGCAGTATTTTCTTGTCTATGCTACACAGAAACAGAACAAGCTGAATGGCGGTGACATAATTAAGTAGTAAATGACTCAGAGACCAGACAATACACGGAGACAGTGTTCTCTGTCCTTTTGTTCTTCAGCTGAATGAGCTTGAATCGGTGCTGTTGGTTTTGGCTGGCACTGTGTTGGCAGAGCTGGCAGTGAGACAGACCATCAGCGGGTCACAGTCAGTGTCACCCGTAATAACAGCTGAATCTGGACTCAGCAGTAGGTGAACAGTCTATTTGAGGAGACGTTTTAAAGCTGTTTGTTCGGGCCCTCGGGTCAGTTTACCACTCACTCACTCACTCACAGACACACAGTAGTCTGCGTTCGTGATCCAGCGCTCAGAGATCTAGCAACTGCCCTTAACACCTTAGCAGCCCCTCATATATATATATATATATATATATATATATATATATATATATATATATATATATATATATATAAAGCTTTTTTGTGAGCAGGTTTGTATGGCATTCACACGCACACACACACACACACACACACACACACTGCCTTCATCATAAAGTGTGGTCTCCAGTAGCACAAAAGTACAGTTTAATGGGCCATCACTAAGCATCTCTCCCCTCTGCTACTCTGACAGCTGTGAGTAATGAGCACCTAAACACCTGCCGGCTTCAAACACACACACACACACACTCCTGTGCAGGGGAGAGAGAGAGAGAGAGGGGGAACACTCCACCTCACACAAACACACACACACACACACCAGACATACTGTACACTTACAAAAACAGGTGTGTTATTCTATCACGGCAGGACCTCCCATACACTTCTGCTGCTTAAACCAAACCCATTATAATAACTACACCCTTCCCTACAGCTTCTGCCGTTTCTTACATGTGCACTTCCACCATGATCCGAACAGCACAGGAATAGTGTATTTACACACTACTCATACTAGCTAGACAGAATGCTGTGCAAATGTAATATGTCAAACAGATATTCAAAACAGAAAAGCTGTATACTGTGGGCTCTCCTTGAACATCCATATAATAATTACCCTTATGACTGGTTTTGTGGTCAAATCAAATTGCTAGCACATTTTGCAAATAAATTCAAAGAAAAATAGTATAAGCAACAAAGTTGACTGAAAATGAATTTGTTATCTTTTATTTACAACTCTTTTTTTTCTGTGTAGTTAAAATGGAAAATAACAGAACTTAAAATATATTTCTTTTTAAATACACTGCCATTCAAAAGTTTAGGTTATTTTTTACGGCTTTCAAAAGAAGGCTGCATTCAATTGTTCAAAAATGCAGTAAAGACAGTAAAATTGTGAAATATTATTCAATAATTTAAATAGCTGTTTTCTGTGTGAATCTCTGTTTAAAGTGTCATTTATTTCTGTGATGTGCACCTGCATTTTCATCATCATTCCTCCAGTCTTGAGTGTCACAAGATCTTCAGAAATCAGAATAATATGATGATTTACTGGACACAAACAGCAACCACATGTTTATCACAGCACAATACTCCTCGTCTTCTTGTATTCAGTTCTAAACCTACAGTATCTATTATTTAGTCACGTTATGTTGTTGTTTCCACACTGGGAGCACGAGGAAGGTCCACACAATGGAGGTTTTTTCAGTTTCTTCTATTTTCTGATTCTACAAGGTTAGACAAAAGACCATATGAACACTGAACACAAACACATTACAATTCCAGCTTCAGCTCAGAATCAGAGATGTTACTCCGTCAAGGCCTCGTACAGGAGTCACTGCACCCGTCAAGGCACGAGCCAATCAAGCTGTAATGCTCAACAAAACGTGAGTTTACCCAAAGGACCATGCTTTTATACTCAACAGCCCACGTGTGCGGCGGAATAATGCCATCTCCTCAATCACTCCTTCATCTCTGTCACCAGCGCTGTCAAAGCTAACATTTCACCAAACAAAGCAATGCATTACAATGACCTGTTTGCACTACAGAGACATGACACAGCAATCCCAAGCCAATGTGCTGTGAGGAAGGTGTGTGATGTTTCATGTGAAAACTGTGATACTGTAGACTTATTATTTTATTAAAAAGAAAATTAGGTTAGAAGAAAAATAAAATATTGGCATTAATTATTTTACTTAAAACTATGTATGCATTAAAATGATCTGAAAAACTGCGACTTGAAAAAAATAAATAATGCATTAATCTATTGTGATCAATTATTTTATTTTAAATAAATCATTTTATTTAAATTATTAAAAACAGCAAGTTAAAAAATAAAATCTGAATGCATTATTAAATGTGATAATTTTATTTGAATTAGTATTTAAACTAGTGCTGTCAACGATTAATTATGATTAATTGCATTCAAAAAAAAAAAAAAATATTTACATAATATATCTGTGTGTACTGTGTATATTTATTATGTATATGTACACACCCAGGCATGTATATATTTAAGGAAAATATTTTACATTGATATGTTAAATATATTTATGTTTAATATAAATAATGTGCATATAAATATAAACATGTACATATTTTCATGCATATATTTATGTATTAATTTAGTTAACAAAAAAGGAATGCATTAAATTACTGTAATTATTTTGAATATTTTCTTTCATTAGTTTGAAAAATAGCAGGTTAAAAAATTTACATTTGAATGCATTAAATTTTTAATAATTATTCATTTAAACGATTACAGCCAGTTAATACAAAAAAAAAAAATAAAAAATAATAATAATAATGCATTAAAATCTTCAGATTAATTTGAATTTTTAATCAAGTATTTCATTAAAAAAAACAGCTTTTAATTTTTTTTAAAATTGTTTTAATTAATTTAGTTTGATTAATTGTTTAATTTTAAATATTGAATTTTATTTTAATAATTAAATTGAAATCAGCAAGGTAAATAAGCATGCAAATATGTATATATAAACATACCTTTTTTCCCTAAAAACAGGGCATTTCAAGCTTGACAGCCCTAAAAATACTGCCTTTTCATTTATTCTTTCCCCAGTATTGGTGTAAGCTCATTTAACCAGCTTTACATTGGAAACATCATCATCTTCCGTTCACTGCTGTCAGTGACATGCTTTATATTCTGCTTTTACGTGGATGATGCTCAGCTCTATTGATTTACAGAGCAGTAATGTACTACTATGGCTCCAGCAGACCCACATTATTGTGTCTAAAAGACAAGACGTCTGATGTTACAGTCGTAGACGGACAGATGGACCTGAACCCAGACGCTCTGGACAACAGGACGAACAGGACACATTAAGAAGACAATGGCTGGAACTTCCAGTAATGCTCAGAGGTAAGTTGTGTTCCCAAACACTTCGAGAAGTGAATGCCATAAGAGTCTTGCTTTATATCTTGTTCCTGCAGTAAATGGCCGGATCGTTAAGCAGCAGGTCAGCCGAAATAGAGTCAGGTAATATATATATATATATCCTCTTGTGTTCTAGTGGCAAGTGGAGGTTGTTCACTCAAGGCCAAAGAGAGGCAGAAATCACAGCCAGCATTTTAAAGATGGCTGGTAATATCTAATTAGGAGGAGAGACACAAAACGAATGAAGGAAAGTGCAGGAGTATCAAGTGCCTCTCCAAATTTCCCTAGCCTTCAGTACTTAGCCCATGTTAATGGGAACATCATTATTTTACGCCCGAGTCGCTACACCGCCGCCGTTGCCCTGGCGACAAGCTCTGTTGTTTATAGCCATGTTATGTGCCAAAGCTGGCGATTACCCCACGGACCTCATTATCCCTGACCTCTAACGCCACACTGACAAACCTGGCGTCACAGGAGGAACGAGAAAAGATGCTGCTTTTTAACGGCAAATGAAGATATTCCAGCCTTCAGGCTCCTCCTTGCCAAAGAAGAAGTAGGACTGATGGACGCTTAGGATCACACACACACTCAAGCATTGCTCCTCACGAACGGTGTCGATTACAAAAAGAGCGACTCGGTAGCCAAGCTTCATTATTTCTGTGGTCTGAGTTAGAAAAACGAAAAGGCAAATTAAAATCGTCCTGCTAACTGTGAAGGGCACTTGATGAATATATTCATGATATCACTGCTGGAATCCAACAGTTATTTTACACATCCTCTGTGTATGTGTACATGTGTATGCACATCATAAATATATGCAGCTTTAACCAATTTACAGGACCCCCTAGAGGCCAAAGAGATTGAAGGGATGTTGGTCACTGAAAAAGCCAAGGAGAACAGAACTAGATTTACATTTCCAAGAGGAATACCATTGTTTGCAAGACAGCAGAACAAGAGTGACGTGAAACACATGTAGGCTACAGATTTTGCTTACCATGGACAGTCGTCAAACATATACATTTTTGGCATATAATATAATTTATTACACAATATAATGACTGGCCAATCAGAAGCAGGTGTTCCAGAGTTGTGTAAAATTTAATAAAATGTATACATGAAAAATATGTATGAAAATGCTTTAAAAAGAAAAATCTATTTAGTATTAAGATGCATGAAACAAAAAACCAGTCACAATATGATATGCAATTATCAGAACTATTAAGGCATTGTTGGTTGGACAGTTTACTGAAGCTTGTTTTCAGACACGGAAATATATATGGATGGATGGATAAAGTTTCCTGTGAGGGTTAGGGTTAGGTGTAGGGTTGGTGTAGGGCCAGAGAATATACAGTTTCTACAGTATAAAAACCATTACACCTATGGGATGAACACACTTTACACAAAAACAAACATGTGTGTGTGTGTGTATATACAGTACACACACACAGTATGTTCTGAAAGTCTGGATGCAATTAATCACAATGAATAAATTTGACAGCACTAAAACAAAACGAAACAAGCTGAAGCTCTGACTCTGTACGTTCAAGCTTGAAAAACAGCAACCACAATTTGGTACCCAAACACATTCAAGAGAGAGAAATAACCGCGATTTACAATGAAATTATTAGAACAATATCATCGTTATCGGTTTCAAGGAAAAAAACAACAACAACAACTCAGCATTGTTTTCTAGTGTGCATGTTCAAGCTGAATTAACTGAAGAAATCTGTGTCGTGCTTTGCAAAGACTGCAATAATGATATTCCACAGAGCATAAGAGATTCAAAACGCAAAAGTGATCAAATATGGAAGCTTGTGGGAAGTGCATGTGTTGAATGTCATGGAGGGAACCGTACGCCAATGTCAACTGCTCTGAGAGAGTCATTAGCTTTTGCACTGCATAGACACAGAACATGATTTTAACATATCGTTAGCTTCTCAACCCTTCTCTCTCATGCATTCTCTCTCCTCTCTGTAACTCCGTCCAGACGAGCTTTTGGATCTGACACCTACTGTAGCCCAGCATATTTCACACATGACTGTGTTAGCAAGAAACAGGGCCAAAGACAACAGTTTAATGTTCCCTTTACATCATCATGAGAAATCTCTAAAGTGTGTGAGTTTAAGATCAGATGATAATGACCAATAATCCATATTACAATTGCTCTTTTTAATCCAAAACACAAAATGAAAAAGTCTACTTTGTTTCTGTTTTATAAGTTCATTGTGAAGAGCAAAATAATTTATCTATGCATGCCTATATTCATATTCAATAAGAATACAGGCATTTTGCGTTTGGAAAGAGTGTGTATGTGTGATAAATGTGTCTAAATTAATTGGGTGAGATCACAGCAGCACCCTGTATGACATATACAATACTTCCTGTGTGACCTCAGAAAGCGGAGACAATCCATGACATGAACACAAGACAGAGAAAAGGAAACAGAAGAAAGCTCCCACAGGAGTAATGTGCCAGCGTGTGTGACCTAGATATGCCACCTCACAGTGCATACTCAATGGGACAGTCTGATCACACACACACACACACACACACACACACACACACACACACACACACACACACACACACACGCACACACACACACACACACACACACACACACACACACACACAGCCAGCCTCGGGGCGAGACAGGTGGAGGAAGGTTTGCTTACCTCTGAATCTCATTTTAATGATGGGCCATGCCTGTGCCTCTAAATACAGCACGTTTCACTGCATAGCATTACTGAAAAAAAAATATATTTTGTGCCCAGGAAATATGTTGGGCAATTATATGTAAATTTGGTAATGTATGAGCATGAAACGGCAACAAAAACAGCAAAATAGTTGAATATATGAAAAAAAAAAAAAACAGCTGTAGTGGCTGTCACTGATTGCAATCAATCACCAAACCATCAGCGTCTTTCGTTTTCTTTTTTCCCCTCGCTCACTTCTGTCCTGTCCTTGCTTTTCATTGTCTCCCTAGTGCCATAGAAATGCTCAATTACAACCTCCTGAAGACAAAGGAGTTGAACAACTAGCACTTAAGGCATCATCAGCCTGGGAACAACAGAACAGAAGAGGAGAAAAATAGGAAAAGAATCTGTCATTTACGGTGAAATCGAAAACATGCACCTGACAGGAATGATTGAATGGTGAGTTTGATCGTAATTGCCTCCCTTTGAAAGAAATGATACATATAATTCAGCTCTGATTGGTATCAAATCATCAGTTGGAAAGCCATTTATCTTATTTATTCATTTTTCATCACACCAAGCACTAAAAATGAGGATAAAAGAAACACAGACAACAAAATAAAATGTGGGGAAGAAAAGAGTAAGAAATGAAGATGCTTTTAACAATTATTGTCTGCGTTATTCAAAATGACATCACACACACACACACACACACACACCCACTACTGTACTGTATGTCTAGTGCTCTAAAGCGAACAACCAACCACCTCAATAAATAAACAAAATAATCACATAATGTTAGTCCATAATTTTGTGGCTATCTACGATGGCCTGAAGTCAGTTCCAGAGGCACACCAACAGTACATATTTTTGGATGTCTTCCTTATCTGTCTATATAAGAACAAGCTGATGATGAATCAAGTGTTTATTTAGGACTTCTAAAATGTGTACTCTTGGTTTGCCTCTACAGTAAGTACAGTGATGGGAAACATTGCCTTAACATGTATTGAACCCTGTAACTTCAACCCTGTTCCTGTAGCTCAAGTGGTAGAGCATTGGATTAGCAAGTGCAAGGTTGGGGGTTCGAATCCCAGGGCACACATGTTAGGAAAAAATTGTGAGACTGAATGCAATGTAAGTCGCTTTGGACAGAAGCGTCTGCTAAATGCATAAATTCAATTCAAATTCATTAAATACTCCCTTAAAGGAACAGAACTCTAAAAAATTAAAATAAGCTGAAAATATACTCACCACCCGCTGTAGTTATATTCAGCAAATATTCAAATATTCAGCAAATGTTCATGTTTTGGTGAGGAGCCCCAGTTTTCCAACTCCTAAACTGAAACTACAAGTCACCAGTCCAGGACTCCCAAATACCTTCAGAAGGGCAGATCTGTCATCTCCCTTAGAGTCATGTCATTCTTGCTGTAGAAAGGATGCCCTCATCTGTCTTGTCTCTGGATCCTGCGAGTCTAATGTGAGTCTGGATGCGGGTGGTAAAGCCTCGTAGAGTAAAGTCAGCAGTCTTTGGGCCAAGTTCTCAGCAGATATCCCCCCCTCTATAGGTAACAAGTGGAAAAGTTTGGCCATTCTTATAGCCAACAGTACCTCCTTCAAGGCAGCTGACTACAGAGCCAAGGCTGGGTTGTGTAGCAAAAGATCTTCTTTTGGCCATAACCCCAAATTAAGTTCCAAAGAGAAGTTATTTTCATGGTTGCAGCCTTGATCTTTAGAGCATTGTTAGTCCTACCAAAGCAAGCGTTTCAATGTTCATTACAGACGAATGATGATCCCGTCCCAGATGCCATTAAAAAAGTCCAATTAATATTTTCTCCCAAAAAGATGGCAGCCCTGGATTAAATCTTGATTATCTCTCCGAAGAAATCCTTGGATATAACTGCACTCCTATATAACAGTTTATAACTCAGATTACTACAAGTCTCCAGGATTTCAAAAGTTGTATTACTTTTCTTAGCCGTGTCAGATATTTCTGTTGGCCAATCTTGGGAAGGGATCTCATCCAAAGAGCATGATCCACATCAACATCACCATCTATCCCTGGAGAGCAGCCAAAGCAGATCTGCTATAGGACTGTCAATGTACTTTTGTTCAGCCAGTCTAATACTTCAACCTTTGGTTGGAGGTTTTGTAAAATTTCAGTTCTGCTCTTGATGTCTAAAGTTCTCAGCAGCATGGAGCAGACGTCTATGTCTCCTGAGCTCCTCACAAGAACACAATTTGGCATTTCTTCACAGATGGAGCTCCGTGGACATGTTTAGCCCCTACCACTTGCAAGTTGTTTATTGTAAGTGAAGCAATACGTAACTCAAACCAACTCAAATTCTAACTATCCAAGGCTCCAAAAATATTACAAATTCACATTCAATGAAGGTAAAATCTCAAAGCAAGATATTGATAAGAACTTCTATAACATACTGTATATAAGAACATTATCAAGGTGTAACAAACAATAATCAGCTTGAGATATAATCCTGTAGAGAGTTTAGAAGAAAGAAAGAATATATCAATACAGGATTAAACTGCAAGTGAGGCTTTCACCTTGTTAGCATCTCCTTTGCAACCCATTCTCATTGCATGAACATGTTCCTTGAGTCAAATTTCCATGTCCACATCGGTCAAAACTGAAAGAAAAGAGTACAACCTAAAGATTGATTAATTCCTCTACTGAGTACAGATTTCAACTACTGGCACACTAAACTACTGTTGATTATCCACTGTATCATTCCCTCATCAGTAACCTCTGACACTGCATCTGCCTCATCATCTCGCTCCCCTCCTGACATTATCCCTGTACTGTTTTGTAATTCTCTGACTCACTCTCAGTGTCACATTACTGGCATCCCTATAGCTGGGCACTTCATTTACATTATCTACATAATTATTTTCACTCGCCTTATCTTACCTGTTCAACTCCCCACATTCATGTAGGCTAACTTACTTTGGCTCGGTGGCTGAGGTTGTGGCCTTTCACTACTCTCTGTGCTTATTATTTTGTGGTTGTGTAATTACCATGCTGTCGATAACCCAAATATTTCTGATTGCCGTTTTCCTCTTCAAGTGGAGAGATATCGGTTTATGAAGCAACATTGAAAACACAGAGAGCTCTCGGTTCTCAAATCTCTCCTGGTAATTAACATGGAAAGACACCACTAAGGTTTCATTAGACACACTCAGAAACACACAAACTTGTCTTCTGAATGAAAGTGTCACGGTTTTACGCTGCCTGAAGGAATACGGAGTCGAGGATAAACAGAATAAGGCTTTTAATATATCCAACACAGGGGATATCCAACATGGAGCACAGAGGTAGACACACGTAAGTAGCAAGTTAGTCACAAGTGAGAAGACCCGACAAAACAGAACTGAAGGGACACGGCTTATGAACAACAGATAATTGGGGAAACACAGGTGGATGGAATCATTAAATTAACAGGGACATGGAACACATGAGGAAGATAATAGACACCTGGGAACTAATCAAACTAAACACGGAAGACAGAAACTGGGTCACGGGCGAAAACAAGCTAAATGAGTCCAGGTGTGTGACAGTACTCCCCCCTCCCGGTAGGTGCGTCCTCGCACCGTAGAAACAACAGAGGGAGGCATGGGTGGGAACCTGGGAGGAGGTTCCGGTGGAGGACGGACTCCCAGGAGGGGGCCAGCAGACAGGGACCACAGAAGGAGGAGCCAGGGAGGAGACGACGGAGGAAGGAGCCAGGGAGGAGACAGGAGCAGGAGGAGCCAGATGGTCCACCAGAGACCAGCCAGGACGGAGATCCAAGGTGGAGTCGACGGCGGGAGGAGCCATGGTGAAGGAAGGGTCGACGACACCAGGGGGCCGACAGGCGGAGACTGCACCGGTGGGTGAGGAGCCCAAGATGGAGCAGCACAGCCGCAGAGCCAGGGTGACGTCGAGGATCCGGAGGGCCTAGGTGGAGCTGAAGGCTCAGGCGACCAAGGCAGAGGCAGGGTCCTGGCAGACCGCTGTGGAGCCGGAGTGACCGAGGATGGAGGTGGAACTGGAGGGAAGGAGGAGCCTGACAGAGCCGGAGGGATGGAGTGACGAGGTGGAACCAGAGGAGTGGAGTCCCGAGGCGGCGGATGGTCGACGACTGACCAAGGTGGAGCCGGAGGGACGAGGGAGCCCGGTGGAGCAGGTGGGATGACAGGCCACGGTGGAGACGAGGGAGCTAAGAGCCAAGGCGGAGCCGCTGGGTCGAAGGACCGAGGAGGAGTCCAGGGCTCGGAGGCTGGAGGCGGAGACAGGGCCTTAACACGCCAAGGCGGAGCTGGAGACTGGCAGTCCAGCGGCGAACCACCGCGCCCCGATGGCGCGGACTGAGGGTGAGCTGCGGGACTGACTGGCACCAGCAGGGATGACGAGGAACTGGCTGGTCTAGGAGGAGGAGAGAGGAGAAGGATGGGAGGAAGGACAGGAGGATCAGGACTGGACGGAACCAGCGAAAGAGGAGTAGAGGGACCAGCAGGTTTGGGAGGAGGCGGGAGAGGGAGGCTGGGAGGGAATACAGGAGACACAGAAGATTCAGGGCTGGGCGGAACCAGCGGTGAAACAGAAAAATCATGGCTGGGCGGAACCAGCGGAGACACAGAAAATTCAGAGCTGGGCGGAACCAGCGGAGACACAGAAGATTCAGAGCTGGGCGGAACCAGCGGAGACACAGAAGATTCAGAGCTGGGTGGAACCAGCGGAGACACAGAAGATTCAGAGCTGGGCGGAACCAGCGGAGACACAGAAGATTCAGGGCTGGGCGGAACCAGCGGTGAAACAGAAAAATCATGGCTGGGCGGAACCAGCGGAGACACAGAAAATTCAGAGCTGGGCGGAACCAGCGGAGACACAGAAGATTCAGAGCTGGGCGGAACCAGCGGAGACACAGAAGATTCAGAGCTGGGCGGAACCAGCGGAGACACAGAAGATTCAGAGCTGGGCGGAACCAGCGGAGACACAGAAGATTCAGAGCTGGGCGGAACCAGCGGAGACACAGAAGATTCAGAGCTGGGCGGAACCAGCGGAGACACAGAAGATTCAGAGCTGGGCGGAGCCAGCGGAGATACAGGAAACTCAGGGCTGGGCGGAACCAGCGGAGAAACAGAAAACTCAGGGCTGGGCGTAACCAGCGGAGAAACGGAAAACTCAGGGCTGGGCGTAACCAGCGGAGAAACAGAAAACTCAGGGCTGAGCGGAACCAGCGGAGAAACAGAAGATTCAGAGCTGGGCGGAGCTACAGGAAACTCAGGGCTGGGCGGAACCAGCGGAGAAACAGAAAACTCAGGGCTGGGCGTAACCAGCGGAGAAACAGAAAACTCAGGGCTGGGCGTAACCAGCGGAGAAACAGAAAACTCAGGGCTGGGCGGAACCAGCGGAGACACAGAAAACTCAGGGCTGGGCGGAACCAGCGGAGACACAGAAGATTCAGAGCTGGGCGGAACCAGCGGAGACACAGAAGATTCAGAGCTGGGCGGAACCAGCGGAGAAACAGAAAACTCAGGGCTGGGCGTAACCAGCGGAAATGGAGCAGAGGAAATGACTGGAGGAGGTAGGAGTGGGAGACTGAGAGGGTATACAGGGGAATCAGGGCTGGACGGAACCAGCGGGGAAACAGGAAAATTAGGGATTACCTCCATAGACCAGTCCATCAGATCCAGAACTTGCTCCATACGATCTTCAGAGACTGTATACAGCTCACCCTCAGTCGCAGGAGTGTGGGCAGGGCTTTCCTCCACGCCCTCGATCTCCACGAGGACTCCCACGATGCACGGTGTTGCCGGCTCACACACCTGGTCAGTCGCGCTCTCGAGATCCTGTTCCCTGTCAATGGATGGCTCGGGCTCTGCGGCTGCGGTGGGCTCTGGCTCCGTGTAGCGAGATGGTGGCTGGCTGGTCTCTGGGTCGGGAGTGGGGCTGGCGAGGTCCTCTATGGGGCAGACGGTGAGAGATGAGCCATTTCTCGCCAGAGTCCACTCCACGTATGCGGCGAAATTCTCTCGAGGACCATCTTCGGACGACAACGCTCTGCATTTGGAGTTCAGGCTGGTGTTGTAGAAGGTGCAGAGCGCGCCGTCCGGGTAGCTGGTGGCATTTGCTAATAGGAGAAACCATCTGGTGTGGTCCTCGAGAGAGCGTTCTTCCTGCTTCAGCAGAAGGATGAGGAATTCGGGACGATAGAGGGGATCCATAGAAACACTAAGAAAAGAAAAGACTTTGAAAACACAAAAACAAAACGGAGGGAAGAACACGCAGTTTTCTATTTTCTCTTATTAGGTCGGGTCTTCTGTCACGGTTTTACGCTGCCTGAAGGAATACGGAGTCGAGGATAAACAGAATAAGGCTTTTAATATATCCAACACAGGGGATATCCAACATGGAGCACAGAGGTAGACACACGTAAGTAGCAAGTTAGTCACAAGTGAGAAGACCCGACAAAACAGAACTGAAGGGACACGGCTTATGAACAACAGATAATTGGGGAAACACAGGTGGATGGAATCATTAAATTAACAGGGACATGGAACACATGAGGAAGATAATAGACACCTGGGAACTAATCAAACTAAACACGGAAGATAGAAACTGGGTCACGGGCGAAAACAAGCTAAATGAGTCCAGGTGTGTGACAGAAAGGACATGTTCAAGTGCAGCACTTTTGCATCTCGTTAATGGAGTGTTTTTGACAGTGCTTGCAATCTCTCGTGAAATGTTATGCTATCCATCACGAGTTGAGAGTACAAAGACGTCTTATTGGCACTTCACTGCAGTAACTCAAGATAAACATTCTCCCTCATTTGTTGCCTTCCCATTCCCATGAATGTACCTCATACCCCGTGGTCACTTGCTCATCTCCCTAAATTGTTAAATGGCTAGTGTTATCAGACTTGTTATCAGAGCCTGCAAGCTGAAACTCTAATTATTTGTTCTTTCTGGCTTCGTCTTGCGCCGTCTCCAGATCTCGTCCTCCATTTCTCTGATAAAAGCTCTCACAATGCTCTTCACAAGCTGTTTTTGTTGTCTTGTTAAGATTATCATTGTCCCAAGGGACACAATTCACCAAGCAAAAAGTGCAGTGCTTTTACGCTAATCAAAAAACAAAGTGATTTTCAATGTAACATCAGCAGATCAGAGCTCTTAGACTTGCAGCAGTCTGTTGATCACAGGAATAATTGTGTTTTAGGCTCTTATTCGAACATGAGAGTAATATGCCTGAACAAACCCCTATGATATTCAAGTCCTGCCTCTCTGACAAAGCCTTTACAAATTTGAGAGTTACATCGGTGTTTAGTTTCAACTTTGTTCGTTTAAGTACATTACATCCACTCCCCCTTAGTACCTTGTTGACCCAAAGGGACTGGAAACAGGATGCAATGACATGACAGCATCAAATGCAATTGCACCTGGTGGTTCTGTGAAGGATAGCCATTGGTTTATGATCACTTATATGAGGTTTGAACAGACCGGGCCTCTCATTGCACCCAACTTGGTTGACTTGGCTAAATCTCTCATTTCAAAACGCATAATGATGAGCAATCAACCCATGCACGGCATAATGCATGCTTAATAAAAGCTTTTAAATTACATTTCATTCATATTTAATGGTAATCTCTGTTATATCAATTACTTTATTTATTTTATTGGGTCTCCGGGAGCTCATCTTCTGGAAGGTGGCTCTGGTTACACCCCTGTGCACCCTGCTGTGAGAGAAGAGCGTTTGATTGGCAGGTGGATAATGAAATGGTGGTATAGAGGTGAGAATATCTCCCTCCGTGACCCCTGAAGGAAGGGGGACTATTTTTAAGAGAGATATGATATTTACACAGCCCTGTGTTAAGCCTACTGAGGGACAATCTCACTTCTTTTGTTTTAATTTCTTTTCATTTCAGGAGGTCGTGACACAAACACCATCTCTGTCATATAGAGGAGACAGATGGGCGACATCACCCGAGGTGTTGGCATTTTGACAAGTGATCACTTTGCAATATCTCAAGTCCTCTGTGTCTCACTTCCTGTTCACTGTCACACTCCTAAAAGGTGAATTGGGCAATTCTTTGACCGTCTTGAAGGGAACTATTAGTGCGCAGCTAGTTATGCAGAAATGACAATACATGAATGTTACCTTACTTTGGACTTCAATCAAAATACAGTATAGGAACAATTACCACTGCAGCAAATTTACCTAATGAACAAAAAATGTTTTACAAAAAGATGTGCATGTGCATGAATGTGCAGTTTCCGTAACAGCACACTAGAACACGTCTAAAACAAGGCGGAAAAATGACTATCACAAAAAGACAATACTGTACTACAATAGCATAGCCATTTTATTTAAGTAGTACATATTTTGACAAGGACAAGGAAGTGTTTTTGGTAAATTGTGATGTTGAAATAAATATATATAACATGTTTAAATATTAATTTATCAACTTACTTTTTCAACTTTTTAAAATAATTTCCTATTTAAAAACTTGTTTACCTTTGTGGCTGTTTTCTCACAGTTGTAGTTTAAAAAATGTTTTGGAAAATGAATATTTCATATAGAATTTTGGGAGAATTTTTGTGTGTATTTTTCAAAACAATATTTTTTAAACTTTGATAAATTTTTAACAGGTAACAGGTAATTGCATAAATATAATTTAGTGCTATAAAATCCCCTAAAATACATTATATAATTATATATTTCCAAAGCTCAAATCTATCAAAGTCTGGGTCATTACATATGGCATCTTCATTTATCTGTGACTGAGGCTGAATATGGTGAATGTAACTGGTGTACTGTTCTCCAGTGTTTCCATAATTACCTCTTCATGGTGAAGCGCTCTGTGTTTACGTTCAACTAATGAGTGAGAACGCACTACTTTGGAACGATTTGAGGGATCTGGCTGTGCAAATGGAAAAGCATATAAATGCCTACATTATGCATCTAAGCCCTATATATAGAAAGGTACCATTACCCACAATCCTCCGCAGCAACATGTTCACTCAACAGGGGAAAATAACAAAGATGGTTGGGGGGAGGCATCTGTGCTCTGAGTTCCCTGCGGCCCCGCTGTCGCTCAAGGCTGGAGGTTGTGATGGGAGTTCAGGGTGGTGCTTCACAGAGGTTTGAAGGTCAGTGAAGGGGGAAGGGTCTGTGGGGTGTGGATGGAGTAATTCAGTGTGAGAGGGCATCAGGATTAGCAATTACATCCTATTAATAATGTCCTAATGCAAGCCGCAGAGGCATGTCTGCCCCTGAGCCAAAGTTGCCGTGACCAGTCGCGTGAAAACAGGAGTGGTTTTCTTCATCTCAAACGCTCCTCCTCCCTGTGCCCCAGTTCACTCCGATGCACTCGTTTATGTCTCTTACTTCTGCTTCCATCCATTATTTCTCCCCTCTTCTAGCACATATTACTCTAGCTGCCCATATCTTTGAGGTTAATGAGCACATCTGCCCCCACTGACCATTAAAGGTATAGATCAAATAAAAAGAAATAATAGATACATACATACATAAATACATACATTTTTTTATTTGATCTATACCTTTAATGGTCATATTATATATACACACACATATATATAGGCCCGTGAATTTAACTGGTGAGATTAATCATAGAAAAAAAATATGCTAAAGTTATTATAATATTATAATATTATAATAATATTATTATAAAGTTATATAATATGGCAATTCTGGCGGTTTTAGATTCATATTTACATATGAAAAAAAATAATTTAATGAATAAATAAATGAATAATTTAATATGTAAATATTCCTTAAAAAAAAAAAAAACTATTTGTGTTTAAATGCCCATTTAAAAATGATTAATAGCGATAAAATAGCATTATGCAATTCCAGTTGCAGTGTAAATGCATTCATGCCACATCTGAATAATTCAGAACAATTCCACTTCACTTTTAGCCTGAAGAGTTGAATCAAACATTTATTTCTAAAGCTACTTCATAATGTCTAGATAATGTTTATTTATTTATTTAATTATTATTATTTAACACTAAACTGTCTTTTTGGGGGTGGGGGTTGGGTTCTTAGCACAAATTTATGTAGAATTAATTCACAATTCACTTGATTAAGTATTTGGCACATAATGTAGTTTATCAGAGAGAAAAAAATTAATTGCTTGACAGCCCTAATTTTAACATCAAATATATATTTATATATATATATTAAATAATAAATAATACAATATTGATTTAAAAATATATGAATATAATATAAAGTATATTAATATATTCATTTGAGTTGGAATGATATGAGGGTGAACTGTGCCTTCAGTGTCCCCCACAGATCAGATGCAGTGATCCTGACATGCTAACAGCGTCAGGTGAGGTGTGGACACATCAACAGGCCGTATACGGCTAGGAGCTGATGTTAAAGGCCAGGTCAAAGAGAATGTCAGACACGTTTATGGTGCATGTATAATAAAGTCTATAGGACAAGCGAAGATGGGTGGCATCTACCCCCTTTGAGGTCATTTGCTGAATGCTTGCACGCATGTCACAGTTCATAGCTGATGACCTATTCATTGGATCCGTGTGCAGTCAGCATGACATCTAACACCCAAAGATATACAGCCGCCTCACACACCATGTGTTCTGAAGCAAGGCTTGCATCAAGAACTGCCATTAAGCTACAGTAGTAACATCAAGCATGCTGCTGTCAGATTGCTCTGGCGTTGGTAAGCAGTTGTTATGGGGTTCTATGGGTGCTTACATATTGGCCTTCTTTAAACCTCTATGATATTATGGTTCTAGCCTCCAGATACAGCAAAACACTTTGAAAAAACCCCCCAAGCCCTATGTATAATAATAATAATAATAATAATAATAATAATAATAATAATAATAATAATAATAATAATAAATATGGTGAATAAATAACTTTTTTACTGAAATTATTTCATGGAACTTTTTTTATTATTATTATTTAGCTCACGACTTCCACAACACTTTTTAGCTAAATAACTGCAGAACCACTTTTTAAAGGGAAACAAATAAATTGAATTTATTAATTTTGAAGCAAACTATTTATCTTTTTTTTTTTTTTTTACAAGTGAATTCTAGAACACTTTTTGTAAAGTGAAATAAATAAAATAATAATAATAATGATATGGCGTAAATTCTTTACTTTTAATTAAATTAATTTCCGAAGCTTTATTTAGAATTAATAAAAAAAAAAAAAAAAACTTTCAGAAAAGTGAAATAAATCAACAAACAAACTAGAAAGTATATTCTGCAACCTTTATTTGGTGAGTGAAATGTAGGACACTTTTTTTTCACGATTGGATTCTACAACCAAAAAATTCTATATTTTTAAGTTGTGCTGCCTCCACTTGCCTGGTTCAGCTGTTTAGTATTTCTGGATTAGTGATTTCTCTCTCCCTCTTCTTTGATCACCTCATCTCTCTCTTTCAGCTCTGATTTTAATGCTCTTTCAATCAGTGTGTCCATTAAGCGCAGAGCTCATCAATGCACGTTTACACACGCATGCAGATGAGCTCCAGTTGCAGTGTATTGCAAACGGCTCAGAGACCTCCTTGTGTGTGTGTGTGTGTGTGTGTGTGTTCATCATACTGAGATGGAAGAGATAAAGAGTGAAGGGCTATAGTTAAATGGGCCTTGAGAGACCGCAGATGAGTGTGTACTGCAGAAGTGAATCTGTATGTGTGTGAACAAAAAGACAATGAGAGAGGAGTTGAATGTCAGTAATCCATACTCTCCTGGCAAAGTGTGTGTGTGTGTTGGGAGTTTCTGATAGCTCTCCGAGGAGGGGTAGATGTAATGATGTGCTGTGTGAGCGTCTCCGCTGGGGTCCAGACCTGCGTTTCAGTTCTTAATGAACATTCACAAGCCTTCCCACTCCTTCACTAAATGCATATACATTTCCACCTTTGACTCCTCTGCTATTGAGCTAATCTGACATTCTTTATCTATAAATATTGGTGGGTTTGCTAAGTAGACAATATATTACTATTGCTCCTATTAGAGTCACAGCTTAACATAATCATAATATTTTAATTAAAAAAAATATATATGCAAATGTTAATTCTTCTAATAGGCTACTTTTTTTTCTAATTAATTTTGGTGATTAATTTTGGTATGCAGCCTCACATGGCCTTAAAATCCACGTGTACCAAGTTTAGTGAACTTTGGATTTTGTGTTACAAGCCAATTTAGTAATTATGTGCAAAGCCTGAAAATGTTATTGGCTGAAATCTGTGATTTAACAAATCTAAATTATTTTGACAACTTTTTGTCAAGGTTGTATCTAGATGATATACGCCAATTTTCATGCAAGTTGGATGAACAGCCGGGAGAGACTTCAAAAATGGAGCCCATGTGGTTACTGAGGGGAAAGGCTAGAGAAAAATACAAACGTAGAACTTTTCACAATGTTGGCAGTTCCCAAAAATGGTAAACAATCTCTGCTGGGACACTTTTAGGATAAAAAAGAATAATAATAACAAAAAGAAAAATAATGAGCAGAATAAAACCAGCAATAGGGTTCCAAGAGCCGAGGGCAGGGTTTGTGAAAGCTGCCAGGAGTGTGTGATGACGAACACCTGAAGCTCATTCTGCCTCATCACTGAAGCTGTAAATCCAAAACAGTTCCTCTCCTTTGGGAAGGCTAGCATGGACTAAGCATGGACCAGCTGTTCTCAAGGTCTCAATACAACATGAAGAGCCGCTGCACAACCTTGGGTGACCTCCAACAATATTCAGCATTACAGCGTGTACACCATGAGCTTCAAGTTGAGGTTGAATCAACATTCAGCAGTGATTGATCGCCAGCATTACTCTCAAAGAATGAAGGGCTACAGTGTTTTTTTATATTGTCTACCAATCTTTTGTCGCTACAAATAACATCCACAACAGACCCAATCTCAGACCCACAACACCCATCATGTTCAGACATATTATACACTGTTAGAAATGTCTGTAAATTTAACAGTATTTAACTGTAAAATGAACTGTATTTTACTGTAAGACAGTTATACAGCATATTACTGTATTTTAAAGTTACATTTTGGGGAATACCCTCTTGGCGACACTAAATTACAGTATTTTTAATTTACTGTAAATCTAAATACAGTAAAGAAAAAATGAGCGCGAAACCTGACCAATCACAGATCAAGTTTTATTTCCCACTTGGAGAAAGAAGAAAACAAGACACACAGATGCGAAAAGAACCAGTCAGATGCAAAGGTGGGTACAAATATTACTTCTTTTACTTTAAATATATTATATCTTTGGTTTAACTAAAACAAAAATATAAATAAAAAAAACGCTGCCACTGAACGGCGCGCAGTCACCTCACATTTATGCTGTGAAGAGAGCTAGAGAGAGTTGTGGTGACACTGTGCAAACATTCATATTTCTTTCCTTTCTTTCCCTTTTCTGAACGTTTCACCGTCAAAATATGGACATTCACGGGTCTCTGCCTTGGGTTTGACCACTCCAGGAGCTGGTGAGTGTTCATGTGAACTGTTAGCCGAACAACAAAGCTTTCGTGGATTTAGCTTAAAGTCCGTCAGATTTTTTCCCGCTATTATCGCTTGCTGTTAACTGATTACCCCATATAAATGCACGTCATGCTTGTAGTGCTAGAGTAAACCCGCAATGTTCGTGTCGTGTGCGAACACTGGCGTCTCTGTGGAGACATTATACGCGTTTATTAATCATGCCAAAGGGCATAAAAACACGGCGAATTTAAGGTTTTTGTGTGCAGTTCCTGAATGCTCATACACTTTCCGAAGCCTCTCCGCCCCTCAGTCTCACATTTAACGTTACCGCAAACACATAAAGTTAAGGAAACTAAACAACCAAGAGAAAAATATGTCTACTTCAAATGTAACATTTGTTCTGTACATCAGCATCGGGAGAATAACATAATCTCGTTCGCGAAAATGCGCCGCAAATGGCACAGAACACAATGGAAATGTTTTCAGGGGACCCCAGTAAGTGACGAACCCGACTGTGTACATCCAATGCGCGATCAACTGCTGTCCGAATTCATTCACAGCTTCAAGTGAACCGTATTAGTGGACTAATGTAGAAATGAGTGAATGAGTGTTAAGGGGGCGATTTCAGATTTAGCCAACGTAATTTCCTCATTATTTTAACCTGGGATGTTCTTGTGACAAAGCAGCATGGTGTCTATCAGCTTAATAGCTGTACTTAGGACATAAATGTCTTATTATTGCTGTTAACATAACTGTTGCATTTAAATACATTTTATACAAAAAAAGTTTTCGTAATATGCTTTATTTATCTGTGTGTGTCTCAACTTTAAAATTAGCTGTTTCATCTTTGGACCCTATATTACCTTACATTTCTTACCTATGAAACTTATTTAAACATAACATTACAATTTTTTTTACAATGTTACTAATGTATAGATTAATATCTCACCCTCATGTTCTTTTTACATTTTTTATATTGTATATAAAGTTGTATGTCATAAATATGTAATCTCTGTATTTTTTGCAAGAAAACAAAAGTAGACGTTGAGTACTAAACATGCTCCATCCGGGTTCGTCACATATTGGGTCCCCTGGAAATATTTCCGTTGTGTTCTGTGCCATTTGCAGTGCATTTCTGTATTTGGTTGTGTTGTGAGTATTTGGTTGTTTTGTTAGACATTTTTCACATCAAATGATCTAACTTTTTTTTCTGTTATGTAAAGGTTAAATGATAACCCTGACAACAGCAAGTGCTCCTCAAAGTTCCACGTCATCAAAAGAAGTGGGAAGATGGTGCAAAGGAAGAACTCTGGTCTGAACCCTCATGTATCCTCCTTCATTAAAGGGATAGTTCACCCAAAAAATTAATTCACCCATTAATAACTCACCTTCATGTCGTTCCAAACCTGTGAGACCTCCATTTATCTCCTCTGTCCCTCCATTGAAGCTGTGTGTTCGGTCTGCTGTCCATGTCCAGAAAGGTAAGAAAAACATCATCAAAGTAGTCCATGTGACATCAGAGGGTCAGTTAGAATTTTTTGAAGCATCGAAAATACGTTTTGGTCCAAAAATAGCAAAAACTACGACTTTATTCAGCATTGTCTTCTCTTCCGTGTCTGTTGTGAGAGAGAGTTCAAAACAAAGCAGTTTGTGATATCCGATTCGCGAACGAATCACTCCATGTAATTGGATCCTTTTGAACCAGTTCACCAAATCAAACTGAATCATTTTAAACGGTTCGCATCTCCAATATGCATTAATCCACAAATTACTTAAACTGTTAACTTTTTTTAATGTGGCTGACACTTCTGAGTTCAAACAAACCAATATCCCGGAGTAATTCATTTACTCAAAAAGTACACTGACTGAACTGCTGTGAGGAGAGAACTGAAGATGAACACCGAGCTGAGCCAGATAACGAACAAAAGACTGACTAGTTCACGAGTCAGCCACATTAAAAAAGTTAACAGCTTAAGTAATTTGTGAATTAATGCGTACTGGAGACGCGAACAGTATAAAACGATTCAGTTTGATTTGGTGAACTGGTTCAAAAAGATTCGGTTACATCGAATGATTCATGAACTGGATATCACAAACTGCTTTGTTTTGAACTGTGTCACAACAGACCCGGAAGAGAAGACAATGCTGAATAAAGTCGTAGTTTTTGCTATTTTTGGACCAAAATGTATTTTCGACACTTCAAAAAATTCTAACTGACCGTCTGATGTCACATGGACTTCTTTGATGAGGTTTTTCTTACCTTTCTGGACATGGACAGTATACCGTACACACAGCTTCAATGGAGGGACTGAGAGCTGTCGGACTAAATCTAAAATATCTTAAACTGTGTTCTGAAGATAAACGGAGGTCTCACGGGTTTGGAACGACATGAGGGTAAGTTATTAATGACCTAATTCAGATTTTTGGGTGAACTATCCCTTTAAGGAGTTTCTGGATTTCAGCTGGCAAAACTATTAAGCTACTAAGAGCAAATACATTCTACACAGGAGTTTTCTGAATTAGTAAATTTGTAAGATTGTTCTTATGACTGAATCTGTTCATGTCTGTTGTTTTAAAATGCTCTTAATATGAAACTTTTATGTATAAATGAAATGTATTCAAGTTTTTGGAAAACTGAAAATACAATCTGCAAGAATATTAAAATGTTATTTCAAGTATTACAATTTAACTATTAAACCAATAAAAGAAGTTAAACAGTCTTTTGTTTCTTTTTATAGTTTTTACTACTGAGACATGAGACCTGTTGAAATACAATAATTTGTAAAGTTTTACAATACATAATAAAAGTGAACCAATTACAGTAAATTTCACAGTGTAAAGTAATATTTTATTGTATTAAAATATATAAAAGGAGAAAAAAAACAATTGTGTTTTACAGTAAAAAAATATATTACTGCAAATACATTTACAGCAAGTTAAATGGTACTGTAAATATGAATACAGTATTTTTACTGTAAGTTTAATTTACAGTAAGTTACTGGCAAACTGCTGCCAGTAAGTTACTGTAATTTCTACAGGAAATTTTTTACAGTGTAACTCCTATAAAGGTGAGGTCACATTAGCAACAGTTCCTGTGCACAAAGATTAATTGTCAATAGTGTTTCAGTCAGTTTCAAACCATCCACCTTTTCTGTTGGTCAGAGTATTTGCCAAAAAATGATTGTGAATGATTCATACATGTGTGGTCTGGTGATGTGTGTGGATCTTCTTCAATCAATCGTTGTCTACAAGCTCGCATACACTTTTGAGTGAAATGCCAATATCTCAAAATCCAACCAACAATCTATGGGACAGAACCAATTCCTCACCCTACAATTTCCATTTACACCAACAGTTGTGCCCCCACTACTAAACACTGATTAAAATGAATGCAGAAGACCTCATGCTATTCCTAATTAATGAATCAAATTCAGCTCAAAACACAGGCCACAACCTAACGTGTCCTTATAGCCTAGTAATCGTCCATCGCATTCATTCTACAGGACACAAGAGCGCTGGAGTGGTTGAGCACTAAAACTAACCCTTTAGTGCTTCTGAAACATGACCTGGAAACACTTGTCGTTTTTATTGTTTATTTCAGAACAGCATGCGATGCACTACGCTAACTAATCCCATTACGCTAATCCACCTCTAAACAACTTATTGTGTAGATAAGAGTGTGGATAATTTATGCAGGATTCAAATGAGCACCAAATCAGAATAATTAATGGAGGGCCCAGCTTAATTAGCCTGGCATTGGGAAACGCTTCCTGCGTTCTCAACCAACGCGTTATTTCAAAGAGTCCAGAGGGGCGGGAGACCAGGAAAGCACCTTTTCATGATAGCAGCCCCCAAAAGTGTGTTATCTGTTCCTGTCTCGTCCCTCTGGAGGAGCTTTGCGAGGAGAAGCCGAGAAAATGTTAATCCTCCATATGGATTTATTTTCAAAATTAACCGATTCTGCATTTGCTTTGACCTCTTTGTAGGGTGAAGCTGGCGGTAAAATTCTGCAAATCAGTCACAGTTGGGTTGACATTTAACTAGGCAGCAAAGCTGTTTACAGGAACACAGAAGCTACGCGTTTGCTGCCTCGCACATTACTGCGTATATTTCAGAAAAGTTTCCAGTCCGGCAATTACCAGTGATGAATATAAGCAGGAAACCTATGCATTGATGAATAAAACATTCCCTTATTAAAAATAACCTCCATCTGAACTGCCTCTGGCATCAACAAATCATAGCAAGTGTGTGGGTCAAAATAAAATAAATAAAATATAAAATAAAATAAAATAAACAAACAAAGGAGTCCCCTGAAAGACCTAAGGCCGTGCACTCTACCTGAACATGTCGCCCAGGCCCTTCAGCACGCCTTTCTTGGCTTTGTTCTTGTCTTTCTTGTCCTTCCCTCCCCACTCCTTCTTCTTGTCCTCTCTGCTGCGTCCTCCGTTCAGCTGTTTCTCTGTGTTGGAGGGTGGGAGGGTGAGGTCCGCGGCGGTGGAGAAGGAGTCGCGGCCTGATCGTGAGCTCTCCTCTGTATCTTCTTCCACTGAGATGGTGGAGAGAGAGACAGATAAACATGAATGTTGAACTCAGACTGCATGCAAGTCACTGCAAGCTCTTAAGAAAGAGCAACACTTTGTTGCACAAGGTTAGGTTTGCCAAATAAAACCAAAAACAACACACTAGCAAATACCAAAAAGACCCTATCAAACATCTAGAAACTACCCATTATACTTTAGCAACCAATTGTTAAATAATTATAATAATAATAATAATAATAATAATAATAATAATTAAAGTGGCTGTTTTACAAGTTTCACTAACATTTTCAATAAAATAAAATATATCTAATCTCTATTAAATATAATAAATATCTATTGATTTATATAACAGTAATAGTAGACTAAAATTTTCATTGAATGATAATACTACTAATAATAAGAAGAATAATAATATTTTACCAGGCAAATACCGCTTACATTTTCAAAAAAATAAAATAAAATAAAAAGTATAATTAAATAAAATAATTAAAGTGGCTGCTTTGCAAGTTTCCCTAACATTTTCAATAAAATAAAATAGATTAAAGTATCTCTAGTGATTTATATAACAGTAATAGTAGACAAACCACAGTTTAAATTATGATAATGCTACTTCTACTACAACTACTACTACTACTACTAATAATAATAATAATTTTACCAGGCAAGAACCACTAAGATTTTCAATAATAAAATAAAATAAAATAAAATAAAATAAAATAAAATAAAATAAAATAAAATAATGTCTAGTATAATATTTGTATAACTGTAGCTCAACTGATACCATAGTTTTACTGTTATGGCATTTGGGCTAATGTAGTGTCTCAAAGCAGAAACTCTCAACGGTCTGACTTCTTTAAACATCGACTTAATAAAACATTTTAATGAGACCTCGTCTTCAAGCCCAACCATATCTAACAGAGGCTCGTGAGCTCCTCATCTCGCCTGAATCTCTTTTCATTTTTTCTTAGCTGAGTTTTACCTCAGAGGTTACTCCATCTGAAGGAACCCCATTATCTTTTTGCTTCTAAAGGGTCACATCTTCCCACCACAGTTCGGCGGTCTCAAATTTGGTAACTCAGGAGCAGTGAAGGAAGTCTATTAGCGTTATTCCTCACTGACCCAATAAAACTAACAGAGAAAGAGAAGTCAGAAGTTCAAAAGGCTAAAGTGCACCAAAAGTGGCCCATCTTCCGTTCACCTCAGCTCATCTGCAGTACCACAGTACCACTTCTGCAGTTTGACCATCGATTACTGTACAATAGTTTCTTCTGCTGAAGCTGAGGTTCAGACATCATGCAGTCAGAATATAAAAGTCTTGTATTTTTAACTGGATGCTTTGATTGTATAGAAAAGAGCAGAATGAATGTGCTGTGTCGGGGCAACCCATTACAAAAATGACCTTAGATGAGCACAACAATTGTGTAATGCAAAAGTAATGTAACACATTACTTTCCATAAAAAGTAACACAATTTTGTAACTTTTAAAAGTAACTTTCTCCAACCCTGCTGAGTTTGTTTCAGAATAACTCTTTTTGATTTCCACGTTTTTTGTTTGCCGATCGTTTTAGAAAGAATTGCTTTGCTGCCCGAGTATTTTATCACGTCACCACACTATTAAGATGTTTACTTGGAAGACAAAGAGTTCATCTCTTCTAATGGACGAGCCGAAGGAGGATCATATTCTCAGAGCACTCTTAACATCTGATAGCCCATGAATTTTGTAACGCTGATTTTATGGATTCCAGTCAACAGGATGATGTGTTTCATTAATGATATATTAATGCAAGTACTTTGATGCTGTTTTGGAAAAGCCAGTGACTCTCTGTGGGAGCATTTTATTTTGAAGTATGGTTTGCAATGCTAATTCATCCTCTACCACCTATCTTTGTGATATATCAGCATAATCATAAGGGACTGCAGCTGGCTGATGTTGCTCATTTCCATTTCAGCAAGCGTCTGATTACAGCTACTGTCTCCATTCCTGATGGTCTGGACGTGATTAATTTGTCACTAATTGTAAGTTTAAAAACGCTCAGAAAGGAGGAAAAAAATCTGAGGCCACTAAAAGCAAAGTGCTTTTGAATAGAGCGACGTAACGGCGCTGGAGACAGATGCCTGTGTGATTAGAGCTTATTAATAAGCAACAAATCTCTGACGCGAGTGAGAGCTGGAAGAAAGGCCCAGTGAAAGCGAGAGACCGTCACGGATATTTCCGTGCGCTCGGATGAGCGGTTTAACGTTCCTTTTGTTTTATTCACTTGTGCAGTTCTGTCATCTACTGAAACAATATCCAAATGGATCAGCATGAGACATTGAGTGGGTGAAATCAGTGCATTGAACAACTGTACAATTGTTTTTTTTTTCATAAATCAAAACCTTTTTCAGCTCAGGAGATGATAATAATGCTAACAAGGTTTAGTTGGATATCATTTTCATCGCCGGCTACTTATCGAATGGTTGAGGGCAAAGGCGACCAAGCTCGGATGCATTCAGCAATTAAAACTAGCCCTAGAAATAAGCCATGGAAATTATTCTGGATAGTCTAAGCATCAACAAATGTTCAAAATGTTTATTTGTGCCTTCAGAAAGACTGAATCTCAGGAAACAAAATGAAAAAAATATATATTGTTTTTGTCAGTAGACATTCTGCTGACTAGAAGTAACTGCGTTCAAGTCATTTTGGAAAGAAGAAAGCCCAGGGTTTGGAGAGTGTTAGTGAGAAAACACGACAGATACAATGGATGAAATTAATCAAATCAAATAAATTTAAAAAACATTTTAAAAATTACAATATGTACTGATCATTTTGTAGAATTAGAGTTAATTATTATTATTATATTTTTTTTAAATGTGCATCCATTTATTGAGGGTTATTTTTGTCAGTGTTTGGGTAGTTTTTGTGTTACTCTGATCCTGGGTCAGACGTAACCCAGCGGGTGAGTTATTTATCGTGGATACTGTGTGTCCTCTTCATGATAGAACAGTTATATGCGCCATCGAATTGATGCATTTCTTCGTTAAAAAACGTGTTTGTGTACATTTTATGTTATCTATAAAATCGTTACTGTGCTGTACATTGTTCAATTTTTTGCTAAAGTGGACTACTGAAAAAAAGTGTGATAACATGACAGAATGCATTGGACAGGGCTCTCTTCATTTATGAACATCCCTGTTAATCTGAAAAAGCAGATTTCTGCCTATAGAGTTGCAGTCAATACAGCAGCGGCTTCACAGATCAATGGCCTTTCATTAAAACGGTTATCACAGTAAGTTACGGTTCTGCTAATTGTTGACCGAAATGTAAAAAAAAAAAACGAATTACAGTAATTAACGGGCGAATTCCAGCTACACAGGACTGAGTGGTAAATGTTTTGACACTGCAATCAAAAGGCATCATTAGTCGTCTCCTTTTGACGTGCCACAGTATTCATTTCTCCTTTACAACGCCGATCACTTCTAATGGAGTCTTGAAATTGGCACTCTGGCTAAAAACCCGGTGGGAAAAAGAGCAGAGCGCATGATATTTAAAAACATAAAACAACGAAACACAGTCCAACTCATTTTCCCGGCTGGATATCTCCAAGTGACACATTTTTCCTCGGGTGATGCCAAATTCACATTCTATGTAAATAGAAGTGTCTGTGTGGAAAGAAAAAGCCTGCCCTTATCTGTCAACTTTTGACTATTAACCTCAGTGACAGGCACAGGCAGGTTCCTCTTATCTAAATTGAAAAACAGAGTTATTTGAATATTGGAAGACGAGAAATGCAATATGCTTCCACCGCAGAATCTCACGCATTTGCTCCGCCGAAGAGATAAGACAGTATTTAGCCCAATGTGGACACAGCTTACAAGAACAAAGCGATTGAGGGAAATCATTTGACTCTTTTGAAATAAATTCTGCTTGCTTTTAATGGAATCTTTTAACGGGAGAACAAAGGGGTGGCGATATTTTTCCCCCGGCAGGTGATATTAAATAGACAGGTCTGTCGTGAACTCAGTTTACAGCACTAGTGATTAACACTGTATTATTGAACTAAGATCGCAAACCGTCTGAAACTATATTAAAATACACTACTTGTCAAAAGTTTGGAAACATTACGATTTTTAAAAGTTTTTAACAAAGTCTCGTCTGCTCACCAAGTGTTTATTTGATAAAAACACAAGCATTTTAATTGTAGCATATCATGGGTTTTGCATAAAAATGGTTTTCAACATTTATAATAGTCATGAATGTTTCTTGAGCAGTAAATCTGCATATTCTGAAGGATCATGTGACACTGAAGACACTGACAATTCAGGTTTGATCACAGGAGTAAATTCAGTTTACCATACTTTTTTTTTTTTTTACAGAAAATATTGATTTTAAATTGCAATAACATTTCACAATATGAAATTTAAAATACAACCATTTTAAAAACCATAATGCTTCCAAATGTTTGACAAGTACTGTACACATATTTTAATTTGATTCATTGCTTATTATGCCGAAGAAAAGAAGCAATAACATTTTTTAAATTGGGTTAGAAAATTAAACCATCGAAAATATGAAAACAATACAAAATATTGCTGCAAGCAATCAATGAACCATAAAAATGAACCCCAATGAATCCAGTAAACCTTGAGTTTGCGAGCATTGGGAAATATCCCTTTAAAAACCAGCCCCCATTAGAGCAAAAATGCCCAGCGAGGATGTCTGGAAATTCATTTGGTCATGGGCGAAATGAATAGTGAAAGTTATACACATGCTTATTGGCTGTTTATTTCCTTTCGGGTCTTTGAGGGAAGGTCTGACCTACTTACAGCAGGAGGATCTCTCCTGCTATTCTAATCTTCAGAATAACACAAGACGTCCTCGTGAGACCCGCTGCCTTGTCTCTCTACTGAGTTCTGTCTATAAAGTCAACCGCAATTGGTGAGCGTCTCGTAATATATTCCGGGCCAGTCATTGTGCGAGACATCTGATGAAATTGGCATTGATATTGTGTCAGATCGCCTTTACTGTGCCTGCACAATTATGGTAATAGCTGTGATTACATGAGTTGCCATATTCAATACGCAGAGAAAACAGGAGGTTAAGAAAGCAGTTGACGAGGCACAGGCTGCACTAAATAATCATCAAACTAGACTGTTCCGTTTAGATTTACAAGTGTTTTTTGTTCATCCAAAACTCACCGCCCTGATGCGCTGTTTGCTAGCCTACGCACAACACAATGCTTTTAGTCATAATCTGTGTGTGCTTAATGCATACATTTACCTCACTTACTGTACGTCAAAACTAGGCTAGGTTGTAATTTAAGCACAACTGGTGCAACATGTCTGGTAATGCAAATGTGAATTATTTTGACTGACTCGTAAATAGAAAGATAATAGATTCATAACAATCTAAAAATCAGAAAGCTCAGCTTGTGCCCTGTTTGTCACTGCACACAGAAATCACTGATGCACACTCTAAAGAGACTGAGATTATGTTGCATGCAGCTTCTAGTGGTTACTAGGGTGTTACCAGAGTATTACCAGAGTATAACTGCATCCCAGTTCGCCTTCTTACACCGTTCTAAAAGTATATACTCTTATTGTGAAGAAAAAGTGCACACTTTTAAAGTTGCCATATGCAAAAATTAAAGTAAAAATATCCATAACATGACCTACACGCATCAAAAGAATAAGAAATAATGGCAATGATATCATTAAAAAATGTCAAGTTATAGTGCTGCAGATATACCTTAACCTTAATTAGCATTAGCATTAGCATTACTAGCCCCGGCCCGACAGGTGTCGTAATACCAGTTTCGGCCATGGGAGGCGGTATGCGGGCAACATAACCACCAGCCAACCTGCAATACACAAATAACTCGCACGGCTTGTGGGCATGTACTTGAACCTGATGTCAATCGTGTGGAAAGTACAGCACACTACTTCATTTCAGTTCAGGGAAGAGAGCGTCACCCGCTACAGGGAAACAACCACGCTCGGAATCACAAATCAAATCCGATAAGAAAAGGAGCCAAACCAGAGTAAACATCGGCACTGCTTATAATCGCTGGAGACAACTGATGGACCTGAAAGAAATGAGGTTCGACTCTGAACTTGCAACATTTCTTTTGGATTGGTAAGTTAGATGCTGTTAGTATTTCGCTAGAAGTTTGTTTTATATGTTTGTGTATTTGTTTTCAGGAAGTTATAACATAGAAATGTATCGAAGGCTGTTCGATATACGTGCTAATGTTAGCGATGGCTAACCGTAGCTGCGTTTGATAATTAGCTAGCTATAACTTAACGTTACCCATTTTATTATATCATAACTAACCTGCTCTGTACAGTCTGTTGGTCTCCGTGTCCTGTTTGTTTCGTGGTTTTTCTGTGCATTAAGTGTGGCGTGAAAGCGTGTGAAAAGAGTCAATTGCGTGTGTCTCACGGTGAATGCTTGAGAGTTGGCAGCTCTGGTTACGTTAGTTGGCGCTAGCTTGGTCAACATCAGCTGTATGATGTTGACCAATGATGTTGACAGAATGCTGTCTGTCAAATTAATTTAATTCAAATAATGTGTATATACAACTCAAAATGTAATATGAACAAAACAAATAGGAACATATTGACTGGTAAAGGTAAAGGGGAGTAGCTTGAAGATGTCATGTTTCAAAATTACTTGACATCACCCAACGTTCCTCTGGAGGCAAAACGTCCTCTTAGGCTTCGGCTATGGCTCTAGGGTTGTTGTGAAGGTAGGGGCGGAGCATAGAGACTATGCCGTTTCTTGTTTGTTCCAATTCACTTTATTGAAGCATACTGCCCCCATCTGGTATGGAATGTGGAGTATGACTTGATTTTTTTTTTTTTTGCCAAACATTACAGATGGCACCTTTAAAGTGTGTAGCAGAATACACTCCTGACAATCATATTGTCACAGTTACAATTTCATTTAATTTCCTGTCATATTGGAGAACAAATACAAAAAAAAAAATGTGAAAACGCTGTGCTCAACCAAGACTTAGTAAATCAGTAGAACCACATAGATCAGAAAAAAACACGTAATTAATTCAAATGAAAAAAGCAGGATCTGCACTCAATGTGTTTTTTTTTTATTTTCATTATTGTACAAAAAGCACAAATGGATGATCAGGATTATCAAACGTTTCAGCACTAGGCCTTCCTCAGTGAATGTTTTAACAATACTTCCATAAGAAATGTTTTGTAGATGAGTTTGTTTAATTAGGGATTATTTAGTCTGTTAAACGCACCTGTAATGAGAGCTTCCACCTGATGATCATTAGTGACCTTCCTTTTAAAATGCACGTTTTGTGATGGTATTGTTAAAAAATTCACTGAGGAAGGCCTAGTTCCGAAACGTTCAATTATCATGATGATCAATTTGTGCTTTTTGTACAATACAAATCTAAAAACATTGATTAAGTTCATAAGTGAGTGTGGATCCTGCTGTTTTCATTTGAAGTAACTAATATATATTTTAGAGAAATGAAATGCGTGTTGATCTGCCAGTCGGGTGTCTTTATCTCTTTGTCTGCATAATGATGCATTTAAAAGTGAATGACCAAACATATATTTATGAAAGTTTGCAATGCTGTTGCAGATAAAAAAAATTATTTGGGTAATATTAAATAATTATTTTTTTATCGGGTTAGACATTGAAATAGATTTTTTTTTTCCTTTACACTTTAAAAAAAATAGATTCATACCTATAGACTAAACATTAAATACACATGACATCACCATTTTCATAAATAACGATAATGGAATCGTTTTGAAAAACTTCCACTTTGAAACCTGTTTTGAAAAGTTTGGTGTCGTCGTGTAAATTAACGACCAAAACACATAACATTTTTGATGTTTTTTAGTTGAAAATAGTGTCATGTAAATGCCCCCTAAATCTCCCTAAGTCTCACACATCCACCATGTTTGTTGTTTTTTTTTATTAACACTTTTATTTGTGTTTGTAGTTCTAATCAAATCCCATTCCAATACACAATGGGTTATGGCCAAAATTAGCCATTGCATTTCAAATTTTCACAGTGAATAGTAAACCACCTCTGATACTCATTTAAACATACTATGATTCGGGACACACTAATGCGGAATACTGTTTAGGATGGATACTATGCAAACTGGGACACAACTCATGATATCCTAGTCTCTATATATGATTCAAATCTTTCCTTCAATGTAAATCTGCATGATTTTTCTCCAATACTTACACGTCTCCATCCCCTCATCATCTTCATCGGGGTTGACTATGGTCATAGTTGGCTTGTCGTAAGACTTGTCAATGGCCGCCCGAAAGCTCTCATTGCAGCCCCGCCCCCTGATGCTTATGGGGTGTGGCCTGTGGAACGAGACGTCTCCGTTGAGCGACGCTTCGGCAACAGCTGTCTGGAGGCTCTCCAAGGAACTCGACTTCTTCAAACCCAACGACGGTCCCACATCTCGAGTGGAATTGCCTTGGGGTGGAGAAGAACGAGAGTGAGTGGGGGAGAGAGAGAGAGAGAGAGAGAGCAAAGAAAACATGCCAGAAAGAGCAGAAAAAAGATGCTGTCTCAACTTTTTCCTCAATAAATCCTTCCCACCTAATTCACTTTTATAATTTACATCCCTCGCTGAAGACAAATGTGCATATCGGGGTTGCGTTTATCTGCAGATGGAGGGTGAAAAAAGTGTGCTAAAATAATATGAAATATAAATGGCTCCACTGGATGCAAAGTGAGGTGTCAGACAGATTATCCGTCACATTTTTAACCCTTGAGGTCATTTTTGCCTCTTTTTCCCCAATGTACTGTATATGTGTGTGTGCGAGCCGGTGAGGGAAAGTGCACATAACTCCTTTCTGTAGTTTAAGGCACTGATGGATGGCCCAAATATGAGGCCCATTATCTTCCCTGTGTGGTCGTGGGAGGAGGTGGAGAACAAGAGGGAGGAAAAGCAAAAGCTTGTAGACTAAACACGCTCTGAGACTCGGCCCGTTCAGATCCTAGCCGAAACTCCCTCAACTCGTCTGCTTAATGACCTTTCATGCATTTAATCCACTTGTTTCTCGTTAAGGGTTCCTCACAAAGACACAGCAAGCCCACACTTCAAACACGCACCAGTGCGGAGACAACATTAATCCTGCTTATGGAATCCTGTAGAAGAGGAATTCTGGAAATGCCTCAATGGGAGCGAATGGGCTGCTCAGGTCAGGGATTTACATGTGTGTGTGTGTGTGTGTGTGTGTGTGCAGAGCACAAATAGAACAATAAATAAGTAAAAAGTGGCTTTGGAGAGTAAAACAGAGAGTCTCCTTTCCTTACATGGAAACAGAACATAACATGGTTTAATTGGAAATGGAAATATATATATATATATATATATAATTTTTTTTTGTTATTATTAGTTTTCTTTTTTTTCTGTCTATTTATTTAACCATTTATTTAGTGTTCCCTTTTTTACATCTCTTAATTTTAAAGAGAAATTTGGTGTAAAGTAACTAAAACTTTGTTTACTCATTAAACAAAGTTTTCTTTAACCAGTTTAACATTAAACTGTTTTCTTTAACCTATTTTAATTTGTAATGAAATACAATTATCCCGTTTTATTGTGATGCTAGCCATAAACACTTGCACTGATTGAGAGAAATACAAGACAAACAAACAAACAAACAAATAAATAAATAAATAAATAAAAAAATAAAAAAATAAAATAAAATAAGAAATCCACAACCCACATCAGCAGGTAAAAGTCTGGAATATTTTTTTTTTTCTTTTATTTTCTTCTGTTTTTTAAAAGAAGTCTCATTAATGCTGCATGAGATTGCAGTTTTAAAAAATGCTGTAAAATCACCAATATTGTGAAATACTATTAACTGAATTAACTGTTGTCTATAGTAATATATGTTAAAAAACATTTCTTTGCTCAAAGCTGTATTTTCAGCATCATTCCTCCAGAAATCATGAGAATATGATTTTTTTTTTTTTTTGCTGATTCATATTTTTGTGGAAAAAAGACAATATTGTTTTGCTGATTAAAAAGTACAAAGAATATAATGTATTTACAAAGTGTTCAAATAAAATTAAATAAAATTCAAAATAAATCAGTCAATCTTACTGACACCAAAGTTTTGAACTGTAATTTTAAAAATACACTTTCATGGCTGGTGTAATATTTACTAAAATATTAAATATTGACAATGAAATATTTATGGCCAGTAAACATTTTTAATTCATGTTCAGCTGGCTCATGCATTACAAAGCTAATTCTGGATCACATGTACGTGTGAATGTGTGATGTGTGTGTGTGTGTGTGTGTGTGTGTGTGTGTGTGTGTGTGTAACCGTGCGAGCCATATGAAACAGACTCTAAAACAGTTGCCAAATACTAAAAATGATCTAAGCCACCTGCATGATTGGATAAAATAGTCTGTGTACCTCTAACAATAAACCTTGATAAATGCCAGCATGCACGACTGCTTTACACACATAAAATCTCTCAGATGAACTCTAGATGATGCATTAATATGAGTCCAGCTGTGTGCGTCTCATTGAAATGGGTCGACGCATGCACGCTTGAACACAATTAGCATGCAAATGATATATAAACAAACGTCAACCGACAGCAGCTCTAGTTCTTGAGTTGTTTTTGTCTGCTGGTGTAGCATAAACGCGTTGTTTCTCGCTCGAAGTCCTTCACGTCAGATATTGATGGAAAATGTCTCATCTATGATGCTGAAAACACAGCCCTCAAACTCGAGCGTTTAACAGGCCTTCCGCTTGGACAGCTGTAATTATTTTTCCAATGACTGCTGTTCTGTGTTTAGATTTGGCTAGTGAGGCGAGACTCGGACGCTCGCTGCTCATTCTGTCAGTGAACGCCTGTTTAAGAGCCTCAAGAACAGCGACCCCGAAACGAGGGTCAACACTGAGGATTGGTTCCAAAATATGGGTCAATGAAATTTAAGAGTGTATATGAAATATAAAAGAAATGCTTCTAAAAATGTCATTGTGTATAGTCATGACATAAAAAATATGCCATGTGGGTGTACAGATTTTTTATATAATATAACATAATATAATATAATTTATATTTTAATATACAAGGTTTGTGTAACTGATGTGTGTGTACTTTACAATATACATTTTACCTAAACTAAACTTGTCATGTCACAAAAAAAGGTCATTTTAAAGGATTACTGAACTTTTGCACAACTAATTTTTTGCATGCTGGTCATTCATCCTAACTCAGGCCTGACAAAATATAAAAAATATATAATTGAATTATATAATTGAGTATATATGTTATTTGATTTATTTAAATTTTTATTTCCTTTTTTTATTTATTTATTTTTTTTACTTGAAACGTATTTCTACACACGTGGATTTCACATATGGTGGCACTCTGTGTAAACATATCTGTCTTTCAATCTCCTTCCTTCTCGTTCCTCCTCTCAGATGATGCGTTGAGCTGGACCCAATGGTTTGGTCCTTCTCCTAAAAACATCTTCCCTCCATCTACAGCACGCTGAGATTCCTGACTGCTTTCTGACGCTAAATGAAGCGTTTCTGCCGGCCGCGGAGCTCACAGTCCATCCTCAGCAGGAGAGACGTGAAGCAAAACAGCCATTAGCCTAGCAAAATAAACCTCCAACATCGTAAGAAAACAATTAGAAATCTATTACCTTCCTCTGAAAGACGAATGCTTTAAACAGTGTTAAACATCAGTTAAAGGGACTGAACGCTTAGAAATGATTCCAGGTGTTTTGAGATGCATGATGTTATGAGGCTGGAAGTAAACCAAACCAGAGCGATGCTGATAGCATTTGTTCACAACTGTTAGCAGCTTCTGAAGCCAGGGATCCTTTATGATACTCCTGGTGCTTTAACCAAATAAACCAGCGCTGGAGAAGCTACTGATTAACCCAACCAGTGCCAAACCAGTGACTGACCTCATCCAGGACCAAAAACTGAACCACACTGAGCTGGCCAGAGACGCTCTTCTCCATATTCATGAAGTCTTTCATTTACAGGAACAGTGAGGTACCGCAAACACAGGTGCTTTGGCTGGTGAGAACAAGACGAATGACTTTTGAGGGACTTTAAGACTAAGCAAACTGAAACTGTGTCTGTCAGTGTGAGATGAGAAGTCCCTTCAAGATTGAAAATTCTGCCATAATTTCTCATTCCAAATCCATGTGACAGGTGATTTTGTTAAAATAATGACAATAAATAAGGTTGGGATTTGTTACGCTCCGGAATAAATAAATAAATAAATAAATAAATAAATAAATAAATAAATAACCAACAACAAAAAATAGGATATAAATTTGGGGTCTGTCAAGCTCTAAAGATAATTAAAGAAAAATCTTAATATAAAAATATTTTTTAGTAATATATGAAAATTAATAAGCGCAGGGTCTTCCCGCACCAATAATAATAATAATAATAATAATAAAATTGATTGAAAAATGATTTATTTATTAAAACAATGACTAGGCCTGTCAAGTTCCGAAAATGATAAGAAATAAATAAAAAACAATACAAGTACCATAAGAACACTTAAAATAACTTAATTTAAAATAAATAAAAAAAATACAAAAATAATGTTTGTAAAATTATAACCTAAATATGAAATGAACATAAAAATAACAGTGAAAATGAATGAGGACTGGTGCTATCAAGCTCAAAAAATAATGAAAATATCACCATAAATGTTTTAAAAGAATAATTAAAATAATGTAAATTGAAAATATCATTAGTAAAAGTATAATACAATTATCATATTATTATAAAATAGTTAATTAAAATAAATTAGAAAACAGGTATCAAACTCAGACTGACATCAAATGTATAAAAAAAGTATCATAAAAATTTAAATAACATAATATAAAAAATTATTTTAGTACAATTATAATAGAAGTATGAAGTGAAAATAAATCAGGACTGGCACTGCAAGCTCATGAAATTACAAAAAGCACCACAGAAAATATCTCAGTGGGTTTGCACGGTGTTTCTGATTTTGCTGAAGCAAGTCTAAGTTTAACATTAAAAACACACTAACATGTATTTTGTAATTCAAGTCAGTCAGTCAGTCATGTATTTCAGAGCAACCCTTCCTAATAAAGGCCTTAGACAGCAGTTCTCATGTCACCTGTAAACTAATGCAGATCACTTCAGCTCTCTTCTCTGATGAAGCACGCTGGATCTGCGTCTGTCTCTGTTTCTTATTAACAGAAATGAAAAAGGAAAGAATCCGATACGTCTGGCACGCATCTGAACTAATATCTTGCCTCATATGCTGGAGAAGCTCTTTAATCAGCAAGCTCCTCATAGCATGTGAAACACGAGGCTTTCAGATCTTTACACACAAACCTGCTTCAGCGAAGAGCAGGACTGATGCACGGCAAACATAAAACCCACACAGATGACATCTGCATCGCTCGCAGTCCGGGAATAATCCAACCACACGCCACGGAGTCTCTTCTGAGCGAAACACGGCAAGGAACGGAAAAGCTCATAATTGCATTTTGTTCCTTTTTCCCTTTTTTTTCACCAAGAAGGATTTTGATGTGCAACCCTCACTGGAACAAAACCCTGGGATTCTTATCACGTCACATACACTAGTTTTATACTCAAGATCTCACTGCACTTTTTTCCCCAACTATTTTTCATCTAGGTGTATTATTATTATTATAATGTCCTCATGAGTGACCCTTGAGGAAACACAAGTCAGCATTTACGTATGAAAGCGCCATTCATCGCATGTCATTTATTTAGCAATCTGTCATTTCATGCATCATCTTAAAAGGGTCCTGTCCTGGATCATTAGTGGACCAGAGGAAGTCCAGGTTGTCCCTCGCTCCTCTGCATCTGTCCTAATTAACCTCTACAGCCGTGAGCCAATCAGTCAAGACACTTTCATCTGTCTCATTGATGATATCAGTGAATCTGCTGAGTCACCTCCACAGAGTCTGACATCACTCTCTGCCACTCTGAAGGTCGTAGGCAAAGACGCCTTCAGTTTGGTGACTTAAGCACAAGGGTTTGAGGTTTATTAGGTGATGAGAAGCTGGAGCTGAAGCTGGAGCTGTGGGAATTAAAGTAGTTTCCAGTACTGCAGACAAACATCATCTGCTCCATCACAGACTTACTTCACCTTCACCTTCTACTGGTGTTTCATAACAGTTGTGTTCGCTGAAACTCAGGTACACACTACATTAGTGAGTTCCTTCTGACACACATTGAACATGGCTTTAGTATTATTACTTTTATTTAAATACATTATAAAAATTATTCATTTTATATTATGATTATTTAATATAAATGTATTCAATTAATGTTTTTATTTTGAATAATCATTTTAAATTTGATATTTACACAGTATCTTCTTTTTTCTTTATTAATAAGACAATTCATCTTATTTATTTATTTATTTATTTATTTATTTATTTATTTATATTGATCAACTGATTGATTGATTATAGTTTCCAAGAAAACATTTCTTATTTTAACTTGGTTTATCTTGATCTACTAAAATAACCTAAACTAAAACGGAAATAAATATTAATATAAATAATAACAACAACAACAACAACAACAATAATAATAATAATAATAAACTATTAAATTATTACAAGTGTTTTAAACAAAATGAAAACTGAAAAAATCTAAACATAAAAACCTAAGGTTACACTTTGTTTTAAGGCCGTCCTTACACGTTACATGTACTTACTATTATAAACAAAATAAACAACAATTTATGAATAATTACATGCAAGTAATGCCAAGCCAAACCCTAATCACAAAGTAAGTACATGTACAGTTAATCAATATTACTCAGCACTGAACAAGGACACCTTAACATGAAGTGAAACCAAAATTAATTCAAAATAACGGTAACACTTTACAAAAAGATTGTTTTATCTTAACTAGAAACGCTTCTTAATTTCAACATGTACTAATGCATTACTAAAATCATTAGTTGTATCTGATAATATTTAATGGAGCTAACATGAATGAAGTAACAGTTGTGTTTTTATTAACTAACATTAACAAACATTAATAAGAACTGTTACATTTAATTTATAACTGTAAAGTAATATTAATAATAGTAATAGTAATGATAATAACTATAATAGCATCCCAATGTTACTAAAATAACACAGAAACAGACACACTATAATTTTATTATTTATTATTATATTATTTAATAATTAGTTAGGACTGACAGACAGCTAAAAAGACTGAAATTGTCTCAATGGACGATGCTTAAGCACACTTTTACTAGAAAAGCGAGTAGTGAACTGTAAAAGGTGAAATCAAGTAGATAACGTAAGAAGTACTTGAGTATTTCCAGCCACATGATTAATATGCAACTCATATTTTAACTTGCATAAATTTAACATGCAACTCCTAAATCTATTCAATTCCTGCTTTTTCAAGGATACCTCATATAATGGAAATAAAATTGGTTGTGAACAGCACTTCATGTTGAAAAGCTGAGTCTTTTTGACAGAATGAATTTTGGACATGTCATGACTCTGAACCTCCGGTCTCCACACATCTCCCAGCATGCCTCTGTGCTCCCTGTGCTGTAACTGGAACTCTCTGCTCCAGACGCCTGACATTGATGGATTAATTGCAGTAAGCCAAAGCGGCCCGTCTGACATTGAAGGAAACTGAATTTCAGCGATCTCTCCGTGCATACAGACATCCACACCTCTGTTTCTTTCCCCATTCCAGCAGCCCTCGGCATAATTAATGTTTTCTTCCATCCTAGTCCCTCAAGAACATGCAGCGCGCTTCGCTTTCCAAAAAAAGTTGTTGCCAAAACGTCTATTTAACATCATGGCACTTCATTTCAATGGGAAAAAAAAAGAAAGCAACACCCTCTCTGATTTGAAGGCAATTACTTCAAATGACTTCCTTAACGAGCACAACGCACAGTCGTTTAGTTAGATTGATTTCTAACAGTTAACAGCAGATAGGAGAGTCATGAAGTCAAAGGGGGACGTTTGGAAGGGTTTTTCCAAGCACAGATTAAACTTGTTGCTGGACTCATTTCCATCATCACCGGTGGTCCTTCGCTGTTCATTTATCATTCGTAGAATACAGCGGCTCTGATTCAAAACCTAGCGAGTCGCCTTGCTGTCTACTGCCTGCATAGAGAGCATCTAAATGATGATGGAATCTCATCTCCAAAATCACTTCTGATTCAAATAGAGATGAAACTTAAAAATGAGGACAATACAAGCAATCAAAACCAGCAAAAGAGCAATGAAATGTAAGCGCGGTGTCAAGTCTCGGTTAGCCTAATGCTGTACATGTAGCTACGTTTTTTATACACATATATACGGTCGTGGCCAAAAATATCGGCACCCTTGGTAAATATGATCAAAGAAGGCTGTGAAAATTCATCTGCATTGTTGATCCTTTTGATTTCTTATTTAAAAAATTCACAAAAATGTATCCTTTCATTGGATAATAAGAATTTAAAATGGGGGGGAAATATCATTATGAAATAAATGTTTTTTTTTTTTCTCAAATAGTCTTTGGACACAGCAAATTGACAACAGTCAATTTTATATTGAGATTAATAAATATATATATATATAAAATATGTTTTCCCACTATACTCCCAGTGCAATATGGCAGCAATATAAATCAGCTGCTGATGCTTTTTCAGGATTTGCTTTAACAGTGCTCCAGAGATTTATCTGAAAAAGTGTTTAAGATCTTTTCGAACACCATCAGAAGTCCACCCAAACATCAGCATGCCCAGACACTCAGAGATGCGGCGCGTGTATGAGGTTAGTGTCCCTGACCGGTTGCCTTACCTTCGGTCCTCTCTGTGCGGGGAGTGAGGTTAAACTCGCCGGCTACTGTTAGGGAGGCATAAACATTGTGATTGGTTAATTCAAGACGTTCCACCATTCCCAGACCCATGCAACTCATTCCATTACAGATGTTACTTGACATTTTTCCAAAGGCCAAACCAAGAGGCATGCAAATCACTCTGTGAAAGTGAGGCAAGATGTGAGACAGAGACAGACGGTCAAAGAGGGAAAACCCATGAGATGGTGAGAGAAGGACAGAGCTGAATGCATTATCATGCCATAACATTCAAAAGCATTAGGCAGATATATGTGTTAGGTGGATCCATCTACCAGGTGTAACCTACTGTATTCCTCTTTGTACCTCTCGGACTTATCACACATAGGGTGGTTTTTTTTTCTTGGTTTTGTTTTTCTGTAATTTCCCCTATGTTGGCTCTCAATTCTGTCTTTAGAATGTTACTGGAGATTGTGTTCTTTTAAAAGCCTGACAGGAGCAAAAATATATACTCAACCTGATGGCAGAAATGGCATTTGAAGAAAATGGCGCATCAGAGCATAGCACAGGAGATTTGCGGAATCGAAATGTGCTTCTAATGAGTAGAGACGAGAGGGCTTGAAGTGCTGCTCGTTTTAAAAATGGCCAGAAATGATGGCCACATCTGTTCTCTCTAAATGCATTCCATTTATTTATTAAAAAAAAAATAATAAAAAAAAAAAAACGGGAAGAAATAAGCACATTTCTCAGGCTTTACATTTTGGGGTCTGTAAGATATTATATTGATTTTTCAAAGAAGTATTTAATAAAAAATACACTAAAACAGTAGTATAATGGTATATTTTAAAATCATTGTTTTCTGTGTGAATATATATTAAACTGTAATTATTTTTGTGATGTGCAGCTGTATTTTCAGCATCATTCCACAGTCTTCAATGTCACATGATCTTCAGAAATCATGAATATATGATGATTTACTGCTCTTTCATCAATGTTTTTTTTTAAGTGTATATATTTGCACAACAGGTTTGTGGAAACCATTATTTATTTATTTATGATGAATAGAAAGCTGGAAAACAGCATCTATTTAAAAATGAAATATTCTAGCATCACCGTATATATAAATTTCACATAGTATTTTTGATTATTCATTATTCTAAGTTTTAAAATTTGAACAGAGTAAACGTTTCTAAAGTAGTTCATCACATTAAGTATAGACATCATCCCAAAAGAGTCAGACAACTTTTTTCTCAATTCTGAGTAGAATGTTTTTTAAATACTAACTACCTTCAGTTTGTGCCATTTTAACCCTTTAAGTATTCAAAACCCCCTGTATATCTGTGGTTAGTGTGTACAGTAGTTTATGCGTGTAACATCTGAACACCAGAACAGATGTGTGTGATAACTCAGTTAAAGCTTGACGAGGCACTGAAATGGGTCTTATCTGATGCATAAAGACATTTCCTTCTCTCTTTTTCTATGTTTTTAAGTGCTATATCACCTTCCACTCATTTCACGTTTGCTAGTGAAGTGTAAAGAGCGAGTTGTGTCTCGAGTGTCTAGTCTGGTCTTGACTGAGCGGGGCTTGGTCCGGTCTCAGGAGGCGCTGGGCTTGATGTTGGCTGAGGATAAAGAGGATGAAAGCGTTGTTTTATCTCCTCCGATTAGCCGCGCGACCATGCGGCAGAAGCTGTGCGTCTCCTGAGACAGACCTGCTTCACTCTCAACAACCCTGACCTGTCCTTGAGTCCCTCAAACCCACCTCAGAGGTGAGCTGAAGACCCGCTCTCAGAGATGTGTCATAAATATGTTAATTAGGAGAGAAAGGGATTAGTTTTTGCCGTCATTTTTAATGTTCGGTGAAGTCGTTACTGTGTCTGATACTGGTAGCTTTAACGTCAAGCATTACGCTTGCATTCGCACCCCGGCTGCTGGATTGCAAAGGAACAGGAAGCAGCAAGGCAGGACACAGGAAGTGGTTTGTGGAGTGTTGTGCGTGAGGTTACCTAGGTCCATACTCTTAGTCTTGCGACTCTTGACGATCTCCAGTTGAGCAGCATCGCTGTACTGTTTGGTCCGCTTTTCTGACATGCTCTGCCGGCCGAAGCCTTCCCTCTGAAACAGGCCATCCATATCTGCGTCTGGACTGAGTGTGCTGACAGACAGGAGAAATAAGAGCTGGCTTTTTATTATCTATTATACAGTTAGATTGAACTTACTGAAATATTATATTAAATGATCAACATTAAATGAATCAAGCAATGTACATGCATACAAACATACACACATAAAAATCAATCAATCCTGTCATAATGAAGAATATTTTATTTTATTTTTTACTGTGCTCTACTTTAGTCTTGGGTGTGTAGATCAATCAGCAACATCATATACTAGTAAGGGATTCGCACTCGCTTAATCTCCTTCAGATTTAATCACTTTCAATTTACTTTATATTTGCAGCAGAGCAAACAACGATCAGATGTTTCTTCAGTGAATACATTAATAAAATATATTAGCATGTAACATATATGAATGATAACAATAATAATAATATTTCTATTATTTATTAAACAAAATTAAATTGATACTCCTTGAATATTGCTATATCGCAAAAGACTGATATTTAACCGATAAATCGATAGATCAATAAATCAACCAATCCTGTCATTGATGTTTTTATTTTAATGAAAAATATTGTCATTAAAACCTGCATGATGATGATGATGGTGATAAACAACAACAAAAACAACAATAATAATAATAATAATAATAATAATTATTATTATTATTATTATTATTATTATTATTATATTAAAATACAATTCGATTGATACTTCTAAAATATTATTATAACAATAAAAATAAAATAAAATAAAATAAAATAAAATAAATAAATAGCTTGCCATTGATTTTTTTTATGTTGACTGAAAACTGAATATACTACTACTAATAATAACTTTTTGTTTTGTTCACTTTTATTTTGTTGAAAAATGTTGGCAACCTGCTGAAGAACAATGATATACTTTTTATGATATAATTGATTGCCATTATTGCCACATGTCACTTCACTTTCACTTAATTATTGATATAATACATGATTAATCAAGAAACAGAAACAAATCTAAATGGAAATAGATTTGAAGACAGATTGGCAGTCCACATCAGACTCAGTTTAAAGCACACAGTTCCTCCAGCCTCGCCGTGACTGTGTCCTAACTATAAACAAGTCCTCAGATTAGACCTCCATCACTCCGTACAGTCACAGCAGCTCCCAAACCCACCGCCAGACACATCCCCTCAGAGCAACAAGAGGACACACACATGAATGATGCATTATTCATCCCTACTTCATAACAAACACACACTCTGTGTCCCTGAGAGAAAATAAGGACATAATGCATCTCAGACATGAGATCTGGATACTGAGAGCAAGTGTTTCCAAACCGAATATAAACAGAAACAGAGTAAAAAAGCAGCAAGGACAGCAGAGACAGACTGGATAAAATGTAGGCCAAATGTAGTGATGCAGAGACTGACAACAGGACTGAATAAATGTTACACTAATGACCAGAGAAACACACTCACACTTTACTGACTTACTGAAAGACTCCTGAAAATCTGCCTGAAATTTATTTTGATCATTGGGTTTGAGCAACCTTCCTTTTTCGACGTAAATAAAACAGACACAAGTTAAATACTGACTGGTTCTGTCATGACTGCTTCAAGTTTACTGGTCTTCAAACTTTCTTCAAAAAAGTTGTTTTCTAAAATGGTTGGCATGATGGCTAAGGCAGAAGTATTGTGAACAGAGATATCGGTTATTAAAAATAAATAATAATATCACATTTATGTTATTATTATTTAAATAAATAAATAATGCCTCCTGTGGCCTGATTGATTGGTTGATTGATAAGAGCAAAAACACACTTTAAAGCACCCAAACAAAGTTGAGAATAAAGAGACTGGATATCAGCGCAGTAACTGCTCTGGCCTCGGCACTAAAGACTGTTGTGATGTAGATGTATAGGATGTGTTGTATTAGCGAGGGCAGACGGGTGTGTGTTGTTGGTATTGATCGTGGTGTTATGATGCTTGAGTAGATCCATGGCGTCTAGCAGATATCGACTGGAGACAGAGAGCTCACCCTATACTGAAGTTAAGGTCAATTCCTTCCAAACTCTCTTGTAATTATTTTGGTTCTCTCTCTTCTAGCATATTAAACACTCATTGACTGACTCACACATGCTGGACTAAAGGCCTGATATACTTTAAGTGAAACTGAAGAATGAACTGGTGTGAAGGGGTTTCAAACAGAGCTGACCAAAACTGAGTTCATTTGGAGTTTGAAGCATTTTCTGGATAAGTTTGCATCAGCTAGTAAACTCCCATTGGTCTGCGGCGATAATGTAATAAGTAGATTGGCTCGGCCTTGTTTGATGTTGAAATCTGGTTCTTTTCTTCTGTTTAGTCCGTCAATGTCAGATGTCTGTGAGTGAAAACATGAACTAACTGACAAGCTGATATATAGGCGAAACTACAGTTGTAATTTTTAATTGAAAGCGATGCTGACACAGGTTTTCAAAGTTTAATACTGTAAAGCTGCTTGCTTTAAAGCAGTCTATTGTTTAAAGAGCTATAAATAAAAGTCATGTGACTTAATGAGTACCAAACTGCTAACATGGTGCAAACATCCACATTGGTATGATCAGATGCTTTCTTAACTGCTGTTTTCTCACCACTGTCATGTTTGTGTTTTTATCTTGTTAAAGAGAGGAAAGTGCACAGCACATAATTACATTTTCTTCTAAAAGTCAATCTAAGCAGTGTATATATAGTATATTGCTGCAAAGATATTTCTTTACTCTTTTATTTGTTTTATTTTATGATGTTTAATTTAATTAGTATTTGATTTTGTTTGGGTCATTTCAATGAAAGAGCTCAGCCAGAAATGTTATTTTTTGCTATTCTGTAGAACACAAAGTAATGTACTTACAACAAATGGGAAAAACTAAATCAAACGTTAAAAGAGATGGAAAAGTTATAAAATTATCATAATTGTAATCCATGCAACTTGCCTAATATTGCAAGTCTTCAGGGGCCAAATGATAACTTAGTGTGAGTTTGCTATCCATAATAATTTTAGTTTATTCTTCTATGACTTTATTTCATTTTATCTACCATTATGTTAAATAAGCTGACAGCACTTTCATTATAATAAAAGTCTGGATATTCTTAAAAAAAAGAAACTAAAAAAGACAGAAAGCACATAAAAGTACCATAATGGTAGATCAAATTAATTAAAATTAACTTTTTGCATTACAGTAATATGCATTTGGAGGAGAAGAGTGCTCAATCATCATGAAATTGCTTTAATTGTGTTAAGTTTTTCTTTATTGTCTTTCTGAAAGAAAGCAAGTCACTTTAGAACAACTTATGAACCTAAAGCCCAGTCTGATGGAGAAACTCCAGAGGGTGGAGTGTGAAGCTCATCTGGGAGGTGTTCAGCACACACACAATCAGCTCGAGGAAGCTGCAATATGTTGAACATGCAGCAACAACAGCGCACCACTGCGAGTCTTAATATTCATATCCAACAGGGATCCATTAGCATTTGGGGAGAGGGGAACATGTAATTAAAACAGTCAGTCAACACATGAGATATGACTTCATTCACCTTTACCCCAACACCTGCAGTTCTGTGCTTCTCATAAACACTGTAAGACTCACACTGCTGTGTGCAAACACAAACTACTAATGTATACAAGTGAAGTTCATGTTAAATCACAAAAAGCCTCTCTGTCAGCTGATGCAGACCTCTCCACTCCATCACACTCAATAAGACCATTAGAGACACGTCCAATTAACTCTGGCCAGATTGCATCTCTGCTAATAAGAGAACACACAACACCAAAACCACCCAAACTAAAGAACAGAGGTCTGAAATGAAAAGATTTGTCAGTTGTGAATTAAATTCACTCAGAATTAGGCAGCATTATTGAGATACTACTGTAGGTAGTGATATTGTTATTATAAATTAGTTTTATTAGAAATATTATATATTTTTTATTTTACTTTTAGTTGAAGTTACAGTGTATAGTCTACATACACTGTAAATATAAAATAAATGAATGCATGAGTAATAAATAAATAAATAATACGTTTTAAAAGATAATGCTATTTCAGTTGCTCTACTTAAATTCCATGTTCCTTAATTTAATGCAACTTGTTTTTTTCTTTGTTATTGTTTGCTAGATTTACTTAGTTTTTACTCTTTACTATGTATTTTTTTATTATTTCAGTATTAGTTTTAGTCATTAGTTATACGTTATAAACTAAATGAAAATGAGCTAAGTTTCTAAGTGTACCTTTTTAATATTACATTTAATTGTATGTTATTTGATATTTTAAATGCATTTGATTAATTTGTTTTAATTATTTACATGCATTTCATTTGACATAAGATTCAGTAAGTTATAGTTAAAGTGTTAAATCACAGGCTCAAGTCATGTAAAGAAAAGAAAATGTTGAGTTGCATTATATAATACAGAGATACACTGTTTTAAATGAATGTCTGAGACCATGAAATGAAGCAGATGAAATGAAATAAAATAACATGAATTCTGTACAGATCATTAAGAGGATGAGTGACATTCAGAGCTGATAAAGTGAAGCTGATAGAATATATATATATATATATATATATATATATATATATATATGTGTGTGTGTGTGTGTGTGTGTGTGTGTGTGTGTGTGTGTGTGTGTGTGTGTGTGTGTGTGTGTGTGTGTGTGTACTAGTTATCAGATTATATGTGCAAATGTGTATATAATGTGAAATCAAGTTTGGTCACACTTTATTTGATTGTGTCTGTTTTGATTGCACGGAATAATATTCATCAACAACATGCACTTACTGTAGGATTTGAGTTTGGTTTAGTGTTAGTGCCTGCAATTATACATCATGTCCTTTTACTACTATAGTAAACACATGTAACAATAACGCATTAAAGTGCTTTTCCCAGGTTATGTTCTTAGCAATACTCCACCAGAGTCACCCCCTGGTCAACTGATTGTAATGGATGGTGACTTCTCTCTCTGCCTGCGTTCATGAACACACCTCCAGCAAACCTTAGACTTGTTTTAATGATGGTTATTACACTGGCCACAATCGTGCATGTACACTGGAAGGGCTGCTTGTGATTCTGCTCTAACTGGGTCACTTTATTAATGTTTGTGGTCTGGCTCTGCTAAAGAGCCGTTTGTCTTGAGATGAGCCTGACTAGTGTGTTAATGAGAGATACGCTTCTGTGTGTGAACCCAGAAAACTGCTGCGAGACACCATCCTTCATGACAAAAGAGAGAAAGAAAGCTTATGAAAATATCAACAAACCGGTGTAAGTGTGTGTGGGGGGGGGGGGGGTTGACAGGGACTAAGGCTTCATAAAAAAATAAAAAATTAAATGAAACTTAAGAGTGTTCAAGAAAGCAAACTATATACATTTTAGGAGGCATCCCACAATGTAATGTTTATGACTTTTTTTGTTATTTGCAATGTGGCAAATGAACCATAAGCAATATTTGATCTGTGTGATGTTCCTGTGAGAGCGCCCTCCAGTGGATGAGCAACTGTCTCAACATCTGGATTCACACATGTGTACTGTATGAGCCGATTAATCAGTAAGCGATATACATGTGTGTCTTCTGCAAAATTAACTTAGTCATAAATCTGCATGAGAGAATAAAACAGAGAAAAGACAGTGGTTTGCTTATAAGGCCTCTTAGATATGAATAATTCAGACTAACCCGAGGCAGTGCTGTATCGCACACTTCTGCAGCTCTCTCTGTTTGTGTGTGTGTGTGTGTGTGTGACAGAGAGAGAGAGACTGGACCTGAAAGGTTTTGTGGGAATGAGTGCAGGGAAAGAGTTTCCTCATGGGATGGAGAGAGAGATTGGAAGTGGACAGAAATGAATTGCTCAAGTCACTTGCTTTAGGAGCCTCTTTTAGCCCAAGGAGCGTGAACTGGGCCTAAAACACACGCACACGCACACACACACACACACACACACACACACGCACGCACGCACGCATACACACACACACACACACACACATGTTTGTTTTTGTGTAAAGTGTGTTCATCCCATAGGTGTAATGGTTTTTATTCTGTACAAACTGTATATTCTATGGCCCTTCACCAACCCTACACCTAACCCTAACCCTCACAGGAAACTTTCTGCATTTTTACTTTCTCAAAAAAACTCATTCCGTATGATTTATAAGTGTTTTGAGAAATGGGGACATGGGTTACTACCTCATAAGTCACCCTCTCCTTGTAATACCTGTGTCATACCCATGTCATTATACACACACACACACACACACACACACACACACACGGCAATAAACTACTGTTCTGTACAGTTATGATAAAATAACTAAAATGAATATGAAAACTGAAAAAATATCTATAATAGTATATAAATAATAATCATAAAACCTGTTAGCATCAACCATTTCTAATCAAATTAAGTCAAATCAGTCATATTTGAAACTAGTTTGTCACTTTTTAATATTAAAAATGGTTTAATACAATGCATATCCTTAATGTAATTATTAATAAAAAAAACAGCTTCAAAAGCTGCCATACTAGCATATGAAAAATCTTAGTGTTTGCATATAAACAATCATTTTGTCTGTGCTATCTGACCATATTAACAACATGCATTATATATTTATAACTACAGGTAGATCCATGCACTCATGTTATTAAAAAGAAAAAGAAAAAAGAGAGAGATGTCCAGACTTTGTGCTGAGCTGCACAGAGCGGATGCATTATTAAACACACATACACAAGACAGGATCTCCAAACACTGCTGGTGCTCCTCAACCCCACAAACAGCACACCGCTGCGTGCACACAGAGCCAGATATCACACAACCTCAGCTGAGCTCAGAATCACTCAGTGCCAAACACTCTGCCCTCACTGGAAACATCCTAGGCGTCCAAATCTGCCTTTGTTTTTGTAGATTTGATGGACTGACGTCTTATTATTGAATTATAGAATTATTAAGATTATTGAAGATTAGTCGTAAATGAAGGCGCATCATGTGATTATTGCCTTCAATACACACTGTAGAGCAATTATCAATCATATTTTACACATACATACACATACAACCTCAAATCAGAAAAAGTTGGGACAGTATGGGAAACGCAAATAAAAAAAGAAAGTAGTGATTTCTAAATTTACTTTGACTTGTATTTCATTGCAGACAATATGAACACAAAATATTTCATGTTTTGTCTGGTCAACTTCATGTCGTTTGTAAATATGCATCCTTTACTGTCATTCAGACGTGCAACACATTTCAAAAAAAAGTTGGGACAGGAGCAATTTAGGGCTAGTAATGGGGTAAAATGGTTAAATAATGATGTGATTTGAAACAGGTGATGTCAACAGGTGATTGTAATTATGATTTGGTACAGAAGCAGCATACAAGAAAGGTCTAATCCTTTAGGAGCAAAGATGGGCCGAGGATCGCCAGTTTGCCAACAAATACGTGAGAAAATTATTGAAATGTTTAAAAACAATGTTCCGCAAAGAAAGATAGGAAGAGATTTGGATATTTCACATTCAACAGTGCATAACATTATTAAAAGATTCAAGGAATCTGGAGGAATTTCAGTGCGTAAAGGACAAGGGCGCAAGCCTAAGATGAATAACCGCGATCTCCGATCCCTCAGGCGTCACTGCATCAAGAATCCTCATTCATCTAGAAGCGATATCACCACAATACGTACCTCCATCCACAAATGCCAGTTAAACAGTTGTACTGTGTCAAAAGGAAGCCCTATGTTAACGGTGTCCAGAAGCGCCGTCGACTTCTCTGGGCTCGGAGGCATCTGGGATGGACCGGCACACAGTGGAAACATGTACTGTGGTCAACTGAATCAGTATTTCAGGTATTTTTTGGGAGGATTGGACGCCGTGTGCTCCGGACCAAAGAAGAAAAGGATCATCCAGACTGTTACCAGCAACAAGTCCAGAAGCCAGGGTCTGTCATGGTATGGGCTTGTGTCAGTGCCCTTGGCAAAGGTAACTTGCACTTCTGTGAAGGCACCATTAATGCTGAAAAGTACATAGAGATTTTGGAGCATAATATACTGCCTTCAAGAAGACATCTTTTCCGTGGACATCCATGCATATTTCAACAAGACAATGCATAACCACATTCTGCACACATTACAAAGTCCTGGCTGTGGAGGAAGAGGGTACGGGTACTTGACTGTCCTGCCTACAGTCCCCACCTTTCTCTCATAGAGAATGTGTGGCAACGAAGACCCCGTACTATTGCCCACCTTAAGACTTGTTTGCAGGAAGAATGGGACAAAATGACACCTGAAACACTTCTTCACTTGGTGTCTTCAGTCCCTAAATGTCTTTCAAGTGTTGTGAAAAGGAATGGCAACATTACAAAGTGGTAAATGCTTTACTGTCCCAACTTTTTTTTGAAATGTGTTGCAGGTCTGAATTACAGGAAAGGATGCATATTTACAAACCACATGAAGTTGACCAGACAAAACATGGAATATTTTTTGTTCATATTTTCTGCAATTAAATACAAGTCAAAGTAAATTTAGAAATCACTTGTTTTTTTTTGCATTTTCCATACTGTCCCAACTTTTTCTGATTTGGGGTTGTACAAAAAAAAGTGTGTTATTTTATTGTTTTATTATCAAGGTACTATTATAATTTTTATTAATTGTTTGTATTAGTTTTCATTTTTATACTTCTCATTTTAACGTAATTTTATTGTGTTATTATTATTAAAATATTATTATTATACATAAAATAATCTTTCCTTGGGCAACTTTTTGGCAGAAATAAGCAATGTGTTTTAATAATTAATTTCAGTTAATGTTTATTTAATATATAAGTATTTTTTTTAACTATAATAAACCTGCTTGTTTATTAAGTACACTGATACAAACTATATATATATATATTTTTTATAATTTATAAAAAAAAAATGTTTTATTTTATTTATTTTATTGTATTATTATTATTATTATTAATTGTATGTGTGTGTTTGTGTACAAATATATTATTATTTTATTATGTGTGTTTAATGGGAAACTTTTACTTCAAAAGTGTCCAAAATAAGGTCTCGACAGAGCAAGCTGCGCAAAGGGGTGCACCTTTAAAACTTAATTCAACCCATTAATGTCCTTATGATTCTGTGGTGAGTGATAACATTACCTTTCGTCCTGTATCTGGATGTCTTTGGGCCAAGATCCTGGCATTTCGGTCACAAATCCCATGTCATCGTGGGAGCTGGATGATGACTGGTCAGACAAGCGGGCAGGAAGAACAGGTGGCCTATCATCTTCAATGATGACGGTGTCGTCCTGGGGCATATTCACGGTGGGGGACAGCTGGTAGTGACCTGAGACAGAGAGAGCATGTGAAAAACCCACAACACGGACAAACTGGCTTTGAATGACTCAAATCCCTTGAAAAATGTTGGAAGTAAGGTGTACACTCAGATCACCAAACTGTCCCATAGAAACATCTATGTACTGCAAAAGCAACAATTACGTTTGTGTTTGAAATCAAAACACAGGCAGAAAAAGCCACTTACTGTAAGTCAACAATCCCTAAAAAATACCCGAAGCAGACGGAGCGTAAACGAAGAGGTTTGAGCAGAACAAAAAGCACATGTTCACAATTAAAATGAAGCATTTCCATCCAAACATGAACTTCTGGAGTTCCGCTGTGTTTCGCTCCAAGTGTATTTATTTCAACTATAAGTCATTTTGCAACTTTAGTAGCTTAAGAGCAATCAAATGTAATTGCTCCTTGACGAAAAAATAACCCTGGCGTCCTTCCAGCAAAAATAATACTGAGGTTGAGTTTCAGCGAGGCCCAGAAAACAAAATACTTGAGCAGAAATAAATGAGTGTTTATGTGTTTCGAGTCGTTACGCCGAGCGTTCAGTGTCTGAAACTTGCAGCTTTAGCATGTGATAACAATTAATGAACACTTCAAGATCGGTTGTGTTAAACACAAGTCACTTAGGGATTTTATCTAAAATAATAATACAAATAATAATAATAAATAAATAAATAAATAAAAAGGATAATTCAGGAGAGGTCAGAGTAAAAAGTTAAAAATAAATAAATAAATAAATAAATACAATTTTAATAATTAGGTAAAAATAAAATATAAATAAAATAAGTAAGGTCAGTTTAATAAAACAAAATACATTTAAATGAAATAAAACTAAAATAAAATTAAATCTCAAATGAAACCTTACTAAAATAAAACAATAAAATAAAATTGTTATGTACCATCATGCATGTTTTTTTTTTATTAAAATAAACTAAAATGTAAAAAATAATAATAAAAATATAAAATATAAACAAACTAAAATTGTACCATCATGCATATTTTTTAAAATAAAATAAAATAAAATAAAACAGTTTACCTTGTTTTGCTTCATCACTCACGCTCATCATGCAATTCTTATTTTTGACTGTCATTAGACATTAAAGCATAGTATATATTATGGGCAGATCACAAAATCAAAAAAGCATTGTGTCCTTGTGGAAGTCAACTTTAAATCACTCCATAAGGGCTGTTTCTGTTAATAAGTATATGTCATTTTGGATTAATCATCCCCAAAAGGACAAGTCTGTAATTAGTAGAGTCCATTAGAGAAGCTTTGTCATGTTAATTTAGTGCACTGGCATCAGAGCGTACATGGTAAAAGACCTCTTGAAATGTGTAAACGCACACACAGTCATGAACAGTAAATGAACAGCATGAATCTTCAGGAAGTGAACAGAATCACAGAGACTCAGCTTAACTTACACTAATCCGACATTAAACAATCTGCTGCGCTATCTTCCATTGCTAAATCATCAATATGTACACATGACAAAACATTTATGAATAACTTGAGGATGAGCAGCGTTTTCACATGAGACGAGACATTTAAAGCCTGTTTCCAGCTTGGAAGGGGTGAAATATGAAGACCGAGATCAAGAAACTATAAGGAGTTTCATTTGATTTCATCAACACGACTGACGAAACACTCTGGATCTCTTAAGGTCGCCTGCTGGACGTTTACAAGAGGCCTTGATGCTGCGTCCCGGAGGACAGGAGCCCCGCTGGAGATCCACGAGAGGTTCCAGCTCAGAGCAGTCACCCATAACACTGGAGGAGCAGTTACTGAGCGGTTGCATCAGCGTATCAAAGACAGTCAAAGTGGTGGGTCAGGAAACACGGGAACACAGATACTGTACCGGCGGACCAATGAATGCATGTGTGTGCGCAACTGTGAGAACTTGAATTTCACACTTGCTGAGGCGAGAAGACATTTCTACATGTGTGTACACCAATATATTCATAGAAACATATGCACAGTCACGCTCAATAGCAGAAACTGCAAAAAAAAAAAAAAAAAAAGAGGTCCAATCCCAACACATGACTGCAATAACAAATACATAAACCTGAGGAGAAATGTATTAGGTTTAGCTTTATTAGGTACACCTTGCTAGCACCGGGTTGGACCGCCTTTTGCCTTCAGAACTTCCTTAATTCTTTGTGGAATAGATTCAATAGATTCAACAAGGTGTTTGGTGTTTGGGGGGGTCCGAAAACCAGTCAGTATGTGGTGTGAGCAGCTTTTGCTTCACGCAGTGCATCACATCTCCTTCACATTCACAGGTTGTTGATTGTGGTCTGTGGGATGTTGGTCCACTCCTCTTCAATGGCTGTGTGAAGTTGCTGGATATTGGCAGGAACTGTATCATGCTGTCGTATATGCCGATCCAGAGCATCCCAAACATGCTCAATGAGTGACATGTTCGGTGAGTATGCTGGCCATGCAAGAATTGTTTTCAGCTTCCAGGAATTGTGTACAGATCCTTGCAACATGGGGCCGTGCATTATCACGCTGCAAAATGAGGTGATGGTCGTGGATGAATGACACAACAATGAAGAAACGGAACAAACTGAGACAGACTCAATCCAGAAGAACTGTGGGGAAAGTCTCCAAGACACTTCAAGAAACCTGCAAAGCTACAGTACTGTGGAAAGTTTTAGGCACTTGTGTAAAAGTGACGTAAATGATGATACCGTCAAATATAATGCCATAAATAGATTTTATTAATAAACTATACACTTTAAAAAAAACCACAGTATGCATAAAAAAAAGAAAAAAAAAAGCCTTTGTCCTCTGTGCACTTGTGCATTGTGTTTCATGTAGCATTGCAGGTTTCTTAAAGTGTCTTGGGGACATTGGCACAGTTCTTCTGGATTGAGTCTGTCTCAGTTCGTTCTGTTTCTTCATGTTACTCCAGACAGACTGATGATGATATTTACTACTGTATATATATATATATATATATATATATATATATATATATATATATATATATATATATATATATATATATATATATATATATATATATATATATATATATATATATATATATATATACATTTATATGTTAATTTTCTACAAACCCGATTCCGAAAAAAAAAATGATGGTCATAGAAGAGTCAAAGATTAATAAATGTAAGTTAAATGCAAAAATCCACTTTTTTTTCAAATTAATTACAAAACTATTAACAAATCTGACCCAATAGCATATTACATTTCTAGAAACTGCCAGTGGCCAAAATTAAATCTACATGAAAAAAGAAAAAAAGAAAAAAAAAACTGAATAAAGAAAGTATCCATACACTTAAAAGTGGCAGGCAGTCCATGCAAGGTAATTTTTTGCTCATGCAGAACATGGTTTTAATTGGCTTTACTGCTGAATACAGTCATGTTCTCGCATGAAATGTGGCCTTTCCTACAGATTTTTTGACACAAGTGCTGACCTCCTCATACAGGGAGAGTTACTCTTGGCTATGCTACATGGCATAAAGACACCTATAGAAATAGCAACTCTGACAGTGTGAAAAGGTGAAAGTCTTTAACATGGAAGATAAAAACGCTGCGACCACAATTCTTCTGCGGTCGACTAATGGGCCTACCGTTTTATTGAGATTATATCCTCCATCCACCCACTTACGCTCACGATTTCATGGTGAATCATAAAAATCAGCCTAAAAACGGACCTCTTAATTGCAGGACAAGAAAAATAGCGAAGGCGTACTTGGCTTATTATACATTAGTCTCTGAGATGAGAACAGGAAATCGGCAGGAGCGGAGTACAGAATTTCAATCACCTCATTTCTAATGATTTGTGGAGGCACAATGAGGTACCTGCTCAATAAGCAGTACCAAAAAAAACCTCTGCGGGATGTTCTTGAGAGAGCTTTGTTCTGGAGGGAAGGTGTTAGTGACTGACAAATCCTGCTGACATCTTCTCAGTATCTGTCTAGATCCATTATCCAGAGAGTGGATGAGAGTCGAGGCGCGATGTGAAGAGTTGGGTGGGTTAAAAGTAAAACTAATTGTTTCTGTCTTGATGTGACTTGACGTGGCTGTTTCTGGCTGATGTGGCTCCTACGGTGCAAAAATAACTTTTTTAACCACTTAAGCAACCTTAAGAAACACATTTCTCTAGAATCGTTTGTGATGATATGCATCTGACTATAAACTTCATATAACGCAACCTAAACAGGATGCATTTGGTCACAAACTGGATGATCGAAGCAAAAACAAAAGACTGTTGTTTAACCCAAAAGAGCTTTCCTTACCACACACATCATGCTTTTGTTTAATCATGAAGATTGCTAGCAACCCGAGGACATTTGATTCAGGTCATTTGAGGCTATCATGTGTGGTCTTTCCCAGACCGTTGGGTCTCATGGAGGCGCAGTTTGTGTTTGTAACTGTCTCTTCTGTTTAATCTGCACTGAATTCTGCTTGCAGGGCGCTGAAGGCATGGTGGTGGGCTACTGTTGTTTTCTGTCATGCTGCGATCAAACTACCCCTCACAGGGTCTCTCTTGCTATAACAAATAGACCCCCATGCTTGTTTGCTGGGCCCTGAATCAAGACATTGTGGGAATGGACTGATTGGCGTACAGACCAGCGTTGGCCCCCCAAATCAAGGTTTGAACAAATAAACTTGAATGAAATCAGTTCCTCGATTGTGCATCCAGAATGACAGAGGGCAACAGATTTTCAGGAAGCAGAGGGGAGCATACTTTGAAGAACTACTCATCAGGGGACCATCAAGGCTATCCTGCTCCTACTTGTATTTCTTGTAGATCAAGTGCAAATAAAACACAAGGTCAAAACTTTAAAATTAAGCAACTCTAAGCTGCAACATACAGTAGGCTCGTTTGGAATTTGTGCCTCTAAATACATTTTTGCAGAACTGAAAAAAAAAAAAAAACGTACCTATATATACGAATCGATGCAGTTTCCAGTTGAAATGAACACTAGAGAACTTTTACTCATTTTCGTGCAAAGTATGATTTGCACGTCCACAGTTTCGATCAGTAAAGCCTACTGTTCGCATAGGAATATTATGTTATAAATTAAAAACTTTGAAGAGATTTGAAAACTGATTCTTTTGAATGTGTCGTCACACATACAGCTTCATACTGTGTGCATGAGTTTTCTTATTCAGTAGGTTTTCTCAGTAGATATGGTGTTGCACTTGAGCTCCGGTATGAACCCGGTTAAACCACGGTACAACAAAACTGCACATATCCGCATAAGGAAGTTAAAATAGCACGGATGCATTAAGAAATTCATTTTCATTTCACTTTTGCATTTGTTAACACTATCGGGTAGGCTTAGGGTCGGGTTAAGTGTAGAGGATATTTCCATGACAGAGCATTACATTTTAGCAACACTGCTCGGATATTTGATTTATGAACCACTGCAATATGTTGAGAGAATGGTTTTCAAGATAGATGAGCTTCAAAAAGTGCAAAAAATACATCTTTATCCCACATTTTGAACACAAATTGAAAGGACATGCCACTGGATTTGTTAAAGCACATCTAAATAAGGTCATTTGAAATCTGGGCTTCACTGAAGAGGCGTGCAGGAACATAAAGGTTTCAGTTTCCTTCAGTCACTAAAAAAAAAAAAAAAAAAAAAAAACATAATTCAACTTGTATAATCTGGTAATCCAAAAAGAAATAGGCCAACATGTGGTATTAATCACAACCTCACATGTATTTAGGAACAAAGTCATCAACAATCAGTTCAACTTTTCCCAGAAGCGGGGGAGCGAGTGAAAGCCAAGTGTGTGTCATGAATGTCCATCCATAGTGACTTGCTGTGGTCAGGGGAAATCCAGAGGGTCATCATTGAAATGAGGGTCTTTGAAGCAGTATGTTTTTTTAGAATAAATCTTCCAAAAGTACAACGCACAACTGACATTGTATTGCATCATACGTGTTGGCAACATTAGCGCAGTCACATTTGATTTGAGTTAGTTTACTTGAGAATGGTCTTATACTGTAAACACAGGAAATCATGAAAGAAATAGCCTCGGCCATTAAAACAACAAATCACTCCATCTGCTCCCTGCCAAGATAATACTAGCTTAATAAAAAATAAATGCTTTGCTGGTATAAGCTGCTTTTAGGTGTTTTTAGTTTAGCTGGTCTCCCAGCCTGCCCATAACCCCTCTAAAATCAGCAAAAAAAGATCAATACAACCACTTTGAAAGACACCCGGAGGTTGCAGGTTCCAAACCCACAAGGCGTTCCATGAATTATCATTATTGTGACAATTCAGACACTTAACCTTGTGTTGGTTGACAACATTAGCCTTCCTGTACACTTGTTCAGTAGCATAGTGCTAGCAACGTCAAGGTCACAGGTTCAATTCCCAAGGAAAGCAGGGAGTGATAAAAATTGCTACCTTTAATGCAATGTATTGCCAGTCACTTTGGGAAAAATAAAAATGTGTCAAATGCATTAATGTCAACTGGCAAAGGTTTGAGTACACCCTTCTTCAACACCAACTAAATAATAAGTGCCCATAACCTCTTTAAGACCAGCGAAGCAGATCTACCTAACCACTTGGGATGTAACCAGAAGGTTGCAGGTTCCCCCCAAGATGAATTCTAATTCTATGATTTATCACTACTATGGCAATTCATGCACTTCAAATTTAAGACAATCAGTCTTAAACATAAATTGATTTGGTTGACAACATAAGTCTTTATGTAGCTCAACCAGAAGGACACACCACTAGCAGCATCAGGGTCATGGGTTTGTTTTCCCAGAAAAGCAAGAAGTGATCAAATGTGTACCTTGAATGCAATGTAAGTCACTTCAGACAAAAGCATCTGTCAAATGTATAAATGTCAACTGGCAAAGGTTTGAGTACACCCTTCATCAACCCAAACTACCTGACAAGTGCCAATGACCCCTCTTAAGCTAGCAAAAAAAAATACTCTTACCCAATTAGTCTAAACCATACATTGTTTTGGTTAATAACACTTAACACTGGGCAATGAGAAAAATCCCAGAAAAAATGCAATAACTTATAGAATGGGTTCCTTGAATACAATGTCAAGACAACATTATTACCTTAATACCTCTTTAAGCTAAAGACAATAAAAAGCTGTGAGGGAAAAGTGGACTCCCTAAGTAGCTTCCTCTGTCTTAATGAGACAACTAGGCTAGTTTGTCTTCCACAAATGTTTACAGTTCAGAGGCATTCACACAAACTTTCTCTAAAAAAGACCAAAACACAGATTTATTTATAACTGAAATCCAGATGGACAAAACATCCTTTGTTTGGAGGAATTGAAGTACAATATTAGCTCAAGAAGTATAACATATCACCTACAAGTGAACACACTATAATTTGTTAAATTAAATTATAATTCCACTTGTAATCATGGCAGTATTGCAAAACGAAAAAAAAATAAATAAATGAGCTTTTACAAAGTCATGAATTGAAAAGTTTTCCCTTTCAGAAATTATAGCAAAATAATAATAATAATAATAAACTTCCCCTTTCAAAAGCATTAAACACGGCAAACCATTAAATACTGCTAAAAGCTAAACTGCTCCAAAAATAGTGTTCTTGGCCAGACTACAATCTTGCATTTAGGCTCTGTCCCAACTCTAGTTCAGTTGATGTGGATCTGAGGTCTTGTGTTCCTGCTGCACGTGCCTGTGAAGCTCACGAGAATGGAGAGTGTCCCATTTGTCATTTTACATTTCAGAAGCACCCCATTACCAAGACTGTCATTACTATTATTAGAATTTTTTTATTTTTATTATTATTAATTAATTATTTGCATTTATATGTTGGCAAATTAAAATACCCAATCCAAGTACGCGTCGGAGGGATTAAATTTATTGTGTAATTTTTTTAATAATGTTATTGTTTTATAAATAATTGCAGTGAATTAATGTGCTAATTGACAGGCCTATTATGTACACATGCATTGTTTTGGTGTGTGTGTAATACTCCAGAGGTCCTGTCCCAGAGCAGTGTATGTCACAATAATATCACAGGAGGCCACAGCCACCAGAGCAGGTCTTCCACTTCTTGTCGTGCGAGTGATTCGGACCCTCTGTGGTCACTCTATAAGTCTGTAATATCCCATCAACCCTCCTCCTGTTAGCATAACAGCTCTCATTATCCTGTAGTCTTCATCAGGGGGTTAATACAGCGAGTGTTTTAATCTGACAGGAGCAGACAAACCACTTAAGGGAAGCCGAGGGAGGGTGAGGAGGCACTGTTAGCGTGATGCAATTCCCAGCATACCTCTGTCATTCCAGTTCTGGTACAGTGCCATTCACGAGAGAGCAGAGATCCATGGAGAAACACTCCGTGAGGAATACAAGGTCACAACATCGAGATTCACGCAGAGAAGTGATGAAAGTGAAATACTAAGAGCCCAACTACTCGTCTGATGTATCGATGTCTGTTTATAGATTATATGTCTGCCCTTCCTATAGACTGAGCTATAAATTGGCTTTGACAAAGAAATTTTATTTGGTTTGTCAAACACCATAAAAAAATTTGGTTTAATGTTATTTTCACCTTTTTAAACAATTTATATATATATATATATATATATATATATATATATATATATATATATATATATATATATTTTTTTTTTTTTTTTTTTTTTTTTATATATATCAATCTGAATTCGAAGAAAATGAAGATAGGTCTTTTAGTTTGAATATACTGCAGCAAACCGACTTGCTTTTTACCCAGTTTGCTGCAAAAACACAATAATAACTAAAACCCATTTTTGCATATATTATAAAATGCTTCTGTAAAAGAAAAAAACAAACAGAGAAAACGCCAGTTTAAAACATTAATGGCCTGTAAATGTTGTAAAATTGTCCAACCAATAACAAGTGAAGTGAATTATTACATTTACTTTGCACAGATGTTCCTCCACACTCTTCAGCTCCTAATGCTGACCACACATAACCTTCATAAAACCCTTCCATCCCTTTGTTCTGTCCATTCTTTCATTAACAGGTTCTTTGCAAAACAGCATGTCCGGACGTAAGTAACGGCTCCTCAATTTGCGTCACAGTGTGACTTTCCTCTACTGGCTGGACTTTTCAATTAGGACAAAGTTGTGCTCACAGCGAACATGAATGCTAATGCACCCAACGTCAAAGAAATTACAGCCATTTTTGAATTTTGCTTCAAATAACTACTCCTTGAAACAATCTATCCTTCAGAGTCTTAGCCAAAGGAACGTGGAAAAGAGAGATGGAGAAAGAAGAAAAAGCTCATTTGATTCAGCCCAAGACGTTATCTGCCACCTGCTGCATTATACCTTGACAAGTAGCCTGTGTCGTAGCGACTTGAGCGAGGTGGATTCACACTGCCAGTTAGATTGATGTAAGGCTGAGTGTATATGCTACATCTTCACACAGTTTCACAGTCGGCAGCCCTTCCCACTGACAGCCACCGACAGCGCCGCCAATCAATCTGACTGACAGCAACTGCAGCCAATCAATGTGATGGCACTATACTGTCAGATTAATAGCCCCGCCCATCACTCTGCATCACAGGGTTAGTTTTAATGCTCTTTTATGTCTTTATATTAGAACAGATTCTAAACAGAAACTGCATTAAGATCAAATATTATAAGATTATATTTCACAATTCATTCACTTACAACCTAATGTACTTGTGGTAGAACAAACATCAGACTTTGAACATTAACTTTGAAGCAGTTAAGTTTAATCACTAATGCAGCTGCCAAGACAAGCAACATTAGCTTTACTGTTTATTAGTTTTATGTTAGAGGAATAAAAGAAGTCTAAGAAGATAATTAGCACTGTGATATATTAGCATTTTCCTCATGTTGGCGTCTCCCTCAGATGAATCAATTTTGTTGTAGGATTCCACATATTTGGATAAAAGTGCCTGTCAAATGATTAATGTACTTTGAATATAAATATTAAAGGTGCTGTATGTAAGTTTCTGACTCTACTAAAGCATAAAAATACCATAATATGTTTGCAGATATTTAAGAAACATGCTAAGTTAGCATACTTGTTGATCTGGAAAACAATGCTGCAATCAGCTATTCTCCTTTCAAAATGTGCGTTCCGGGTCGGAATATCGGCCTTTGTTTTGGTGCGTGAAGACTGCCCATTGCCAGTTTACCCAATTGTATTTCAGCACCCCGGGTTGCCAGTTGGCATAAATAAACACAGTGTATTTTATTTCATTTATCGTCAAGTGCACTCATTCCTGTCATTTTGACAATCTGGCAAACTGTGTGTGCGTCAAGTCTGAGGAGGAGGGGCCAGGTGAAGAAAAACCCTCTCCAATATTTTTAATTTGAACTGCAATACTTAGTTCAACCACTGAGTGACAATCCAACATACAGAACCTTTAAATATTTATATTCAAAAACGGTCATCACACAGATGCATAAGCAAGCTGAATCACTAGCCAAACTATAACAATATAACATACAATACTAACACATTTACAGCATCAAAACGTATAATTATGATGCACTGAAGACACAAGTTATTTACGTATGCATTATGTATGAAAAAAGTTACAAATGAATCCTTACGAACATTAAAATGGCGGTATTGATTTTATTATTATTGTATTCAGTTGACGTATCACTAGCATTATAATATTTTTTTTTTGCAAACCGTTTACTTATTTACTTAATAAGAAATGATAACATTTCATTCTGTGTGATTTCCTAGATTACACATTGTTCAACAAGATTACACTTTAAACCCTTAAAGCATTTCTGCAATCGTTTAGCCATTACTTATCATATAATATTTACTTAGTTTGCTGTGGAACACAAAATGTCTTTTCTCCGACATGCTGTGACTAACAATAGAACAATAAAATACACCAAAAATGCAACATAATTGCAAAAGTAATCCATTTAGTTTCAACTCAGGTTTAGAGGCAGGAGCTGGATTATTAGCTATACAAATATATTTTCAATGCTATTGTATATTGTTACTAACACAGTCATTTCCCTGCATATTCCAGTCTATGGATTACATTTTATATATTTTTAAATTCGCTATAAAATGGGAAGAGGTTTAGGTTTGGGGGTAGGCTAAGGGGTCTAACAATCTAAATCACTTATAGATTAAATAATAAAAAAGCATTGATACAAATATCTTAATGATATAAAAAAAATCATAAATGTTATATTTTTTTTGCTATAAATATGTTGCAATTTGTACGTCTTAAACTTTGAAATACATCCAAATTTTACATTTCAGCATCAACAAAAATACAAAATTGTAAATTCTGTGCTTGTAAACGTTATGTACTAATGCCTTTGTATAAACAATGAGATCAGGCTGGGTATAGCACTAGTCAAATTGTAGATCAATTACAAGACCTATTGCTAACTAAAGCTGACCGAAATTCCAAATGATTTTGCCAGCCAATCCACAAACTAAATTACAAGCTAAACTACTAGTCAAAATCAAGATGAATCACAAGCTATACTGCTAGCTAAAAAGCTAACCAAATCCTAGTCTCAGCCTCAGATGTGACGCCCATGGGTCGTTGGCTAAACATCTGATGCATATGGAACACAAGTGGAAACACTTCAAGTGGAAACACTTCAAGAGTGTCAAAGTCGTCATTGGATTGGTTGAATTCTACAGAATATTTAAAGTTTGCACCATAGAATCTCTCAAATCTGTGTGAGAGTTTAACACACTGGTCTGTTACTGTGGCAACATTTCCACGCCAAACGATGATTGGTTGTTTGACATGTCGGTCAAAGAGCCTCATGGGCGGGTCTTGGTTGAAAATGGCATTTCTACAATATTTAGTAGTAGCTTATAAGTGGTTACTGTCAGTTTGTGCATGTATGACAGAATTTTTTTCAGAAAAATGTATACAAGATGCAGTCAACCTGACGATGAACATTACTAACAGCAATTATTATGTGATGCAGTCAAGCTTAATAAACAACACAAATAATGTGCTAATGTTTTGATAATAATTAAAATTAATTAAAGAACAAATGACTGTAAACAGATTCTGATTAAACAGTTCCTGGATGAAGGTTTGTTCATAACTTTAAGAGAACTTCAGCTAATGTTCTGAGAAGAATTCCTGTTAGCCGTATCACACGGACATACACACGTCACAGAGCAGTTCTAAATGTCATACATGATGACCTCAAAATTACCACCCTCACAAAACACCATGGTGTTCATTTAATTTACATTCTTATTATTATGTTTTGCACATGTTAATCCAAAATAAGGCTTAATAAGGCTTTTTTTTGCCCTGTTCAAAAGTACTGGAAATGATTTCTGGGACTCTGTCTAAATGACTACACGCTAAAATATTAATTAAATATTATAAGTGCACATGGCATTCACTACCATAATGACTGTCATTCAGAGGTAGATTCATTCAGAATATTCCTCATATCTCTCTACGGGCAGAATATGGTTAGTGAGTCTCCAAGAAGCACCAGTCACAGAAACGTTGCTTTACACAAAGGAATATTAATGCATATACACCTTTTTTTTTTGGCACAGTGCCTATTTACGCTGTTTAATGGGGCTAACCTTTCCCGTCACACACTTAGAGGCACTTCTCTCTGGAAATCAACAGTTGTGAAGGGCAAATTCAAATTGGTACACCACCTCCCCTTAAATTAAAGGAAAAAGTCCTGTGTTTCACTTTAACTGTGTTTAATGTGTTAAAGTACTGTAACACTAAGAGCAACCTGAACTCACAAGGCTACAAGAATCCAACATCTACAGCACGGCTGCTAGCTCTAGAAAGTAGAAATATGTTATATGTGACAAGGAAAGAAGGACAGAAGAGACCTGAACGCATTTAGCTATTTGTAATTGTGTAATCTGAACAGCAGAACACCATATGAACACATCTTTATGTGGTTTGAAAATCAATTAAAAATATGATTTTAAGAAATTCAATTCAGTCTGAAAGGTCAGATCACATTTCAAACAGTATTTTCCGTTCATTCAGAGTGTGATTTGTCAAAAATGTCAAACACTTACCAAGGGAAACTAAATTATTTATTATTATCATCATCATCATCATCATTATTATTAGCATTATATTGTTTCATCGGTTTATACTTGCCAATATTTATTTCGTTTTTTCATTCATTTGTTGATTCGTTTGTTAGTTTGTTTATTTATTTATGTAGGACCACTTGCAATTAAATGAGTGACAAGTGTGTAAATACAAACAAATAAACAGTATATCATTACACCAACTATTTGTTTGTTTGTTTATTTGTTTAGGGCCATTTGTAATAAAAACAGTAACGGGTATAAATCCAGACAGCTCCTCTCCTTTATCTAGTCACATAAATTTACCCATCAACTACCAATTTATATTTATAGCACTTTATTCCTCTGAGTTTTCTCTCATTTCAGTCTGTTTTCAAGCTTTAAAGTTTCATTCCTCATCCCGGCCTGTCATAACAGGCATGCGAGATGACATTATCTCGCTAACCTTGCAGCTCAAACCCTGCCATGTCTGCTCCTTCCTGAGTGACAGCAAATATGTCTGAAATGAGTGGTGGCTGCTCAAGACTATTTTCCTGACAGTGATGCATCAAGCTTAGTCAGTCAGGTCTTCACCTTGGTCCTTTAGAAAACGACCTCTGACAAACGCGACAGAGTCCATACATCAAAGTCCGTCCTCATGTCCTGCAGTGCGTAAAGTTACGTGTCAGACATTCAGAACATCAGCAATGGACCATTTAATGTGTGAGGTGTCATTGTTGCGTTTTCTTCATGATTTTACAAATAAAAATAACGTGTCATGCAAGTGACTGACAAGTGGTGAAACAATCCTCAGGAGCACGGGCCGAGTTTATGAGACGTATGACAATGTGTCAGGTCTACAACAGCTGAAGGGTGCCATCTTCCCTCAGGTAAACTTTCTCAAACTTTTGCCTTTTTACTTTGCTAAGGAGAAGATGTACAGCTAAACTCTCTGAAGTGCTGCTTTTTGAGAAGTTTTAGAGTTTCTCTTCACCTGCACTGGGGAAGAATCACTCCCATGCTTTTTGAAAGAAATTGTCAATGCATACATTGGTGCAAACCAACTAGGACAGAATGAGAAGTGAAGACAAAAAGGGAAAAAAATTATAAACAAACAAATAACTGCAATACATACTAATTTTATATATTAATAGGTATGACTTATATTGATATTTTATAAATGTATACTTATAATTATTATACAAACAAAAAAGCCTTCACAATAAATACATATTATCTAAAATATGAAAGCTAATAAGTATCATTGTTATTGATAAGATAATAACAATACCTATTATATAAGCAGCAACAACAACAATGATAATAAAATGAGACGTCATTGACTGACTCATGGTCACACTGCGATGAAAACGCACGCAGTAGACAAGGTCAGAACAAGAGGATGAAGAAGAAATGAGGGGTGAAAGAAAAGCAGGGGATGAGGAGGGTTGGCGTTTGGTACTAAAGAGCTTATTGTTCAAGACTGAGTAGTCGATTGTGAAATGACAAGCATGAAGGTGAAAGGATTGGTCTGCCGATTCCAATTGTCTGACAGGACTAGAAAAGTGATCTGAGTTTGAGAGAAATCAGGACTGACTTGAAAGAGTCATGCTGGATGAGACACGGGGCTTGAAAATGACATTAACCCCCATTTACAAAACCACAGGAGCATGCTGGGACTGGCTGGGCTGAGCCTGTGTGCGTCCGGCTGCTCATTCATCCCTGCATTTAAACTGTATATGTCGGGTGGAAACAGATGGAAATGGAAACTGAAGGTGAGGACAAATACTGACAGCACGTGTGCATACATATTCTTGCAGAGCATAAAAATGACTGTTAAAATGCAGTGATTTAGACCAAGAGCCATCTACTTAGGAAGAAACCTTCAAAGCACATGTGACTTGATCCTTTTCCTTTTAATGACATAATTCATAAACCAGATATAGCTGCGTGTCCAACTAAATATTTATTCTTAAAGGCTAGCATGACTTTTTAAATAGATTTCAATGGGAACATGGCATATTTTGGCATATTTCATACTTTGTGTGTGCGTTTTATTATTATTATTATTATTATTATTTAATTTGAAAAATAATGCTTGGAGAAACATTTTATTGGTTCTAGCTAAACGCTGCGCCTCCAAAGCACTCTCAAGTGCCCAGAGCTGGCCGTTTTCAAAAGAACACCAGATATTTTCAGCTGGATAAAAATGCTTCACCACTTTAATTAGAACATGTCTCAAACTGAACTCTTTAAAGGGATAGTTCAATCAAAACTGAAAATGTTGTCATCATCTACTCACCCTCAAGTAATCCAAACCTGTATGACCAATATTTTCAGAATATTGTAATTGTGTACAGAAAAAAATAAAATAAATAAGTCATGCAAGTGTGGAACTACCTGTACAAAGACCAACTATCCCTTAAACAAATTAGATCTACTTGAGCAACCTGGAAACTAACAGCAGACTGATAAAAGCCATCTACAAAATCCAGAACAAATATAAAGACTGGAGTTAGCTGGTTCGAGAACACTCTCATTTTCGGTGAAGTGACAGGGCCATTTGAGTGTTTTTATCAGCTTACCCATCATTCTACCCATCATGGTGGGTCGTGGGGTGTGGTTGTCATCCAGGCTCTCTCCGGGATACAGCGTCTGAGAGATCCGTCGCTCATGTTCGTCTTGTGGAGTGCTCAGACGCACAGGCGGGCTACCTGGAGCCTCCTGGGAAGGAAAGAAAAATATATATAATTAGAGGTAATAGAGGAGTTACTGTGCTCTTTTGATTAGGCTGTTGGTGAGTGTGGTCTGATCTCAAGTCCTTTGTGAGCTCTCATGTCCTTAGCATTATACAGTACATTTCCCCCATAGGGGCCAAACTGATCATGAGAGTGTTGCACTTTCTCCCAAAGGAACGTCTCCTGAAGGAGGCTGTGTTAGTTGAAGATCTGTAATATTTCTCTCCCAGTCTTACCATCTAGGTGGTAACTAGGAAGACCGAGGCCCAAGGTCTGTTTTGAGCACAGCTCTTTGAAAATGGCAACAAGCCTCAAGGGAACTTTGGGAATGCTTATAATGTAGCAAGGTATGTATGTGCTTCAGCATGTGGTAAAGTGGTTGCTAGAGTGTTCTCAATAGTAGCCAAGCATTTCCTTACATTACCAAGTCATCCATCATTCTACTTATCCAACCAACCATTTATCTATCTATTTTACTAACTATCCATCTATTCATCATTCTACCCATTTACCCATAAATTGTTGTTGACCCAATGTGTTGATAGGTCGTTACAACCAAACAATTTTTGGTGCTTCAGAGTGTGCTAAAGTGGTTGTTATGGTATTTTTGATAGTTGCCAATCATCTTCTTGACCCAAGTCAAAAGAGCCCACCAATTCTCCAATGGTTTTCTATCTATCTATCTATCTATCTATCTATCTATCTATCTATCTATCTATCTATCTATCTATCTCCATTTTACCCTTCCATCCATCCATCGTCCTGCCTATCCATCCATCCATCCATCCATCGGGATGCTGATCGCACAAGACACATCTTACTCAATCTGCTCAGGACGTCTGTGGCACTGCAGTGGGGACAACAAATGCTGTATTCGGGAGGGAAACTACCAGACTGTTTAATATAGATGAGATGTTTAATGAAGTCTAGAGCTGCTGACTTATCTCGCTGGGGCTGATAAAACCGCATGCATAGAAAGGGTCAATGCAATTACAACTTCATCCAACGCAAGTGCCACGGGCAGCCTGACAATAAACCGCTCAGCCTGACTCTCCTCAATGAGCTTTTCATTACAAAACCAGGATTTGTTTTATGAACCTTTGTAGAAGTCTGACGGTTGTGTCAGAATGAGGGGAAGATAAAAACGAGACAAGGACGTGTTTCTTAAAGAAAACGGGGGTGATGGTTGAAATGATCTGCTTGTGGGAGACAGATCTTTAACGGCACAGTGTTTGGGAGGGAGGGGAGGTGAAGAGTTATTATGAACCCATTTATTCTGCCTACTCCAGGCATAATCTCCCCTAATCTAGTGCTTCCTCAAACAGGATTTGCCATGTGTATTAAAACACCCCCTGCTAGTCTGTCTTCCTGTGGGGCTGTGATTGGCAGTCTACAGGCTAGTTTGTCCTGCATCTGTCATTCTGCCAATCCATCAAACACCCCATCATTTTACCTTTCCATCCATCCATCCCTCATTTTAACTACTCATTCATCCATCCATCCATAATTATACCTGCCTATCCATACATACATACATCCATCATTTTACATACATTCTTCCATCCATCATCTGTCTGTCCATCCATTATTTTTTCATCCATCCATTCATTCTTTCACCCATCCATCCACCTTTCTACCTATCCATCTATTTATCTATCCCTCCATCAACCTATCCATCCATCCATCCATCCATCGTCTGTCTGTCCATCCATCCATCCTTCTACCTATCCATCTATCTATTCATCCTTCCTTCAACCTATCCATCCATCCATCTTCCTTCAACCTATCCATCCATCCATCTTCCTTCAACCTATCCATCCATCCATCTTCCTTCAACCTATCCATCCATCCATCTTCATTCTGCCTATCCATCCATTGATCCAACCATCGTCTCTCCACCCATTCATCCATCCTTCCTTCTACCTTTCCATTTATCTATTCATTCTTCCTTCAACCTATACATCCATCCATCCATCCAACCAACCATCGTCTACCCACCCATCCATCCATCCATCCTTCTGTCCATCTTTCCTATTCATATCTAGTATTCTATTCATTCTCCCGTCAACCTATTCATCCGTCCATCCATCCTTCAACCTATAATTCTACCTACCTACCTAATTCTATCTATCTATCTATCTATCTATCTATCTATCTATCTATCTATCTATCTTTTCTAGTAGTATATCCTTCAGAAAATACACAAATAAAAAACTTAGTTATGGTCTTTTTTTCATATTGTTGCCTTACCCATGATAATACCACTGTAATACACAACCTTGTATTCATGTTTAACATTAAAACACATTTGAGAAAATCCTCTCTGACCTTGGATGGCAGTGATAATATCTTTGTCTACATAGCAGCATCATGTAGTCATTCTAATCCTTTCTCGAACACACACATACACACACACACACACACTTCCAGACTGGGCTGGCCTCCTGATGCTGTTTATGAGGTCTTAATCCAGCGCCCCTCTCCCTCTCTCGGCCTGTAATTACAGGTCTTAAGCTGTCACATGCAGCCTCTGCTCTGTCCAGCTCTCTCTGGAGACCCAGACAGCCTCATTAGCCCTCTCTATCGCATCTCTCCAATCCCATTCTCTCCCTCTCCTGGCATTCATTTCCTCGGCTGTATAGGGAGCAGATGAACCCCTTTCCATGGCAGATCTGTTGTCCTCTCCCACATATTTTCAGTCTATTTTTCAAGTGGATTATGACAGCTATAAGTGCCCGAGGCTGTGCAGCTGTGGGTTGAACTTCTCAAATTTATCCTGTGAATACTGTGCTTTTGAGCCAGTGACAGTTTATTGTTTGTCCCCATAATGGGTGAATTAATTCTCTCAGTGGTGAGAGTAAGGGCACTGAATGGGTACAACTGCTTTAGTTAAGGAGCCAAATTCTACACATTTAAAATCCACATATAATATAGAATTAGTCAAGGTTTCTTACACCCAAAATGTAATTTAGTTTTTTCTGACCATTTAGGCTTAGACCTTCATGATGATATATAGTGTGTTTTGATTAATTTTGTCCCGTTTTATTTAATCTATTCATAAACACTGACACGTGCAAACAAAGAGCGTCCAGGTGCAGGTTAACAGGTTTGTTTTTGTTTTTTTTTGTTACTGCACCTTTTTTATGTAAGTGACCTTTATTGTGACTGGCTAACCTAAGTCATCTGTATGGGACCATTGCTTAACTACTGGACATACGTTGATATATAAATACAGGCTGTAACATGATAAAGCACTTGGCTTCTACAGCATGACCAGAGGGAGAGGAATAATGAACAGATCAAAATTAGTTGATAATTAAAAAGTGGCAAATTTAAGTAAAATTTCAGATACATTAATTTATATAGATTTCTTTAATACAGTAAATTTAGATTTAAATGTATTTTGTATTTATATATTTAAGTATATAATAAATAAATTAATTAAATATATACATATATGTATCTATCTATCTATCGATCTCGGTCGATCAATAGATAGATAGATAGATACATACATATATGTATATAAAAATACACAACAGAATGACTAAATGAAAGTGGAAAATATAAAAATAAATATTGATTAAAATATTCATAAAAACTACAATGGTATTTAAATTATACTAAAATAACACTCATATTACAAACTTGCTTTATTTATGCATTATAAACTTGATAAACCTTACATATCTACATTTTTATACATTGTATTTTCATTATTTATATATTCTTTTTTTTTTTTGTAGGAAAAAAAAGTGTGTAAATGTATCAATATAGTTAAGTTATTAGTATCTTTACTTATTTAATTTGATAAAAAAAGAGACATTTTTACCGACAACAAAGAGCAAATGAAAGCTACGCTGATCTCCTCTGTACACTACTGTCTCTGTTCACCTTGTGAAGTGTGAGTGAGTCAGATTGAGTTGTTGTGACACCGAATCTGCACAATGCCACTGTGCTTTAGTACGCTGCCCTTTCATTCAATCACTTACTTTCTCATGTGCACCAATTGAGTTTCCCTGCTGAGCTGTGAGTGGATTACAGAGAGCGTCTTCACTCATAGCCGGGCTTCTGCTCCCTGGACGCCTCCAGTCAAGCAAACCTGCCTCATACACACACCCAGCTTTTCCTTTGTTTTAGTTATTTTTTGTTGCACAAAACTACATTTCCCATGATGCTTCTGTCCTCCTCATAAATCCCAGCCACTGTGATATGACATCAGTAAGTCACCGTGAGCTCATGTCATAGAGGTCCATCAGAGAGTAAATAAACTAATGAAGTTCAGATCCAGACGTCCTTCTCTTATTGTCTGGCGCATGTGGATGCGTCCCATCATGCCACGCTTCGCCCCACGGAGCAGCAGTATGGCTCGACGCTAATAAAACCATAATTTAGCAGTCAGGCTGATTGATAGCTCTCTCAAGACACAATCGATCAGGCCCTCATTTCAGCAGGACGGTTTTCTGAAGCCAGCGTGGCACTTCCTTCCTGATGTCAGCTCTCATGAGCGTCATGTGGACACCAACCACATGGGTTGTTTTTATGCACAGGAGGCACTTTAGCTTTAAAAAAAAAATCAAGATTAACTGTCCTTCATAATTGATATGCAGTTTGGTAAGAATGCTAATGAATTAAGAGTCTAAAATTGCAATTAATAAAGCAGAAAGTACTTATTTTGGCACTCATATTACAGCATTTAAAAAATTACTTCTTAATGTGTTATAAATGGATATTTTTGCTGGACTAAATAGAACTAAACATACTTAAAAAAGATGCATTCAATTTAGAAACAGATATAGATAACAATTTAGAATAAGATATTAACAGCTTAGTTACGCAGCAAAAACAGTATAAAAGCACGACGGAAGCATGCTGTTGCTTTGCTTACTCACTTCTTGTTCAAATCATGTAAACCAGACTTCAGCTGCTGTGATATACTCTACATTTGTCTCCCTTTCATTGGTTGGCAATTAGAGCAGACTGCATCAAACATCTACCAGGTTACTGTACACCTCCTCTGAGACTAATCTACAAAGTTCACATATTCTGAACCAGGAGGAAATAATAGAAGAAAATGAGAAACACTTCTAAGGATATTTTAAATAGTTATTTTGTAAAACATCAAACTATCTTTGGCTTGATGCAAATTTCATACTTTCAAAGAACAGAGCATCACCGAGTGAGGACAGCGTGTGCATTTCTCTACTCCCTAAAGGATTTCCAGCTATGTGCAATAACTTTGATTCCTCTTTGTAGTAAAAAAGAAAATATCCTCAAAGAAACCGTGAATAAAACAGCGGACCAGAGAGCCCTTCACAGTTCTTCAGACATAACTCGTGAATATGCATGAAGATGGGTGTGTTATATGCATATTCACACTTATATATATTGTGTCAATAAATGTACATTGTTGTTTATAGCAAAAAAAATGCCATTTGAATGGCAATATTATGTGTAATATGCATAAAATGTAAAAAAATGAATAATAATAATGAGTGTGTGTGTGTGTGTGTGTGTGTGTGTGTGTGTCTTTATATATATGTTGTGGCTCTCTCACCTTGGGCACCAAATAACCTAGAGATGGCCCTGTATATATATATATATATATATATATATATATATATATATATATATATATATATATATATATATATATATATATATATATATATAGTAATAATGTTCAGTGGACCCTTACCTTTCTAACTAAACTGGGATTTATAGATTGTCAAGATTAAATTTGTCCCATTTTATTTAATCTATTCATAAACACTGACACATGCGAGTTGAAAGGCGTTGAAGAAGAGGACGTCTTTATGCTGGCTAAGAGGTTAACGCATTAATTAGAAAAATAATATGTTAAAATGCACTTGCCCCGCCCCAGACCTATGTGGATCATCTGCCATTTCATACTGACGATTAATGACTAATATGAGTATAATATGACTATAAACTTACTGTGTGATGGAGCCTAGAGAATATACCTAAAATTCAAGATATGGGGCAAAACGTCTGTTTGAGATTGTGTCTCAGATTTACATCACATAGTTAAAAAATATCACACGAGCTGTAGGCTAAGTACAATATCACAGGAGTGCAAATGTGATACTCATCTTATACAACAGTTCATTAAGAAGTTAATATTGTGTTATTTTAGACACAATGCTGTCTGTTTTGATCAATTTTGCCAACCAGAAGATAAAGACAAAGCAGAACTGTTGATCTCTGAGTAACCCACAGCGGTATTTAATTTCTTTAATCCATGCTTTGAACGAATTTGGTGAACCATTTGGTGTGTTGAACCATTGGCCATAGTCGCGTTGGGTTTGATTCAATGAACCATTCATAAAGAACCATCTACTTCACTCCTGATTTAATCAGCCATTTGAACGAATCAAATGAATGAATAAATGACTCGATGACTTACTCATTAAGAAATTTACCAAAACCTACTGGCAGTTTTAGTTTATTATTTAGAGTATCATTTCATTAAAGAAATTATTTCATATTTTCATATTTTCAAATAAAATTAAGAAAATAAATAATCAACGTTATAGTTCACCCAACCAAAAATGACAATTCTGTCATCATTTACTCACATGGTCCAAAAAAGTAGGCTATATGTAATACTTTTTGAAGCGTAATGACAGCGATGTGTCACAGACGAACACAAACCAGTTAAACAGCGTGGAAAACTAATTGGACACACTCAATCTGGGGAAGTGTATTAATTTCTCATTTCAATAATCCAGCGCTGATAGGCTCACACGCCGACCTTTATGAAGAGCAACATACGCTTCCAATTACCCACAGTCCTCAGAGGCTGTCTTTGAACAGTCTGGTGAACTTTGATAACTTCATACCAAACATTTATAATAGTAATAAGAATCTTAAGTGCGTTAAATACTGAAAACTACATTTCTACTTAAAGTTTGCTAAAACGAATATTGCTTTTGTCCCCTAATTTTTCATAAGTTTTAAAGTATTTTAAGAAATTAATTGAATTCAAATGACTGCAAGACTTTTAATTGCCTGAGAACTTATGACCTTATATTAATAGAAGCCGAAAGCCATCGATTGGAACCACCGCCTCTCTGAAGCTCAGCCTCAATTATTGAACTGAAGAAGAACACGCAATGACCAATAATACATTACATCATTATCTGGGTCACGACAATCCCTTACCAAGAACATCACTGCTTCAATTACCAAAGGCAGTCTGAGAGATAGTCACTTCTCAATTTGAAACCTATTTCAGACAAGAGCATTTCACTCAAGTCAGCGGCTGATTATTAAACCCTTCATTTACAGTTTGAGCCTTTGGATCTACTGCAACTGTGACAAAATCAGGTCAATCTTTCCACGGCAGGCCTTTCCCAGTTCCATCAGCGAGTCTTTAGTCAGAAGCACAAACTGTACAACTTCAAATCATGAATTGCCTTCCTAAACAGCATAGGTGCTTGAGAAACAAACACTGCTCCAAAAGGTTGGAAGAAATAATGCTCTCTTCTAAGATGTCAAAATATTAAGATGAATCATATGTATCTGAAGACAGCTTGCCTATGCAGCCTCATCTCATTAGTATTCGTACATAAGGTTTAGAAGAATGGTTTTGTAGGCACTGAAGCATATATTGACAAAGTGACAGCAACTAACATTTAAAAGCAACCTCTCCTTCAACTAATACTCCCGTATAGGTCGTTTGTCCAAATCCCTGAAATACGACCCATGAGAGCGCATACTAAAATTGCGCCCCTATCAACAACAGGATGTTTTCATATTAATTTCATATTAATGTTTTGCACTCTTTTATTTGCGCTGTAATTTGGGTTTTGTGTAGCTCAGTTGGTAGAGTATTGCTTTATACGCTGATATGTAATCATGCGATCATTGGTTCGATCCCAGAGAACAAACATGCTTATAAAATGTATATGCTCTATAAATCATAATTTTGCATGATTTCTGTCAGAGGTAGGTTTAGGGGTGGGGTTAGGAGTGGTCATTGGAACGAATAAGCCACCTACAGTAGTAAAATATGTACGAATTACTGTGAGATTAGTGTAAAGAGTCCACACGTTGCATTGAAATAAATGAGCATTTTGTTTGGTAATGAGGTTATATATAATTTCATGACGACAGATGCAGCACAATACTGTTGTTATTTTTACACCCGCTAGATGGAATTTAACTTAAAAAAATTAAAATATAGGTTGTAAGAAGGTGCTTGCACAAACGACCTACAGTATATGGTTGTTATTTATTGGAGGACAGGCTCTATATTTTGTATGCTCAGCTTTAGAAACATAAAAATACTATTTTAATACCTTTATCTCTCTCTCTCTCTCTCTCTCTCTCTCTCTCTCTCTCTCTCTCTCTCTCTCTCTCTATATATATATATATATATATATATATATATATATATATACATATATACTATTAAATAGACATTTCTTAATCCCTACCCTAAACAGTTCTCAAAAACAGTGTTATTTTAATAATATCAATATACTATAAAAATATAAATATTTCAAATTAGGATTTATTTTTATATTTTCAGTTTTCATTTTAAATGTAGTTATTTTGTCATGTGCTCTTGTCATCTATATCAGTTTTAATTACTTTAGTACTTCAGTGTTAACCTGCTTTAACACTGTTTCATCTCAAATTTTCTAAGGTTTCATCTATACTATATAATTCCAGCTTTCCAGCCAATTACTCCATATTACTGCATATTTCAGATACAGATTTTTAGTGTCTAAGCAAATATATAAAAATGTATTTGCAACAGAACCACACTTTACATATGAACACCTGCTATTACTAACGAGCGAATGGACTGGCTGTATTTTGGAACAACAGAGCTTTTGATTGACAGTGTAGGACATCGATTCACATTCAGGACAGGACTAGAGACAGAATGTGCTTCTCCCAAACATAATCGAGTACACACACACACACACACAGGGTAGTGGACAGTGATGGATCTTATTCATTTTAATGCTGGCCTCTTGTTTTCCAGCATTTGCTGTATGACAGTAGCAAAGCACCGGCTGTCAGAAAGAGCAGCGCCGCACAATCTCTGATTCCTTCAGTGGCCCCTGCAATCTCACGCTACCCATCATTCTCCTCTTCTTTCTATTTTCACTACTCTTGCCATCTCTCTTTTTTCTTATTTCAGCTTTCCATCTCTCTGAATGCCATATCAAAGCGCAATTTATAGTGCATGTTGGTACACAGCGGGAGCTCGGCTGCACTTCAAAGTTGGATGAAAAGGATGAAAGCAACCGTCCTCTTCCTCGTTTGACAGACAGATAAAAGCGACCTTGAGTCTGGGTGCTCCTGAAGGCGACAGGTGACCTTGGGACGAGCGAGAGAGGATGGAAGGGACGTGTCTCTGTGTGTGTGTGTGTGTGAGGGGACAGAAGAAAGCATGAGTCTGCTGCTCTCAAACGGGTCCAGTCAGCTCCACACCATCGCTAATAAAGGCTGATCTGAGCACAGCAGTGGGCGCTTGGTGTGTGTGTCGCAGGTTTCTGGGCGTACATCCGTGAATGATTACAAAAGACGTTATATTTTAGTCAGGTTGTGAGATTGCAAGAAGAGGCAGACTGGGTACAAAAGAAACTACAGAGACTTATTTCTTCTCTCTGTCGTGTTGTCTTCACTAGATGCACGCAAATACAAATACAGCACGAGCAGTGCAGTCAGATTCATATGAGTGAAGGCTGTAATGTGTAAGGTGACTGTTTATGTGTTTTAAATGCACAAGATGTGTTTGCTAACCCAGTGTCATTTTTCACATTCCTATATTGCATCAAGCTTTTACACTGGACACTTTTTACTAGTCACAATCCTCCTGAAGTGAATGGGCGTGACCTGAAAATAATATACAATAAATTATAGTTATTATTATTATTTACCTACACACTGTATGTTTGACATGAATAAAACATTTTAAGTATTATTGCTACTTCAATATACATAAGCATACACTACCATTCAAAAGTCTGAGGTCAGTACCTTTATTTGTTTGTTTGTTTATTTTTTTTATTTAATTTTCACAAATTCTTATTTTTATTCGGCAAGGATATATCAAATTAATCAAAGTTGACATCAAAGACATTTAAAATGTAAAAGATTTTCTATATCCACAAAAATATGAAGCAGCACTGTTTTCAACATTGATAATAATCAGAAAAGTTTCTTGAGCAGTAAATCATCATATCAGAATGATTTCTGAAGATCATGTGACACTGAAGACTGGAGGAATGATGCTGAAAATACAGCGGAGCATCACAGAAATACATTACACTTTACAGTAAATTCAAATAGTAAACAGTTCATTTAAATTTTAATAATATTTTAATAATATTTCACAATATTACAGGTGAGCGGAAGAATTAAATGAATAAAGCAATTATTGAGTTTCCTGATTTTTCTCCTTAAAACAATGCGTTTCAGCACAAATATAATCAATGTCTAAAACTGTGCTGCTTCATCATGAATTCAAACATTTATCATCAAATAGAGTGAATGGTCTGAGCTGTAGGATTCACTTTCATTTTATAGCGCACTGTACTTTTACTGAAAGCCATTGTTACTGTCTATTTTTATTTCTCCCAATAAATTTTAAGAAAAAAACATCAGAGATGCAGCTGATACCTAAAAGAGCCATAAAGGAGACTCTATGAAGTCCCTAGAGCTCTGAAAGAGCAACGACTCTCTCCTCTGGGAAACATCCTCTCCGTGAGAGCACGGCCACAGACGCCAGACGTCTCATTTCCATAAGCAGTCATCATTATGAATTTCATCTCCTTCAAAAGCAGGGCCTTCAAAGCGCCTGTCGTATATTCTTTAGAAAGATAAGTGTTAGATTACACTTTCAGATGTTATGACTCTGTGAGGGCAAAAAAAAAAAAAAGAGCGAAACACAAACACACATCCAAAGGATTGCATTGGGGAAAGAGAGGGGATGGAAAAGACGGCATTTGAAGTTGATATTTGATATTTCATACTGCCATCTGTTATCAGTATAAATCAGCATGAGCTTTTCAGCGGTCAAATTGCTTTCGATCGCAATCCGCTGCTCACACCCCCGTGTCACTTTCTCTCTCTCTCTCTCTCTCCGTCTCCTGTGTCTGTCTGATAAGAACTACTCACTTTAATTCACTTTTCTGCAGTCAAACTTCCCTGTCTGCAGACACTACTCTGTCGGTCACTCACTCAGACAGCTTCTCCGTTCATCTTCATGCTGGATGAAAGTCATTTTCATCTGAATTTAAGAACCTGCACTGAACTATTGTCTTGTAGTTTCTTGTATTAAAGTCTGGCAGCCAACAGTACCAAATGGGGAAAGTCGGTACTATGTTTAGATGCCATTTTATTTCAAATATCTGTAATAATCGCCATCAACACTCTTGCAACACTCTGGTTCCTTAGGTCATGCAGAGTTCAATCTTTCAATTTATGCCACGCTACATTTCCCAGCATTTTGACAAAACATACTTTTCACATTTATCCTTCGGCTTTTATTCCCACATTTGGGTCAGATTATCTCAGATTATACTAATAAAACTTATATACATACACCAAACCATTCACAAGCAACAAATACATTCATTCGAAAGGATGCAAGATCAGGAAGACTGAATCTTTGGAACTGTATTGAAATGAAAACGTCTCTGTATCATTGCTACAATCCCCTTAAAACGCAAGCAGTTTGGAAACAAAACTCGGGAATAATTGGGCCTTAACTCAAGCTTCTTGTCGTCTTTCATTCCTAATGTTTGAAAGATTGTAGAAGAACAATGATCAAGTTTCACGATATTTCACGATACGAATTAGTACTAGATAACTACAGATCAACTTTTAATCAAGTACTTTACTTGCACTTTAGTTTATTAGTCTTATTAAATAAGTTTACTTCTTTAAAGCATGACAAACGATTATTAAAACTATCAGTTGAATGTAGTTTAAATGTAAAACTTTTAATTCGACTCGAGTAGAAAGTGCATGGAAGTGTGTCTCTTTAAGTACACTCGAGTAGCCTTTTGTTTGTAAGTAAAGTTATTAGAAATATTCTTTTACATTTTAGGAACACTACAAGAGCAATATTCAATACAATGAAGCATGTATGAATGTAAACACAGATGTGTGGTTCGTCTGTGTGTAGCAGACGGTGGATGACTGACCTCTCCTCTCCCTGCGAGCCGCCGGGCCACGATCAGCTGAATCATGCCTCTCTTGTTGCCCTCGATGGACATGGACGTGCGGAGGGCCTCCATCGCTTCCTGGTTGCTTTTCTCCAGCAGAGACTCTCCATTAACCGCTATCAGCTGGTCATTGATCCTCAGCCGCCCGTCCTGTGATCGCACACACGAGAGCATATTAAAAGTTTCTTTGGAATATATGAACATTAAAAAAGAGAGTGCCGTAGCCAATCAGAGAGCTGCTCCTCACCTTGCAGGCGGCTCCTCCAGTGATTATAGACTTGACGAAAATGCCCAGGTCAGCGTGGCTCTCTTTCGATCTATTGCCCTTGACGCTGACCCCTAAACCGGCCGAACCAGAGTCGTTGAGAGGGATTTCAAACGTCATAAACTCCCGCGTTCCATCCGGGGTCAAAATTAAGTCGTCTTGTTCTTTCTAGAGAGATAAAGAACAGGTCAAATGGTACTAATTAGTTAAACATAGAAAGTGAATTTTATTTTTTTCAATTTTCAAATATTTTTTCACAATCGAATAAGCATCTAAAAATAAGCCACTCATTCCACCAAAGAATATGAACACTGTGTCTGTGGCGTTGTCTAAAGCGTCCCAGTAAGCCCAGTATAGCAACAATTTAACTAATGGCATGAGTTTGGGGTGGGGCTTTCTGTCTGTTTGACCAATGACAGGCAGGGAAAGTATTGAAGCTTGTTTCCATCATGGTTTCTCTCATAATTCAAACTTTATTCGTGCAATTCTAAGGGGGAAAAACGTATAACTTGTGTTTAGTTTCGGTCATGGAATATTTTTAGCCCCTACTTTTCTTCTTAGAATTGAGAGTTTATATCTTGCTTAATTTAACTGTAATTCTGACTTTTTTGCTCAGAATTGCCAGAAAAAAACTGAATTGTGGGATATAAACTCAGAATTGCAAGGGGGGAAAAAACAGAATAGATTCATTCGTTCCAAATTTGTTCATTCATTCATTATTTTTTCGCCTGTGGTGCATCTTTTGATAGTGAAAGTGTTTGGAGGATACTTGTTCGAAAACAATCATATTGCAGATCCATTTTGAGACAAAAGTGGTGTATAAAATGACATACCTCAGCTTTAATAATAAAAAAAAGTGCATAAAGCTAAAAATGTAACTAAAGGCATCAAATAAACACAAAATTCTTTATGAAAGCAAGGATTATTTTTTAACCAAGTTTTAAACCATTTCAACATATTTACTGCCAGTGGACTACAAATATTCATCAAAAACACCATTAACTCAAAGCTGACACATTAATAAAATGCCATTCAAGATTAACATAATTAATATAATAATATGAACACAACAAACAAGGTTGAATTATAGAGCGCTTTGAGGGGTGGGGAGAGATTAACACAGTGGGATCACATGACTCATTAAACAGGATGTTTACAACGGTTACTATGGAGACCAGTGTTAGCATCCAGTGAGTGGGCGCTGTCCTGTTGTACACAGACGATCCAATCACAGCGCAGAGTCAAACCCATCATATACAGCACCCGATGGAGTAAAATCCAGAAATACATTCCCATATCATACAGCATTTCTAGCTGGTCAAGCAGACCAAGTTTCAACCTAGTAGATCATCTTGGTCACAGCTGACCTGCAAAAATCCAGCTACTGTGTGGCAAAATCAGCTTTTGTCCAGCAGGGAAGTCATTAAAAGGTGATTCACAGGAGAGAAATCCACTCTGTATAACACCTTTATACAAAGCAAAGGTAAGTGTTCAGCACACACACACACACACACACACACACACACATGGAGCTGAAGAATGCCAGGTGCTTGGCTTTAGTCCAGCAGCCGAGAGCAAGAGGCTGGAGACGAGTTATAGAGATTCAGCCAAGCATTCAGGTGAGGCCCCTATCTCTCCTTCCTTTCATAATACACCTCACACACACACACACACCATCGACCCGTGCCTGAGCGGTTGCTATGGCAACACAGGTGTCTCTCAGCAGACAATAGCAGCTCTCTGGTTGAGAACCAACGTCCAGGTGAAGTCAGCAGGACGAACACATGCTGGGCGCTAACGCAGCGTTCACGCGTGTGATTTTCACCCAGTCTTTTAGTTCCTGTCACACCGTCAACAAGTACGCGGAAGGACCACAGTCTTTCAGACTGACACAATGAAGAGCCTCTCATCGGCTCGCTCTCGTTCCCCTAGAGAGGCCCGGCGGCCAGAACTGATATGCATTATGGATAGAAACATGAAAAAGACATCTTTCTGAGTTTGACTCCAATTCTCGCCTTTGACAGATAACACAGTTTTGCCGGTTGTTCTGTGGCAATCGAGAAATAACATGTCAAGCACTTGAAGGAGTTTCCAGAGCTGTCGGTAAAGACACAGAGCCTCCTCATTTATAGCACTATTTTGCTGGGTGGGTTATTTAGAGGAGCTCAGAAATATAATAATCAGAGACTGTATTAATGCTTGGGGAAATTATAACACTGTGACGTTTTATAATGGGCCATGTGCAGTGCTAAATCAAATGGAAGAGAAAAGATTCCAGATTATATCCTTCAATCAATCAATCAATCAAATGAGAAACTGATAGACAACGTCCACAAATGATCTAATGCAGTTATCTATCAGAATTGTCATAAACAAACACAACCAAACTAATAACTGACGATTCAGACCATTTTAAAACACTGCTATCTGTCTGAAAAAAAAACAAAAAAAAACATGCAATGACAAAGAATGAGTGTAAGTTTAATAAGGTTAGGAATTAATAAACAAAACAAAGAAAGCAAAAATTATTTCATAATAAATAAATAAAACAAAGGCAAAACAAAACAATGCAATGAAAGCATAATAAAGAAAAGCAAATCAAAGCAAAACGAGGTAAATGAACAAACAAAAGACTATTCATTTAAAAATCGAAAAAAGAGATATAACTAAAGAAACACATTGCATGAAAACACCTTTCCTCTATGAGTTGCACGAATGTTGAGATTATTCATGTCAATAGCATAAATGTGGGGCAAACTTAACAAATTGTACTTAATTTGATACTCAAAGCATTTTCACACCTGGCTCGTTTGGAGCATTTGTTTCTGAACCGGTTTGTTTCAGAATACTGTACATGGACACAGCATTTGCAATTGAATCCGCACCAAAATAATCAGTCCAAGATCTCCTAAATAACTAAAGCTGACTGAAAGCAAACTCTTACATTAAATCCAACCCAATGAACCATCGATCCAAGTTGTATCATAATTAAAAATAAGAAATGTGTTGCCTAAAAAGCAGCAGTGTGAGCACATTATTGACTTGCATAAACACATGTTGGTACACTCTAAATTGTTGCCTTGCAAAAGTGAACTGAACCAAACAAAAAGAAAATGCATTTTCTTTATTTTTTTTTTTAATGATCTACAGGTCTTGATTTGATTACATTTATTTTGGGAAAAAGTTTGATTTTCCTTTGTCAGTAGTCAACTTTCTGTTCTGCACTTAACAAGGTGAATTTAAGTTACCAACTTGAACCCATTGCAATATCTGCAAGCACAAGACTTTCACCTTAAAATTAAATTCTTGATTGTATTGATTTTGACCATTAAGCTTCAGTATGCCAAGTCAGAATAAGTACTTTACCAGCACTACAGATGACTTCAAACTAAATTCCTCAGCCTGAGGTTCAAGGATCCCCAAGCTGTGTCTAAAAAGACACACAGCTCTAATTCTCTGGCCCCAAAGTCACTGTGAAGTTTTATAACATACAGCAGTTTGTCTGAAGGTCTGAAACTCTGTTACAAACAGCTGGTTCATTTTCACAAGCCTTCACACACTGTATATTTCTTTAATACAGTGACAGAGGGAAAATGCATGACTTTATAAAAGGTGCACCGAGCTCAACCCGGTCCATTGTGCTCGGGAGTAATTAATTAATTCGTAAGCTGACTGGATGGTGTGCATTCATTACATGCTTTTGTTTCCAGAGTGAGCTTGAATTATACTGTCAGTGCACAGACAATGAAGAGAAGAGCCCATGAGAGATGAGACAGCATCTGAACACACACACACTCACACACACACACACACACACACACAGAGAGAGAGAGAGAGAGAGAGAAGAGCAGACGTCTAGCATTGTGTAGTAAGTAAGTGGTGAGTAAGTGAATGAATGAAAGAGATACAAAGAATAAACAAAAGTCTTTAGGGTCTTCATGAACTTTCTGCAACATATTTTGGATCACGAACAATGGGTACTCATCTATCCTTGACTTTGAAGTTTTTAACAAAACCTGCCTTGAATTGTCCCTCATTCAGAAACCAGTCTGGAGTAAAATTATTTGCGCAGACATTAACAAATTTAGGTGTATTCAGTGGTGCATTACCATAAAAAAAATTGTGTCCACACACTACCACGACACATTTATATGCAATTTTTGCATCCAACGTCTACTTTAAATGTTTTATTTAATCTTAATTCAAGTGATAAGGGATTTTGATAGTGTGACAGTAGTCAGTGCTAAGTACTGCTTTAAGGTTTACCATGCCTGGTTTTTATGTTTGAAAATGATAAACAGTTAAAAACATTGGAAATCTCGAAAAGTATCAAAAAGTAATCAGTTACATTACTTTAACAAAGTAATTGAAAAGTTGCACTGCGTATTACATTTTAAGTAGGGTAACTTGTAGTCTGTAACCTATTGCATTTCCAATCTAACCTTCCCAACATGGTGAACAAATCAGTGAAGGCAGGAAAAGAGGAAATAGTAGCAAAAACAAGCTTACAAAAATAAACAATGTAATGGAGGGAAGGAAGGAAGGGATGAAGAAAGTAAATTATTGAACTGAAAATATAAATATTGCTCTCTATCTTCAAACTGTTGCCGAGGTTTGAAAGAATTTGCATGGCTGAAACTTTCTCGCCCAAACGGGGCAACGACAGAAAGGTCACTGGAAATGAATTTAAGAGGCTGAAAGAAATCAGTCGAGTATGTAATTGCCAAGAAAGCCTGTGCATGATAAGTATAGAAACATGAAATTTCTCACCACTGTTTCTTTGGCCCGCCACCTTGTGATAAAGACTGCATATTAAACACCTCCGACTAATGCACATTCAAGACTTTCAGGTACAATTAAACCTGAAGAGCCGAGAAAGAGAGAGAGAAGGAGATTAGATGAGACAGTCAAAGCTTCGAAAGGGAGAATCGCTACTAAAGCCAAGGTGACACGAAGAGCTGGAGAAGAGAAGTCAAACACCTCATTCACACATTTTTTGTTTCAAGGAACCAAATTCCCAACAAAAGGTCAAAAGAAGAAAGCCAAAAATATTAGCAACATTGCAGGACTGCATGATAATAGTTAAATAGTTGATTATCACTATTCTGCTCAAAAATACTATCACGATTTTTCTCATTTATTTTATTTTTGTATTTATTTTAGAAAGTATTGTACTTTCACATAAGCACAAATCAAAAGAACGTCAACTTGCATGGTTTGCTTACAGATTTAGTCGTGAACAGAGTAATCGACAACATCAAGATCGCTATTTCAGCTAAATTAAGCTATGAATATATTATGAACCTTAACATCACAATTTTCTGTAAAGCTGCTTTGATGTGTATTGTAAAAATACAAAATATGTTATAAAATTTACTTTTAAGGATGACTATATCACATTGTACAATATATATTTTAAACAATTTATCATGCAAAGTTATCAGAGTTAAAATCAAAGGTAAATGTAGTTAAAGAGGAATAAAATACAGATTTTCAAATAATTGAATAACATACCTAGATAAAATAATCTAAATAAGATCTAAAGCATACAATAATGTTTTTTTATGGTATTTATAGTATTAGTCAGCTGTAATTAGACAGAGAGAAAATTGGGCTAGGTTTTATTACTTTTGGGTGGTTTCTTCATTGGCTTTGAGCTGGAAATTTTTCTGGGACCTGGCAACCCTGTGTATTGCAGCGAGTGTGCTTCAGCATGGTTACCAAGTTTAGAAGATTAAAACTGATCAGAAACTATATTGATTTATGAAAAATGAGTAGAGGATTTAAACGGTTAAAATCTGGCAATCACAACCATGATAGGTTGTGGAGGCTTGTTATCAATACAAGATGCAATATTAAATAAAACAAAATATCAGGCTAAATATTGTACATGATTATGCTTAATATCCTGACAACGATTAAAATATGATGCATCCTAAAGCCTACTGGCTTAAGTGTGCTGATCTTATTTTGGTTATACTTAATAAGCTACATGCCTACAGAGGATGTCATGTTTAATAATGAGACAATATTTGATCATTACCAGCATTGTGTTGTACGTATAAACACGTATGTGCTACAAGGACGGCATCGTGGTTGAGACCTAACTGTGCTTGACTACACCACATGCTCTCAGCAAGCTCTGCCTGTCCCAAAACCGCTCTAAACTAGCTTGTTTATCAGCGCTGTACAGCGGCCGCTCCATATGAACAGCTAGGATAATTGCTGTCAGAGCTGAGAGATAGAGTGCTAAACAAAAACAGGTGGCAGCTCAAAACTGTTTTGTGAAACGAAACGAAAAAAAAAAAAAAGCTAGCAGAATGCTATTGTCTTCCAATGCACTTTGCGACATTAGGCTTAATTATAGAAGTGCTTGGCTTTCTCAATCTGCAGCCGCGCAAACTGGCATGTTTCAAATGCGGCCCATAAAAGCGCTCGTGAAGGGAACGGCTGCACATCTGCAAACTGTGGGGAAAAGAGAGGGAGAGAAAGGGGGAAAACAAGGGAACGATTCCAGGGGAGTAAAAAGGGTTCGAACAAGCAATTGAACTTAAGCGTGCCAGTCTGGCTAATGGAGACGGGTGAGGTAATTTTCACAGTAGGGATGCCAGGCGTAGTGCTTAAAAAGAAAGAGCGACTCGCCATGCTTGACTATCCTAAAAAAAAATATGGGTCTGGGATGAAGAGGAGATTGGGATGAGCCGTTAATGGATGTCACATTTGCAGCTTGGGAGGTTTTGTGACCTGCTGTGTCAAAAACTGAGTTTATGCAGATACCTTCAAGGCATATGCATCTGTTTTGAATTATGATCGTAGTTTCAGATTTTAAAACATGCTTGATTTTCTGTTAATTAACATAATGCTGTAGTTTGCTCAATGCAGCACATTTTTTACCTATATACACTGAATAAAATTATAAACGCAACACTTTTGTTTTTGCCCCCATTTTTCATGAGCTGAACTCAAAGATCTAAGATTTTTCTATGTACACAAAAGGCCTATTTCTCTCAAATATTGTTCACAAATCTGTCTAAATCTGTGTAAGTGAGCACTTCTTTGCCAAGATAATCATCCACCTCACAGGTGTGGCATATCAAGATGCTGATTAGACACAGGATTATTGCACAGGTGTGTCTAAGGCTGGCCTCAATAAAAGGCCACTCTAAAAATGTGCAGTTTTATTACACAGCACAATGTCATAGATGTCACAAGTTTTAAGGGAGCATGCAATTGGCATAATGACTGCAGGAATGTCCACTAGAGCTGTTGCCCGTGAATTTAATGTTCATTTCTCTACCATAAACCGTCTCCGAAGGCATTTCAGAGAATCTGTCAGTACATTGAACCAGCTTCACAACCGCAGACCACCAGCCCACGACCTCCACATCCAGCATCTTAACTTCCAAGATCGTCTGAGACCAGCCACATGGACAGCTGCTGCAACAATCGGTTTTAATAACCAAAACATTTCTGCACAAGCTGTCAGAAACCATCTCAGGGAAGCTCCTCTACTGCTCGGCGTCCTCATCGGGGTCTCCACCTGACTCAGTTCGTCGTAACAGACTTGAGTGGACAAATGCTCACATTCGATGACGTCTGGCACTCTGGAGAGGTGTTCTCTTCACAGATGAATCCTGGTTTTCACTGTACAGGGCAGATGGCAGACAGTGACAGGAGTCGTGTGGGTGAACGGTTTGCTGATGTCAGCGTTGTGGATCGAGTGGCCCATGGTGGAGTTGGGGTTATGGTATGGGCATGTGTATGTTATTGACAACACAAACAGTTTCATTTATTGATGTCATCTTGAATGCACAGAGATAACATGACCAGATCCTGAGGCTCATTGTTGTGTCATTCATCCAGGACCATCACCTCATCTTCCAGCATGATAATGCACGGCCCCATGATGGAGGATCCGTACACAATTCCTGGAAGCTGAAAACAATTCTTGCATGGCCAGCATACTCACCGAACATGTCACTCATTGAGCATGTTTGGGATGCTCTGGATCGGTGTATACGAGAGTGTTCCAGTTCCTGCCAATATCCAGCAACTTCACACAGCCATTGAAGAGGAGTGGACCAACATCCCACAGACCACAATCAACAACCTGATCAACTCTGTGTGAAGGAGATGTGATGCACTGCGTGAGGCAAATGCTGCTCACACCACATACTGACAGGCAAAAACTAAAGTGTTGCGTTTATAATTTTGTTCAGTGTAAATAAATAAATAGATTAATTAATTAATTCCTAAATAAAACAATTAATAAAAAAAATAATAAGAAAGAAAGAAAGAAAGAAAAAGAAAAAGAAAAAAATGTAACTTTTGTTTAAGTTATTTTACCTAAATCATTCTGAATAATAACTTAATTCAAAACTTTCAAAAACTTTCACAAGTTTTTCTTTTCTCAATGAATAATAACAGCGACTGCTTTAAGGGTCTTAGAGTACTACATTTTCTCAGCAGCTGTGAGAGAGCCAAGGTCCTAGTGAATGTGATAATTCATTCGCCGTTAAAAAAACCCAGAAAGACTGCCAAGTTACAAATAGATCCTGATAGCTATCTTGGCTCAGAAACGGCTCCATTCCCATGGTACAGAGCCCATTTTGCCGTCACGACATCTCCGATGAAACACTCATGCCAACAGCTGCCAGCAAGGACAGCAACTGGACCTCTCGAATATGCAGAAACTATAGAGAATTACCTCACTGCAACTATGACAGAGGCTTAAAGGCATAACTTAACTTTGAAAGAAAGATAATTATATCAAAGCCACTTTTAGGGACCCAACATGAGCTCCTGAATAAAGTGGAAGCTTCATTTGAACGTTCGGTCGTCGTCTTAATAATTCCCTAAGGGTCTGACTGTGGTGTGGAGATGGATGGGATGTGGTCAGGGTTATGACAGATGAAACCAACGGGCTGTAATTTGGGCTAAAACCATGGGGACACACCCATTAAATAAGAAAGGGGCTAATTATCTTAATCAAGCGGGATGCCCTCCTGCCCAAGCTCACTTCCTCCACTGGCCGTTGCTATGGAAACAGTCAAATGGGTTGGTAACACAACAGATCTGGACATCATATGACACGGCAAACTCACATAAGAGCGTCATTCGTGCTTCAGGGACGGCTCATCAGCAATCAGTGCAGAACAACACCTGTCTGCAATCAACACATCCATCGACGAAACAGTCCACCAGGTTTAAAATCACAGCTCTGGCAATTATTGTGAAGTTGGAGGGCTGTGGATATGACATACACTTCAAAAACTTTCATTTAAAGGAAGTCTTTCTTGAACTTTTCGCTTTATAAATGCCATTAAATCAAAGAATGGAAGAGAATCCAAGTATTTTAAAAGTCGTTTCAAGTTAAGCTTCTTTTAACTTGAAAATCAGTATGTGAAACTCAAAACAGTGAGATTTACTGCAACTATCAAAAATGCCTATCTAACATTTGTATTTAGAGCAAGAAAAACTAAAATTGTGTGGATGGACAGCATTTGTATACAACATATTATAGTTCCTCAGTTCTTAAAAACAGTAGACAGTATGCCATAGTGAACACACCAATGCTGTTTCTGTTTTAAGGCTTCCAGTGAATGATTGCTACAGCTCTCAGGCAATCAGAGGCACTTGTTGAGCAGGAACAAACATACTTCCTTCTTCCCAGAGCTTACAAAAGAGCTCTCTCGACCCTTCCCATCAAAACATCCAGCAATCTCTAATTTAAAAACTAGTCTAGTCTCCAGTGTTCAGGTAACATGCTGATTTGATTTCTTCCCCCCTTTGAGTTACTAAACTTTCCCACATCCAGTGAACAGAACAAAAGCAAATATGGATGCATGGGGAAATAAATGTTGAACTCTGACTTTTCTGCTGGCACTAGAAAAGACGAGTGTGCAAGTGTGAGTGTACAAAGTGATTCCGAGAAACAAAGATATTATCTGCTGTGACCATTTGAGAAGAAACAAAAGTTGGATTGTTGTTGTAATTTCTTAACAGCTGAACATTCACAAAATCCTTCCAAACCACTTTTAAAAATAGAAATGTTGTTCAGTGAGAGAAACTGGAACAAAACAGGAAATGAGAAACAATAACTTAAAAACAATAACTTGCATAGTTCTGAAACAAGTTCATGAAAAAAAAAACTGATTTTCAGATGACTGGCAAAACGGCTGTCACTAGCGGGATATCAAGCCAACTCATCAGCCATATTAAAATAGAACCTGTCACACATTTGTCTGGATCTGCCCTCAATAGACACCATAAATCCAACTGTCAGTAGACATCAGCGTTCAAATTAATTGCGCAATTAAGATTCTCTTAGCTTGGCAGATCCAGCCTCTAATGGATCCGTGAAAAGTCTGAACTGGTCATGAAGAGGAATTTAATGTAGTGTTTAATTACTGTTCTGTGCCGAGCTGAAACAAGTTTCCCGTACACCCTGTCATCTGGACCGCTCTGGGAGATTTTGGATTGGACTGGCGTAGCCAAGAGCTTGCAGTTAGTGTATGTTTGAACAAGGCAACAGTCGTGAGCATCAACTCCAGCTTGGAGAGAGCGCCAATTGACTACAGATGGGCGTATTATTTGAATGTGAATACAAAAAGCTCTCCGTCATTCATAGGGTTATTTTCAGGGAAGCTGAGCCAGAAAATGATGCATATGAAATCGTTTCAAGAGTACAAAAAGGCTTCGAGATCAGCTTTTCCAAACAAACCAAGTCAAAACTGTGAGAGATTTAATTCAGATCTGTCAATGTTTCCACGAAAGAATTTGACTTGCAGCAAGGCTCATTGGAGACTTCCTGAAGTCAAGACTAGGGCTTTGCATTTTGGTAATTTGGGCTACTCAAGTGCTCTACAGATAAATCAGCCACAAGTATTTGGGGTGAGCCATGGGTGCACCATTTTATATTGTCAATCTATGTACAATGGCATCAGACAGGCAATTAATATGTGTCAAATGTGAAACTGTGAAAATGCCTCAAGAACCATGTTTTCTATTCCATTCCTTGTAAATAGTTATATTCCATCTAGAAGTGATGTGCATAACTACATATATTCAATATTGACTAGTAAGATGTTTGCCTAAAAAAGTCCACCTCACTGGTAAATTAGTTCAGTTTTGGACTAGTAGTCTAGTAGTTCCCCTTCAGGAACTCGAGCTGCATCCGAAAACGCTATGGGAACGCCCTTCAGTATTACCAGCTCTGAATAATATGTGAAATCAGTCTCATGAATCAGCGTGACCAGGAAGCTATAAAAGCTTGTGAGGTGGAGCGAGCATCAGATTTATGTCATTCAGCAAAGCTCTGTGTGTCAGTCGCTATTTGTCGCTTATTTAGTGTTGTTAGTCCACTGATAAGCTCCATTATATCAAACCTCAGTCAAGAGAAGTTTTGGGCTAAAGCAGGCAGCATTCACATTGTGTGTTTTCCCCTGCACTTGATAATATAGTGAGGTAGGGACACATGCAGTGTGCTGTCTGCTTGAGAGCGAAGCACGCAGAATCAGCTCTCGAGGGAGTTGACCGTTTGTTACTGCTTTGTTTCACTCTCAGAAGGCTCTCTTTGAGGAGGGAGCCTTCACTAGAGTTTCTCGCGGTGCCGTTCCCACTTTTGTCGAGGCGGAGCAGTGGCTGTGCTCGCAGGTTTCGCATGAGGAAACTGTGCACCTTGAGGTGGAAACCTTTCACCTACTGATGCGAAGGACTGCCATCTCGACCCAGTTATTTGGGAGTTCCTGCAGGCCCTTGTTTCAGCAGGGTTGACCCACTCCACCCTGAGGGTCTACCTGGTGGCCATTACAGCCGACCGCGCCCCTCATGGTGGCCATTCAGTGGGCAGACACCCTCTGTTTACATGTTTCCTTTGCGGTGCACTAAGGCTGAGTTCTCCAGCCAGAAGAAGCTTATGCTAAGTGGTTGATCAGAATGCTATCCTAAAATTTGAGTCCTATGATCTCCACTCACTTTTGGGAGTCCAGGCTCATTTGAACCAAAGTATTGCAGCCTCCAAGTTCGTTCCACCTCACATGCTTTTATAGCTTCCTGGTAGCTACGTCACCCGCCTATGACATCACACCCATTCATGAGACTGATTTCAGTTTTTATTCAGAGCTGGTCATGTTGAAGGGAATTCCCATAGGTTACATACGTAACCTAGGACGTTAACTATGGCACATTTCCACAATCTAGCTACTTTCAAATGCAAGCGTATGAGTGTTAAGCACAAAGGAAGTCAATGTTTACAGTGTCCATTCTGGGTAAAAAAAAAAAAATTTTAAAAGATAGTAAGTAAATAAATGAATAAATAAATAAATAAATAAATCAAGCAAGCACAAAAACTAAATGGAAGCAAAGTGAAACAAAACAAAAAGCAAACAAAGCAAAGCAAAGTGAAACAAAACAAAGGAAAAACTAAACAAAAGCAAAGCAACAGAAAAACAAACGCAAAAGCAAATCCAAACAAGGCATCCCTGTGTGTCCATCCCCACCCAAGACGCCTTGCTGCTACCAGTTACTTGACTCAACATGCCAATGTCAATCAACACATCTTAATCTTTAGCTGAAAGAGGTAATTCCTATTTACGTTTCTTCCTTTGTTTCCTTCTGCCTGGTGTTGCTGATGATTTCATGATGAGTATTTATTTTGCAGAGGGAAGGAGGTGATATACAATCTCCGCTTATCGCTCTGGCTTAGCATCGGTCACAAACACACGTATATTCTAAGCATTCTCAGCAGTGCCCACTGGGAGATCAAAAGGAAAGATAAAATGCAACCAATGCAGACCAGACAGCAGGCAGAACGCGGTGGGTTTTTTGTTTACTCGATGGAATTGCTTGTGTGTGTGTATGCGTGTTGTGTTGTTCTGATGCCCTCACACCGCCGCTGGCCACATTAGTGTGCCGGATAATTGTTTTTTTCTGACATGAATGATTCAGCAGCAGGGTGTTTGTCAGGCCTCGGAGTGTGTTCGTGAATGTGTGTCTTATCGAAGTGGCAAGGTAAGATTTCATCAAGTGCAAGATGTCTGTCAAAGCTCGTTTGCTCCCTTGCCGCTGTTGTCAGCTCTCTTTTTTCCCGTCTTTTCTCCACAGTGGAGTTTTTGATGGCTCCCTGAGATGCCTATCACATCTCTCATTCTTTCCCTCTCTCTTCATCTTCTGGTCTATCCGTCTCCTGCTGAGTCGCGCTCCCTCCCTCTCCTCCCAGATCCTCCCACTTTCATCATTTCAACTATTTCTTCACCCACACTGACTATCCAATGCTCCTTTGACATCCCTTTTTTCAGTTCTCAAGCACAAATGAATGGTTTATATTCAAGGCTCTCTTCCAATTTCCAAAATAAACAAATCTGATGCAAATGTTAAGGTGGCATGGTGCTCCATAGTCTCAGACGTCACTGCCGTTGAGCGCCAACAGACTGTTTGAGGCCAATTTTATGCATGCGGCACACATAATGAAGCTCTTGCAAAATCCAATCTGATTAGCGTTAAACAAATCCTGAGCATTTGTGCATAGATGATTTTACTGAACTGCAGAAAACAAAGCCCTATTTACAAGTTTGCAGACTTCTTCAGTGGCCCTTTTCCAAAGATGAGCTTGTTGTTAGATTTACCAACATGTTCTCACTCCCAACTTGTCACATATTGGCGCTTGCTCAGGATCATTTGGCATCAGTTTTTAATGCGTTAGGTACTCTTTAACCATATTTTTTTAAATATAAACAGGTTACTCCATTACCTCAGTTGTTTGCCTTGTGCGTCATATCCAGATGACCTTAATTCGTTGCGTGCATTTGTAAAAGTAAGCACCTAACCACAATTTCTCAACAATATAAAACACGTAACAGGGCAGATAAAAGTACAATCACAGAAATGTATTGCAAAACTGACCAGAAAACAGTATGAGTATTATAATCAACGTATGTTCTATTCCAAGTTTTATGAAGCCATACAATATCACAATGTGAGGAACAGAGTGAAAGTTATCGCTCAAAATGTTAACATTAACAAAGTAATTTATCATTCAAAAGGTAAATCTTAACATTAACATTTTGCAATCAGTCACAAAACACATTAGAATCAATGCAATTTTGCAATCAAACCTGACATAATGCTTCTTCAGGTGGAATTTTGGATGGGGACCGTGATCATTTTTAGGTCTGTTCCTTCAAATTATTCATGTGGCTTCAGAAGATCTTGAATGTTTGCATTTTATATATATATATATATATATATATATATATAAAGTGTAGTGGTGGTCAGTAACGGAGTAGCTTTACTTCGTTACTGTACTTAATTACATTTTTCAAGAATCTGTACTGGAGTAGTTTTATTTTAAGTAACTTTTACTTCACTACATTCCAAAGCATAAGATCGTACTTTTTACTTCACTACATTTCATAAAACATATCGTTACTCCTTATAATATATGACCCATCACGGAAACCAGTGACACAAGTCAGCAGCACAACTTTCGAGCAAAATGAGAAAGAAGCGTTTTGTTTTGTTTTTCAAAATTGGTGATTTTCGTTTTTTTGCGGAATCTGTTAGTTGAGATCACGAAGAAGCCTCTCCGTGTTTGCTTAGCAGTATTGGTATATTTAAAAGCGTACATTTTGAGGTTGAAATCGTCTTGTTTTTCGGAGATTCTAGCATGCAGTAGGGGCGTGTCATTGTCTGTGTATTTCCATACTGGATAAGCTGGCTTTTGTTTCTTTTGTTATTGCCCCCGCACTCCAAGGGAAGCTAGGCTACTTATTACGCAGCGCTCTGGCCGACTCTAGCTGATATCAAAATTCAATGAAGATGGACGCCGCAAAGATTATTGCAGACGAGCTGAACCATGGCTGTTACACTGTAAATGTTTTGAAGTACTTCTTCGACAAGCCGGATGCTTATGAACAAGCGCTCACTGATTCTGAAGACGATCTGAGCGATGATGAAAGCGGCATAATAAGACTGTATAATATCCCTAATCTACAACTGAGTGAAGATGACGACGAGGAAGAATGTATTGTACTGGCGTCAGATGAGTTGGACTGTAAGATATCAGAGGCTTATATTGATATTAACATTTGATGGGGATAAAGACAGAGAAATGGGGAAAATCAGTAGTTTATTATACCTATCTGTACTTTTACTCAAGGACTTGATTTGTGTACTTCGTCCACCACTGATAAAGTGTGACTATATTTGCATGTATATTATATCCTTTGTTTTATACTGACAAATGGTAAGGTTTACGGGTGGTGTTGGGTTAGGTGCTCAAAATCTCAATAGGATATATTTGTGTATTGTAAGTTATGCAACTAAAAATATTGTAGATGTTTAAATTGAAAGCATCCACATATGACGAGTTGGGAGTGAGAACATGTTAGATATGCTGAGGTTCTGAGAAACAGAAATGGAAAAAAAACAGAGTGAGCGATCAGTTGTCCTTTGGCCTAAGTGAATGCCAGAGGAGAACTGGTTGTCGCTTTTGGTCTTCCATCTGAGCCAAAGGTAAAGAGAACTGATCCCCAACCAGGCCAGAGGTCAACTGGTTCCCCATCTGAGCCTGGCTTCTCACAAGGTTTTTTTTCTCCATTTCTGTTTGGATTCCTTGTCGCCTTTTGGCTTGCTTAGTTGAGGCCTAACTACACTTAGCTTTCAGTAATTTATCCAAATGAACACACTGACACCATCAGATCAGAAGAAGACTTGACACCAGTCGTGGCACATCACACTAGCATTAGGTGGGAAAGGAAGACTTCACTAAGACTCACCCCAAAATGGGTCAAATTTGTCAACAAACCTCAATCTACCTGTCAGGAGCAGCAAACCAAGCAACAACTCAGTTGTTTAATCTCGTGAGTATCTGACACTGACCATGACATGACCTACAATTGCACTCAACTAACACCAGCCCCTCAGCCACACTCCAAGGACAGCACTTCATCGATTCCGGCTCAACAGTCTCTTTGGAGTTCACTGAACATGCCGATGGTGCGGCCTCCTCTCTCGCTTCTCTTTCTCTTTTTCTCTAAAGGGCGAGGGCCGGCTAGGGGGCATCAAAGCTCATTTTTCTGCGACTCCCTCAGGACCAGATTTCGCCTGTGAGCAAAGGTTAAAGCTGACACCCCATCAATAAGTCACTGCCTCTGCCAGCCTGCATTTGACGCTTTCGTAAAATGTCTGCAATTCCCTCAACACCTTCAAGGCTAATCGTATGCGTGCAGATAAATGAAAATAAATAAATAAGATCCCTCAGCATGTTAGCGGTTAGCATTGCTTGTTTTTAGGTTCCGTTTCATAAAAAGTCCTCCGTTCTGATATTTTCCCTCCTGATGTCATTATAATAATTTGACGTTAATTGCGTTGTGCATTTGAATATCATAAAGCATAGACTAAGTGCTTGGCTGTGTTGATTTATTAGACTGTAACCTGTCATTGTGGCAGTGTGTGTCACTCAGTCTTTTGATTTAGAACTTGCCCGATGATGCGTTAATAGTCTGGCTCTGTGATTGGTTCACATGACAACGTTCCCATAGCATCGTATTAAACCACCACCAGACCTACAAAATAGCATCAATAACCCTCCGCTGTCCTCTATCTCTCCACTTTATTTGCAATAACTGTCAGCAGTAGAGCGATGCGTTTGTAATCTGATTTTTATGAACATACTTGTATGGATTATTGAGATCCTTTAATGCCTGAATGGGGTGTGTTGAAAAACCGAAGCCTCCTGAATGTTAATGTGACAATAAGAGTAATGAAGCGTCCAACAGTTTATCTCTTCCTTCGCTTTCTCTCTTCCCACCCCTGTCGTTCTGATGTCTTAAACTCCACATTTTAAGGGGGAGCTGATGAGAAACGAGGTGGAGCTGGAGACTTGGTGAAACTGTGTCTTCATGATGGTGTCTTTAATCAAATCTTGCCGGAGCCAGAGAAAGGAAGTCAAACCTCATCTTCACCCGCTCTCAATCACCCCAAGCTTAAATAAGTCCAAAATCAATCAGCCTGCGCTTGAACTCGTTTCCGGGGATGTGTTTTTCAAGCCTCTATGAGGATGTCACACATCTGGCCTCTTAGATAGGTTTGTGTTTTTTTCCTTTTAAGAGAAATAGCAGATTCCTTAGCACTCTGCAATTGGATGACAAAGACATAATTTCTCTGAAAAACTAAATTTTATCTAAAATAGAAACACATGCATCTTGCAACGTAATTTACAATATATTGTTAACATGCTGAGGCAACAGTTGCTTTTTGGCTTTGGTTCTTAAAGACTTATTGTGATTTGTGTTTAATGTAATTAATAAGTGCAATGCTGTACCGGGTGCGCTACAGAGCAAATTTACTACATTAGAAAAGTGAAAGTGAAAGTAAAGTGACATTCAGCCAAGTATGGTGACCCATACTCAGAACTCGTGCTCTGCATTTAACCCATCCAAAGTGCACACACACAGCAGTGAACACACACACACACCGTTAACACACACCCGGAGCAGTGTGCCTTTAGCCTGTCTTGGCAGTCCCAATGAAAGCACACAATGTTGATTGAATCTGTATTGCAATTTTGATAGGAGACATAGTTACCTGCAAATTCAGGAAGCTAGTAGCTAACAATTGAATTAGCCTTAACTAGCTATAAACATATGGACAATAACTAACTTGGACTATCTTGCTCAGCATGATTCTCTTCTTGATCTAAAAGAGCTACAACTGACTGTAGAAGAAAACCATTAGCTCTAACTGTGGTCAGTTTATGAATGAACCAAAAGCATGCATTGCATTCAAATTTGTCTTTGGACGCATTTTGCAACAAATCAAGCTTGCATAGCTAGAAGCATTCATATATCAGGGTTTAGACTTTAAAAAGCCTTCCTGTCATCAACAATGCTAAGTGCAAAGGAGGAATTTTACTGATGCTGTAAACAACAGATCACTGAGAGAGCCAATGGGAACATTCAGCACTGGGTCAATTCAGAAGCATCTTCATGGAATGTCGACCAAGAAAAAAAATAAAATAAATCTGCATTCAAATGTCAAGGCAGCCCAGAGTTCATCTGCACTCCTGAATTATCTATTATGGAAATAATGATGACTTCAAAATGAGTTAAGGTGGGTGGCAGCTGCCTCTATGGCACACATGTTACCTAAATAGGCCAGAGGCAGGGAAAGAGTTGAAGAGGCCATTTCATGGTGCTATATGAACTCTGTGTGATATCAAGAGACCATTTATGGCCATTGTTAAGCCATTTTAAGATGGTTGCACATTTAGTTGTGTGTGGGAGTGTGTGACTCACCACTTCGCGGGGCAGGAAAGTGTCTTCTTGTCTGACGATGAGAAGACCTACAGTGCCTCCCATGGGAGTCGAGCGCAACAGAGCCACAACCTCCTCCTGAGTCTTACCATTCAGATCCACTCCGTTAACCTGCAGCCACACAACACAGAAATCATCAGAAACATAACCATCTGACAGCCAAAGAGGGCTTTTTTTGTCTTAACAACAAATTCAGGTTAGTTTTGCATTACATACTATTACAGCTTTTATATATATATATATATATAAATATATATATACACACACACACACACACACACACACACACACACACACACACACACACACACACACATATATATATATATATAGTTTTTATTTTAGTTTAGGTTTTAGTATTTTTTTTACTTATAAGTTTGTTTAATTTTTTTTAGATTTAATGATTTTTTTATTTTATTTAATTTAATTCAATTAAAATTTTTGTAATTCTACTTATTTATATCAGTTAGCTGCTGGGTTATTATAGTTAAAACTAAAATAAAACAATAAAAAAGTTAACCCTAACCCTAATCATTTTAAATACTTTAAATAAATGAACATTTTAATAAAAATAATACTAATACTAATATTAATAACATAAATAAACTTAATTATCGATCTTTATTTTCTTTATTAAACTGTTCCTTATTTCAGCCAGTTGCCAATATCTTTATTTTATCTTGACCTACTATAATTAAACTGAAACTAAAACTGAAATAAACAATACAAACTATATAGATATAATAATAATAATAATAATAATAATAATAATAATAATAATAATAATAATAATAATAATAATAATAATAATGAGAAAAACAACAACATTTCTAAAACTTTAACTTAAGTTAAAGGGTAAAGAAAATATAAAAATAAAAACGAATTAAATAATGAAAAATAATGTCAGCGTTACTGCACACAGTATTTACACACACACACACACGCACACAGACACACACACACACACACACACACACATCATATTAAAAAGCTTGGCCTGTGCAAAAGTGGCACTGCAGTCAAATCTGACGTTCCAGATGATGATGTGAGTCATCTGAAAGCGTGTTTAATAAAGCAACAAATAAAACCTGACTTATATTTTGTGTAATTATATCCGATCAAGCATTACAATTAATTGCAGTCACATTATTGTGACCATGACAACAGGAAGTACTGTCCTGATATTTCTATGGCAACATAAAGGCACGGGGTGAAGCGAAAGCACTCTGAAAGGCCTCGACTCCATTAAAGCGATGAATCAGGGTTGGTTAAGCCAAATGGATGACGTTCTGGCTCCACGGTAGCATCTGGCTTCAGAGCCTGCAGGTGTCCTGCTCCATTTCTAAATGAAATAGCCATTGTTGATTGGCTGTCACTGTAAATCAGCCATCAGCTAGAGTTCTTTTTGTCCATTCTCTTTTATTAACCTTTTATTCTCTCCACAACTAAAAAGGAAAGTGCATCTCACAGAGGAGAGAGGAAAACAGTGGATATCTTGCCTCTGAAACACAAAGCAGAAGGGACTAAGAGGGGAAATCCTCCAGAAAACAAGAAGTCATCGGACCCTCTGTATGACACTGAATGTTTTCTATATAAGAAAGGCATGAGAAAAGCTGTATATGGTGCTGAATGTTCAGGAAGCAGTGAACAGGAAGAGGAAGTGAAGGCCGTGTGATGTCACTCGTTCTCTCAACCGCTTCCAGGTTTTCTCACCTCGAGCAGCCGGTCTCCGGCCTTCAGACGGCCGTCCTGGATGGCGGCTCCACGCGGGAGGATGTTCTTCACATATATGGGGGCGGAAGCGCCAATCGGGACGTCTCTGGAGGTGATGCTGAAACCCAACCCCTCTGGACCTGAAACACCAAAACAACAAACAATACATGTGTAAATCAGCCACAGAGCCGGTCTACAGACCAGGCTGAGAGGATACGCTGCCCTTTTTAGGTTGTAAAATGTCACTTTTTTATATTTATGTATCATTATTATTCTCTATATTGCATAATTTAAACTTTTCTTGAAAAATTTTAACTTCCAAAAAGGCTTTTAGTTTTATATTTTCAGTTTTCATTTTCACTTCATGTTGGTTTCAGTAGTTTTGTTATGTATTTAATAATATTTTGTTGTTGTTTGTTTGTTTGTTTTTCACAAGATTTGGAATATTTCTTGGTTGGAAATACTTTTTTTTTTTTCATTTTAGTTTGGTTTAGTAATTTTGTTATGTTTTTGTTTTTAAGATTTTTTAAAAAGTTTTTTTATATATATTTTTTTAGTTTTCAATTTCATTTTAGTTTAAGTTTGAATAACTTTGTAATGTGATATGGTCATTTTTATAAGTTAATTTAGTTTTTGTTGTTGTTGTTGTTTTTCAGTTGCATCATGTAGTCATATAAATGTGAAAGTGACGTGACCCATACTTTCTACGTGAATGTGATGCAAACTGTAATTTATTTCTGTGATGCTCCACTGTATTTTCAGCATCATTACTCCAGTCTTCACATGATCTTCAGAAATCAGAATAATATGATGATTTACTGCTCAAGAAACATTAATTATTATTATCAATGTTGTGCTGCACTGTACTTTTGTGGAATGAATTGTATTTCTTTTCTTTTTTTTACTCTTTGATTAATAAAAAGATTGAAAGGACGGCATTTATTTAAAACAGATATCGTTTGTAATATTTTAAATCCTTTTACTGTCACTTTTAATCAATTTCCTTGCTGAATGAAAGCTGTACGATCATCTCTTTGAAGAACAGCTTCAGTGTTGCAAACGTTTTATGAATTCTATATTTGAGACGGACTGCATATCGGCCGCAGTAAAATTACAGTCCTGCTCAAGTCTACTGTATCTAATAACTGATCTGAAATCCATCAGATGGATATTTTTATGTCTTTTAAGTTTAGAGAGGAAAAAAAACAGTCTTCCATGACCGCCTGTGCACACACATACAAATTACACAGGCAAAGCCCAAGCATATGGCAGCACAGACCCTAATTGAACGTTTCAAACCCATCTGTGTGCGCGGCACAACCTCACCATGACTTCAGATTTAGCCCCAAACCTAGCGGTCCCAAACATGACACCAGCTCCTCCACAACGCACGCTGTAGACATTAGCTTTTCCTCATTCAGAAGCAGGACAACTCCCTGCAAACCCAGGCTTTGAAGGGACTTGATGTGCACATGCATCAGGCAAATTGAGCTTTACAGCTCGCCACAGACGTTAGTAAATCCTGGAAAATGTAGTTAGGGGCTCAGGCGCAGGGTATGCGCAGCAATTTGCTCCCTGTCCACAAAATGACCTTTTTGGGAGGGCCAAATTAATACAAATAGGCAGATGCAGGAGAAGCCCAGAGAAAGAGTAACGGCCGGCACACACAGGGATCAGTAAGGTTGACCTTATCATCCCAACAACAGCTGTAATGGTCAAAGAAAAGGCAGTGCAGGAGAAACCGATAGACCGGACACGTATTTTTTATCTGGAGACACATTTGTAGCCCTCAGGACTGTCTGTGTTTGCTTATATCATATCTGGGGTATGTTGTGTTCATGGGTTGTGCCCGAAAAGGGAGTTTTTCAAAAGGTTAAATGCAAGATTCCAGCATCAAAGCAAGTTATGCTCAATAAAACAACACTTGTGACATGACAACACAAATTTAGTTTAGCGTCTGCCACTTTTTGGCAATATGCATATTAGTGTAACTTCAGTGGTTGAAAAAAAAAAGAAAAGATATTAACCATTTCTTTGTAAATATCTAAGTTATATACATTTTTCAGACAATGTAAATACAAAAAAAATATGATTTAAACAACTGCACAACAAATAGACACATTTAACAGAAGAATTATTATTATTTTTTTGTAAACGTTAAAATACGGTTTCAATAATACAGCTACAATACATAAACAATGTGTTAGTATGATTTTAGTGTCGAAAAGAATAAAAAAAAAACTGCCATACTAAGAAATATATAATTTAATCAACTTTACAACTGAAATAATAAACAAGTTTAACAGAAGAATTAACGCAAGTCATTTTAGTAATGTATTTCTGCAGCTCCATAATTTGGCTTTATTTACTTCCACTGTATGTGTCATTTCTAATGATTAAAATACTATTTCAACAGTTTGTAAATGTTGAAATACAGTTTCAACAGTGCAGCTACAAGATATAATCAATATGTGTGTTAGCATGATTTCAGTGTGAACGTTTTCTGTGGTTATAATCTGTTTTACAACTGTTTTTGCTATGGAATCATCATGTCATAAACCCCAAACTACAACTTAACTTTCACAGAATTTATGTTTATTTATTTATTTGTTTGGTTATAATGAATATTACTCCACAAATGCATTAATTTGAGCTGAACTGGTATTGAAACTTCAAGCTTCAAGAAACTTCAGCACTGGTCTGGGGTCAGTGGCTGTGCTGTTCTCTCAATGCTTTGTGCTTGTTATGATGCTGGGATAAATCTTCCAAGACATACGGCCACAGCTAGGAGAAGTGAAGCCAGATTCAATAACCAAACACCCACCTGATGGATAATTACTACAATCAAACGTTCAGCCATTAGGACATTCACTTGTTAACTGCTTACAATCAAGTAATTACAGAGATGGAACACTAATAGCCCCACACTAATTAATCACGGATGTGGCACGGTCTCTACCCAGGTTTTTATTCTCTTCTTTTTGTATTATGTGAAAGAAAGATAATAAAAATTTTGTATTTGTAACTGTTCCAAAGTCTTAAAGCTAAAAAAAAAAATCATAAAGCAGTATAGGCCCTACAGAAAATTACAGCTTGAGGAAGAAATTGGGAACATGTTCTGTGCAATCCATTAATTTATCAGAGGCTGAGAGAGAACGAGGGAGGAAAAGACAAATGAGAGAGGACGGTGTGGTCTTAGACCTCTTCAAATACTATTTTAAGACTATCATAACCCCAAAAAAGATAAATGGACTAATGGAAGGAAGAGGAAGACTCTTTAAATGAGTGAAGCTCCAGTGAGAGATATCTATATCTATAACCAATAAATCAGATTTGGCTTATTTTGAATTAAAATCTGAACATTGTAAAAACAGGATAAAAGAACTTATTCCACTGAGAAAAAATAAATAGATAGATAGATTGTATTATTATTATTAAACAATATAGTTAATATGAGTTATCATGCAACCCAGGAACACAACTAAAAGCATTTAAATTCAGCGAGAAAAGATTTGGAAAAAGAAGATGAGAAAAAGCGGGTTTTTTTACATTCGATTTTGACTGATGTGTTTAAAAAAGCCTCTAAAAGCACAAAGTGTGAGCTATTCAGCGCTACAGTCACTTCAGCAGAATAAACCTGGAGAATAAACAGCATTAGACACATTATTTTATTTCAGCAGAGCACCTGTCACTGAATCAAACTAGAATTTGATATAAAGACAACATTGTTTTTCATAAATCTAGAAGCTTTTTTCAATATCTGTTGGTGGTAAAGTGCCCAGAGGAAATAAATCTCTCAGCTGGCACCGAGGAACTGAAGGCAATCTGAGCGAGCTCTGACGGACTGAACAGACTCGACAAGGTTCAATATTTCCAAAAGTCAGAGAGCGTCCCGGGCAGAGAGCAAGCCTTCGGTGTTTGTCAGAGTGTGTGCTGTAAACGCTGAAGGATCTGCTGTATTTAGCCTGTAACACACGCTCTTCCCTCAGTCCAGCACGCGTGCCAGAACCACAGCGCTCAACATCTGCTGCTTGTTCATGTCCTGTCTCTCTCTCCATCTCTGCCAATCACAGAAGACGGACAGATAGTGAAGAGATTCAGGGCTCCATCATGCACTGGTGTTTTCCACAGAGGCCTATTAGTCAGGGCTGTGTCCCAATTTACCTAGTAAACTAGATTAGAATGTGTTTCGGTCACACTTTATTTTAGGGTCCAATTCTCACTATTAACTAACCATTAACTATGACTTTTGTTTCAATGAACTCCTAGTTTGCTACTTATTAATAGTTTATAAGGTAGTTGTTAAGTTTAAGTTTGTGTTTTACATCTAAAGTAAATTGCACTATTACTAATAAATTCCCATTAATGCCATTAAATTATAGTTTACAAAAAATGCTTGTCAGTGCACTTTAACCTTATTTCAAAGACAACATAATAATGAAATAACATATAAACATGTTCTATTTAACTGCATCAAAAAAACACTTAAAGGTGCTGTAGGGAACTTTTGTAAAAAAAAATATTTTTTACATATTTATTAAACCTGTCATTATGTCCTGACAGTAGAATATGAGACAGATAATCTGTGAAAAAATCAAGCTCCTCTGGCTCCTCCCAGTGTCCTATTGCCATTTGCAGAAACTCCATTGCTCCCGGTAAAAAATAACCAATCAGAGCTGCAGTCCGTAACTTTGTTTGTGTTCAAAATTTAGAAAAATGTACACTCAAAAAAATAACTCTTTGAACGAACATAAAAAAATCATGGAAAGGATTTCCACATGATTAATTTGCTTTATTTCAGCATTATGCAATTCTGTTACTCCAATTTAATGTACTTACATTGGGTCAACTTAATTTATTAAGGCTGATTCAACTTATTTACTATGGTTGGGCAAAGCTTAATTTAATAGTGTCAGCCCAACTAATCTGCAATGTTTTGGACAATGTTTTTAATAATTAAGTTCATTTTACAAAATAGGTTTAAGTAAAGTTAACAACCCTTAATAGAGTCAACAAACAACAAATGAGTTAATTGTACCTGAAAATGTTAATTAATGATGACATAAAATTTGAATAATGCCATTTTAGGAATGCCACCCCCTTGCATTACTGATCATGAGCAGCTGATTAAAATTACTTTTCATTCAAATCATTCTATAATTACAGCTTATCAAGCATATCACAAATATATTTAAATTGCAAAACAACATTTCAAACCGTTTGTTTCTTTGTTTGTTTTGTTCTAAAACTTATTAGAACAACTTAATTGCTATAAATTGTATTACTCATCTACCTATCTAATGGTGCTACACTTCTCCAAGAGGGTGACAGAATAACAATTACCCATAATACACTGCAGAAATCCTCAGCCAATGAGATGCAAGTCTGTGTTGGTTTCACTAATATGTTACCTTTACACAAAAATGTTATGTTGGATGAACAAATAATTTTTAAGTAAAGCTGACAAAACACACTTTTTTGTTGAATGAACTAGATTAAATCAAGTTCACATTGTTAAATAATTTTTTTTAAGCAATCATAATATGAACGGATTAAGTAAAATTAGCAAAGGTGAAAGTACATTTTTTTGAGTGTATATAATAAGCGAGTACACCATGAATCCATTTTCCAAACCGTGTTTTTAGCTTGTCCTGAATCACTAGGGTGCACCTATAATAAGTGTTTATATTCTGACTATTTTAGATTGCTTCGGGGATACCGCGGCGGAGTAACCCAGTACCTTTGTGATTCTTCATAGACATAAACAGAGAGAAGTAGTTCCGGCTACGATGTTCTTCCGCAAGACGCAAGCAGTTCTGTTTATTAACCGCTAGAGCGTCAAAAGTTCCCTACCGCAGCTTTAAGCCACTATTCCATTTAATTAAGATTTAAACTATAATACATTTGAATTTAAATGCCATTAACATGCAATTAAGTGTCTGAAAACACAACATTCAGTTGAGACTTCAGTATACTCATTTAAAGAATATTATTTCTGTAATAAATACTGTTTTTGAAAACCACGATAAAGTGTACTTCTCTTTCACTAAGATGCATCCCAATACTACGACAACACTAGATACTGGAAGGACAGTCAGTTGTGTTCTCTTCTATAAATATCACAGCCCAAAAAGGCAACAGACACACAGCATGCCCTCAAGTAACACCTAACAGACACTCCCTCTTTCACCCACTCTTGTCTTTTCAATTAAAGGCTAGCCCTCCCCAACCGGTGACATATTTCACACCGCTGAAGCCAGGCCCATTTGTTGTCAGGATTTAACTGTGTCTTTACCACTCGCTCTCCTGCTGCGTCAGCCTAATAGATGCCAATGCAACAAGCTCATTGACAAAAACACTTCTTTTGCTCTTTAATTTAAACCAGCCGGAGTGTGTGATTACATCACCTCTGAAACCAGGACAGGGTGACAAAAGAGCATCAGAGAAACACAAAGTTTCCAGCGTTTTCTTTCAAAAGCCGCCATTAGTCGAGATCAGAGGCTGTGCCGCATGCACGGTTATAGATATTCCTCCGATGTCTTGGTTTATGCATAAACATGCATGCGTTTGTGTCTGTTTGTGCTATCTCTGATAGACATTTGCAGTTGTCCCGCGGTGTGAAATGCTGAGACGCGGCTGCGGTGCAGAACGAATGGGATTTGGAGCCGTACGTGAGTCTGAGAGGAAGCTGCAGACACACTTCCTGACAATAGCAGATAGAGTCCTTTGAAGTACTAACTGAATTAGTTACACAATGCTAGTCACTACAGCAGAAAAGATACACCGCACAGATATCATCAGCTATTAAAACAGCAGAAAACAGAGGCAACTTCAGAGGAAAACTAACAAATAAATACATGCCAGATGAGTGCATCTCTGGAATAGTCAGTGGCCAAAAGCATCTGACATCAGGGTCTAATTTAAGATAAAACAGATCTTAATGTGATGTCATATAATTGCATTCTATAGAATTGTGTGCTTCCTAAATTGTTACAGTTTGATTATTATTAAAATCAATGGTTTGAAATGAAAAGTTGGCCATATCAGTGTTGTTGTTAACTAAACTAGTAATCTAAACTAATCTAAACCAGTAAACAAACACTAGTAACTCAAATAATGCTGTATATAATTCCAAAAATAATGCTTAATTATCATAATAAATTATACAAGTTTACTAAATATAAAATTATTAATATTAATACTGTAATAATACATAAACAATACAGAAATAATACTGGACCATGCATTGAACTTGTTTTCCAGACAAACACAATTACACACACGTTTGTTTGTTTATTTTTCTGCACATTTATATTAATTCTGCAAAAAGTCTACATATTGCATCTGGTCTGACCATCAGCGCTCTAGCTAGCAAATCTGACACGGTGGATATTTCAGTGAACTAGGTGAATGCACTCATACGGAACGAAAGGTCATGTGTCCTTCAAGTGCTGTGGGTCAGTATGATGAGACGTGTGTCACTGTACCTTTCCTCAGCTGGACGCTGAACTTGCGGCCGATCTTTTTCGAGTAGCCCACAGAGGAGGCGGCACTGGTGGGTCTGGAGGACTGGATGTGGGTCCTGTTTGATGAGTTTGCTATGTGTGGTAACGCGGGATAGCCCAGGGTGAATTCGGCTTTGGATATTCTCCGCGGGCCGTAGTCCACACCTCCTCCCACCACACTGGCCCTGTCCCCGGGGCCCGGAGCAGCCTGAAGACCCAGTTCATTCTGAGACAGCAGCTCGTATTGGGCTTTCTTCACCGCTGGAACCACATGGAACAGGATGAGTGGAGTACGCATAGCCTGTCTGAACAAATTCTGGGCCCTGAGGGGAGACACACACACACACACACACACACACATGTTTCAGTAAGAATGTATCTCGTTGTCAATTACTGAACAGGCTCATCCTAAGTACTGGGGTTGTTAAAAGCAGAGCACATGCAGAGGTCAAAAGGTCGGCTTGCTTAATCGCTGGCTAATTGTACTAGTACAGTTGGAAACAAGGTTAATTCACATTATCTGCTATTTCCATAATTGCAAAGCCTTGGGGAGGAAGCAGTGAAACGGATTAGAGGCAGGAAGCGGGATCTGTTTTCATAAGTGTGCCACATGGAGGACAAAAACAGGCCATCAGATCCACAGCACATGGGAAAAGGAATAACAAAAAACCCTGGATTAGTCTAAATCAAGCAATCAATCAATGAAGTGATGATGTATATGATGGAGTGGTTTAACTGATGCATATTAGAGACAAACACTCTCACAATTTATAGAAAAAAAGGAATAGTTCACCTAAAACTATTATTATTATTATTATTGATTATTCATGTACATTCCTCATTCACTTTTTGGTCAACTTTTCCTATAAACAACCAACAGACACATTGGTGCTGAAGGTTGCTGCTGCTATTTTGCATATAGATAGTTTAACCCAGGAACTTAAACCCAACGCATGTTCATGAAACAGCAGAGGAACACATAAGAACCATCAGAGTGAGTTATTTCCATCACAGACTCTTCATTAGATCGATCTCTGCATCTGGAGAGCAAACAGCGCCTCACATGAGGGGCGCCCATCTATTTTTATGCAAATGTACCCCCCCCCCCACCTCCAAACGAACGTGCAGACGAGCGAAGCGGTGACACACGGCTAATCACGCGACTCCCTCTGTCTGATTGAATAATAAATGACTCCATCAACGCATCATTACATTGAGTTAGATCAACCGCTGATAAATATTTACCCATGCAAACAATCCAATAAGATTAGAATATCGTTCTGAATTATAACTCCACGTGGAGCACAATCAAGAAACTGAGGGAGAGTGAGATAAAGAAAACATTGGTCTGTATGAATCCAGCAGCTGTGAGCGAGAAAAAGATGACAACACAGATGCAGATTAAAACGTTACTCTCTTGTGAATTGACTTTGCACGCATGGAAACCGTGAGTTTGTTTACAGATCACTAACATACCGAATCGACGAGGCAAAGCCCTGAGGGACGGCAATATATACCAAGAACAAAAGGCCCTAATATCTAATATGTATTACACTCACATTATCGACCCAATGTGTATGTAATTCACAAGGTCAAGTTTAATCCTCGACTCCGTTGGGTTTGTGTATTTAAACTAGCGGCAAAAGCCCTCACATATATATGGTCTCATGCAAAAATATAGCAGAGCAATTAAAACATAATAATGCTTTGGGACACTGGGGAAATTAACTTGTGGTGTTGGGTTTGTGTAAGCGGACTGAATGATGTATGTAAATTAGTTTTAGATGAGATTATGAATTATCCCGCAGCTGTGCCCTTTCTGTGCCCTGTGGCAAACCCCGGCCATTCATTCTCCTCATCCTCGTCAGTTTGCTCTCATCCATGTACAATCATCTGGACCAGGCTGAGCCGTACAAGAGGGCCAAAGGAAACTCTTGATGATAAATGTGGAAGGGCACGCCACCTATTTTAATATTCAAATTTTATTTTATTTTTATTATTATTTTTTTTTTTTTGGAGTTGTTTTTAAGGCCCTATACAATCTATTTTTATTCCATTTTATTATTTATTTATTTTTTACCCCACCCCCCACTCCTTTATTTATCTGGATTCCATTTTTTTTCTGCTTACATTTTTCTAAACTTTTTTTTAATGGTTAAATTAAATGTTATTAATCAAAAAGCATGTCTAAGTAATTTAAATGATGAAACATACAAAATTTACCAGCAATTTTTTTTTTTAAGTTTAACAAAAAAATATTTTTAAGGCCATATGATTTTCTTTTTTTATTATTATTCAGATTTATTTTTACCATATTCTTTTTTCTAGTGTTAATTTTTATTTTTATTTAGAAAAATAATTTGTTCATTTATTTATTCATGTATTTGTTAGTTTATTTATTTATTTGTTTGTTTTATTCAGAAATGCCGTTGTGCGTTTACTTTTTTCTGGTAAATAAAGTCTGGTAAATACTGTATTACTTGAAAATAATTATAATAATTCTCACAAGAAATGGTCAAATGCTCATAATTCATGTGTTCATGTGCTCATATATTGAGGTGGCAGAAGCTGAAAACACAATAAACGTCAAGAGTGTAGTAAACAAAACTGCGCATTTGACACTAGTCTAAATTGCGTTTTGGTTTAGGTGTACCGAACTACTTTTGATTTATTCATCCAAAAGGTGGCATATTCCGTGATATTATACTGTAAATTAAATATTTATGACCAGATTCTGTGATTCCATCCATATTTTCTGCATCACGGAAACCATAGGGCCCTGTTTTTTTTTTTTTTACAAATTTCTCAAATCCAGCAGATCATGTGTGAGCTGAAAGATATATTGCATAAGGTTTATCGTGATATGCTTTACAACCAGAGGTGGGTAGAAAAGATGTACTTTTTAAGAGTAGATGGGTAATTTTACACCAGTCCCAGCCTCAGACCATTGGCTGGATGTCTGATTCATAAGATGAGGAAAACACTCAAAACGAGACACACTACAGGAGTTTGGAAGTCATCATCTGATTGGTTGAATTCTACAGGATTTCTGGGACTCCTTATGACTGAAGATGAAGTTCTTGAATGAATGATTTATTGGTTGCATGCCAGTCTGTTATTGTAGACACATTGACTTTATATATTTTTACACCTCTAAACATGATGCTGAACAATAGAGACTGTGATTGGTTGTTTTACATGTCAATCAGACATTGGGTGGTTCTTGACCAATGAAAGCTGCAACAGGGTCCAGAGCTTCTGAAGGTCTAGTTTAGTGAGACTACGTTTATACTTGAGTTCATTTGAATTAACTTTTATTTAACTGAATTGGGTTACGTTGCTTTTGTTACTTTATTTTAATGCAATGAATGCTGATACATAAGTCGTTTATTTCAACAGCACTTTCTCTTTTTGAGTACGAGTATTTTGCTCATATGTATTTTGAAATAAACTAATTCTAGATTCTCTTCAAAGAATCAAAAACACCCAAACCAGATTTTAGATCTTTCTTTAGTTTCTTTTTTTTAACTCTTTCCTCACCAGTGTTGATGAAAATGTCCATGGCCCTACAAAATTTTGTTGTAGGAATGTCTGAGCATGCAATATGTCAAAAAAAGAAAAGAAAAATTGGATAGTTCTTGATGGGATTCAGAACGATTGATCACTTTCATCAACAGCACCAAAGCTTGCTTAGACCTAAACCACCTCTGGGTCGGCATTTCATCTGGGAACGTTAGTCAGTTTTGATTCATATGCTGTTTTATGTTTGATGATCACATTATTTTACATATTTATCTGCTTACACACACAATCTATTGGTTCTGCTTCTTCTTCACCGTGTTTTGATCTAGATATGCAATACTCTGCCAGAAGATGTGTAATAGTGCCTCTTATCGCATAACAGTGGAAACACGGAAAGCCGGAAAATTCAATGTTGGAAAGAGTTCGTGTCTGATTGTGGGTGGACATGATTTGTATATTCAATAACTGCAGCCATTTCGAAAAAGTTTTTGCAGGTTAATGTAAATAAACAGACATTTTGAACTGAGGAGGAAATTTTGAGCTATAAAAGTTAAAATTTAATAGATTATCATCACACTACACAAAGACAGATTTGTAATCAACCTTACAATAACCTCCCATCCACGAACAACTTCTGTAAACTTTAAACAGAGATGTTTAGCTTTGTTTAGTTAGAAAGAGATGAGATGAAAGGCTGATGGCAAGACTTTCAAAGCTCTGAGGAAAACTGAAAGCTCAGGGAAGTGTGGAAAGACAGAGAGGTTGAAAGGATCAAGCATAAAGAGGGTATCTGCGTCTCCTCCAGAGAGGGGCTTACTGTTCGAATCGGATGTTGCGCAGGTCTGCGTTATTAATCCGGACGATACAGTCGTTCTCCTGGAACAGAGCCTCCTGCTCCGCCTTCCCGCCCCTCTCCAGCCTCTTCACTAACAAGCCCAGCGTCCTGGAGCAGGCACAGCAGATATTAGAGACACTGAGCTCAGATCAGCTACACCACACATCACTGTTAGAGCCTGACACAGATGTACAGCTTCAGCCAGACGTGAGCTAGCCAAGAACGCAACGTTAGCTGCCATTTAATGGCACTACGCAATTAAAATCAATGGATTTTACATGTAAGGCAAGCTGTACATGCTGTTTG